>NC_135214.1:35793029-36105529 GCF_052324685.1 Brachyhypopomus gauderio
TGTATAATCCTTCCGGTGAAGCAGGTGTAAAGTCCTTCAGGTGAAGCAGGTGTATAATCCTTCAGGTGAAGCGGGAATACAATCTTTCAGGTGAAGCAGGAATACAATCTTTCAGGTGAAGCAGGTGTATAATCCCTCAGGTGAAGCAGGTGTATAACCTTTCAGGTGAAGCAGGTGTATAATCCTTCAGGTGAATTGGGCAGATAACCTCATGCCAGGAGAGTATCAGAGTCCTGAAATCACTCACACAACACTGCAGTTGGTCATCATCATCTAAACATCATCTAACTTCTAAAATCATCTAAGAGAGTGAGAGTGTATGAACAAGTAAAGCGTGTGATGTTTCTGGAGAGCCCACAGGGATGGAACTAGAACAGGAGTGGGACTACAGGTCGGCCTTTTAACACAGGTCAGCTATGTAGCACAGGAGTGTGATGTAGCACAGGTCAGGGATGTAGCACAGGTCAGTGATGTAGCACAGGAGTGTGATGTAGCACAGGTCAGGGATGTAGCACAGGTCAGTGATGTAGCACAGGAGTGGGATGTAGCACAGGAGTGGGATGTAGCACAGGTCAGGGATGTAGCACAGGTCAGCCATTTAACACAGGTCAGCTATGTAGCACAGAAGTGTGATGTAGCACAGGTCAGTGATGTAGCACAGGTCAGTGATGTAGCACAGGTCAGGGATGTAGCACAGGTCAGTGATGTAGCACAGGAGTGGGATGTAGCACAGGTCAGTGATGTAGCACAGGAGTGTGATGTAGCACAGGTCAGGGATGTAGCACAGGTCAGTGATGTAGCACAGGAGTGTGATGTAGCACAGGTCAGGGATGTAGCACAGGTCAGGGATGTAGCACAGGTCAGTGATGTAGCACAGGACAGGGATATAGCACAGGTCAGCCATTTAACACAGGTCAGCTATGTAGCACAGGAGTGGGACTACAGGTCAGCCATTTATTACAAGTCAGCTATGTAGCACAGGACATGGATGTAGCAAAGGTTAGTGATTTAGCACAGGACAGGGATGTAGCACAGGACAGTGATTTAGCACAGGTGAGTTATGTAGCACAGGACAGGAATGTACTTCAGGTTAATGATCAGCACAGGTTTGTGATTTAGCACAGGTCAGTTATGTAGCACAGGACAGGAATGTACTTCAGGTTAGTGATTAGCACAGGTCAGGAATGTACTACAGGTTAAAGATTTAGCACAGGACATGGATGTACTACAGGTTAGTGATTAGCACAGGTAAGTTATGTACTACAGGTTAGTGATTAGCACAGGTCAGTTATGTAGCATAGGTTTAGGATGTTACTAAAGTCATGTGATGTCGGTCCACATTGCATTGATTGCACTTCTTCTGACATTCCCAAATATTTCCCTGTACTGAGCGGTGTGTGCGCATACATGCACGTGTGTGTGTGTGTGTGTGTGTGTGTGTGTGTGTGTGTGTGTGTGTGTGTGTGTGTGTGTGTGTGCGTGCATCGGTGTAGATATGTGTCTGTGATCCTTAGCTTTGATTTGTTTAGTTTGCTCTTGTAATGTTTGACTCAGTATCTCAGAATAGCACTGGTTACGTCCCAGTTCATGTTTGGCAGGCGGTGCATTTGTGGGGAGCTTTACAGTAGCAGATCGATCGGTGAGTCAGAGCTGGTGGCCAGCTGTCTGTGACTGGGATTTTTTTTTTTTTGTTGGCTGTTCATTTGTGGGGTATTTGTGGTGTGTTTGTGGGGTATTTGTGGTGTGTTTGTGAAGTATTTGTTGCTGGAGCATTTGTTTCCAGGGCATTCGTGTTGAGAGTGTTTGTTTATGAGACGTTTGTTTCCAAGGCATTTGTTTCCAGGGTAATCAATGCATGTGTATAACATTGCAAGGATGCAGAAAAGTCCCATAAGACCTGAGGGTGAAGTCACCTCTGATATACTCATGTGTGATTGGAGGAGTGGAGTCACCTCTGCTATACTTGTGTGTGTGATTGGAGGACTGGAGTCACCTCTGATATACTCGTGTGTGTGATTGGAGGGCAGGAGTCACCTCTGATATACTTATGTGTGTGATTGGAGGGCAGGAGTCACCTCTGATATACTCGTGTGTGTGATTGGAGGGCAGGAGTCACCTCTGATATACTTGTGTGTATGATTGGAGTGCTGGAGTCACCTCTGATATCAGGCATGAAAATCTGTCACCTTTCGGCGAAATTCGCAATTTTGAAGTTGAAAAGGGTGACCTACGTGAATCGTGTAGATCCGATGAGTTTTTTGTTGGGGGGGGGTCGGGAGATTATATTATGTATTAATTATCATATTGACTTAATAAGCAAACAGATCACTTCCGAAATCGGCAATTTCAATGACAGTGGCCAGCAGTTTCCGCCCAGAACCTTCATAGAGGCCAAATAGCATTTCAATCATACGAACGTTCTTCATTCATGTTATTCATTTACTGCTTAGCGGGACGAGAAGCAGGACCAGATCGTACATTTACCAGATCGTACATTTACCACTACATTTACCAGATCGTACATTTCCCAGTGGATTTAATTGGGTTATTAATGGTTTCAATCGTTTTCATATTTTGCGGTAAAACAAAGTTACTGCTGTTCGCTACAGCGTTGAACACTGTCAGATCTAGCTAGCTAGATAGATGGGCCTATTAAGTTCGTGTCAACCCCGTGTAGTTAACGGTGACATCAAATAAGAAACGAGATTTTTTCTAGTGTGTCTGTAGTTGTAACTGGTGAATCCAGGGACGGGTGAGGACATTCGCGCCAGGGCTGAAAACGTTGAAGATGAAGTTGTAAACTCTTGTCATTTGAGTCTACCCTGTGCTTTAGCCCATGTTAGAAAATAAAAACCTGGTATTTTTACACTCATTTTCGCTGCTGATGTATTTATTGGTTCATTAAGACGTAATGGTTTTGACTGAGCCATCTGGAATGGCGAAAGCGGCCTCTCGCGTTTAAGGATCTGGTTCCATACATTGAATCCATTGACATGACAGTCAAAAAAAAAAATTTTTTATGGATTTTACTATATTTTACGGAGCCCGTAAGGTGACATCATGTAAAAAAAAATACCACGTATTTATATTATAACACGTGGCCACGACTTATTAACGCGTGGGAACGAGATACTAATGTCGCCTTTCACACGCGGCAACAAAGTTTATTTTTTCACAGCAAAGCAAGCAGATCCCAGGGATGTTCGCAAACTGACTGCCCAAGGAAGGTAAACCTGGCTTTATATAAAGTAATACTTATTTATCTTGTTCGCACGCGTTAGTAAGTCGTGGCCACGCGTTATTATATTTTTTACATGATGTCACCTTACGGGCTCCGTAATATTTGGTATCACCTGTCGCTGTATCTGCGTACACCAGCAGCCACCCCCCCCCCCCCCCCCCCCCCGTCGCCTTATACCCATGACGTCGCATGTCAACGACCCCCCCCCCCCCCCCCCCCACATGTCAACGCCCTGTCGCCGTATCCCCATGATGTCACATTACCCCCCCCGGTCTTCTCACCTTTTTAACCCCTGACCCATTTTCATGCCTGTGATATACTCATGTGTG
The DNA here is from genome assembly GCF_052324685.1 of Brachyhypopomus gauderio. NCBI lineage: Eukaryota > Metazoa > Chordata > Actinopteri > Gymnotiformes > Hypopomidae > Brachyhypopomus > Brachyhypopomus gauderio. Next base: position 35,796,600 of record NC_135214.1, read on the forward strand.
ATTGGAGGGCAGGAGTCACCTCTGATATACTTGTGTGTGATTGGAGTGCAGGAGTCACCTCTGCTATACTCGTGTGTGTGATTGGAGGGCTGGAATCACCTCTGATTTACTCGTGTGTGATTGGAGGGCTGGAATCACCTCCGATATACTCGTGTGTGATTGGAGGGCTGGAATCAACTCTGATATACTCGTGTGTGATTGGAGGGCAGGAGTCACCTCTGATATATTCGTGTGTGTGATTGGAGGGCTGGAATCACCTCTGATATACTCGTGTGTGATTGGAGGGCTGGAGTCACCTCTGATATACTCGTGTGTGATTGGAGGGCAGGAGTCACCTCTGATATACTCTTGTGTGATTGGAGGGCTGGAGTCACATACTCGTGTATGATTGGAGTGCTGGAGTCACCTCTGATATACTCGTGTGTGATTGGAGGGTTGGAGTCACTTCTGATATACTCATGTATGATTGGAGTGCTGGAGTGTGTCTAATACTGTGTGTAGACCAATGACTTTATTAGAGACAACTGCCCTTTAGAACACAGCATAAAATAATGTGAGCAAGTTTTCTGTGGGTCAGTTTCAGTGTGAATCCACATTACAGTGGGAGAACTGAACCATCAGAGTGATGTGGAGGGACAGGACCCGTCATGGGTGCCGGGTCTGTACTTTAAAACCTGCCAAACTTGTGGAGTTCGTGGTGCACTGGTGTGGAGGGGACAGCGTGATACGTGGGGTGTGATGGAGGATCACGGTGTGGTGGAGGATAAACACCCATTGAAGGGCAGCTGAGGACATGCACAACTCAGCTGGGTCAGAGAAGGATGTGAAGACCCGTCTGGTGAACAGGCAGAGCCCAGCAGACAGCAGACAACTCCAACACTGCAGCTCCAGCTAATGCGTCTAAATGCACAACTCCACCTTCCTCAGCACAGACAGGCTGTAAGAGCAGAGGCCACCAGTTCAAGTGCAAGCAAGATACAAAATCAGATCAGTGAGCAGTGGGGAGACATTCGTGAGCCGTGGGGAGACATTGCCTGGTTAGATGGGTCCAGATTTCCGCTGCGTGCTGATGATGGTGATGATGATGATGACAATGATGAGGGTCAGGATTTAGCTCGTGCAGTGTGGCTCTTCCTGTCAGGTATCACCCCTTCCTATCAGTTCATCCCTTTATGGCAGCTGCCCTGTGGCAGCAGGACACTGGCAGCAGGACTATGCACCATGACACAGGGGTCGTGTAGTCATGGTCGTTCCAGGAACATGCCAGCAAGTTCTCTTTGCCTGGCCTTCAAAACCCCCAGATCTTAATCCTATAGAGCAACTCTGGGACGATGTAGAACAGTCTGTTCAGAGCATGTCAGTACCTCCATGTAATCTGTGCCAACTGCAGGAAGCTGTCCTGTCCGCATGAGGCAATATTCCTGCAGAATAATTCAGCACCAGGTGGAATCTGTCACAATGAACTGCTGTGGTTCTGAAGACCAAAAGAGGTCCAACACGCTACTAGGGTGTCTAATAAAGTGTGCATAATTGTGTGTAATTGTGTGTGTGTCTGTCTGTCTGTGTGTGTGTGTGTGTGTGTATAAGGAAGTAAAGAATGCGACGTTAATGATCTTATCAGTTGTTTTACTGAAGTTTCTAAGGATTCGGTTTTGCATCAGGAGTCTGGGTATTGATCCAGGTATTGATCTGGTTATTGATAAGCTAGGAATAGTGGTATTTCACTGTGAGACTGAGTGGAGTGAGTTGTATCCAGCACACGTGAAGAACAAACTTCCTCAACGTTTCTGCTGTTATGTGATTGGATGGAAGTGAGTGATCAGATATGATCGTCCCCATCTGTGAGTCAGCGGTCAGCGCTCCAGCAGGGGAGAGTGATTAGGGGGGGGTAGGGCAGTGCTAACCGTCTCCACTCAGCGACACATCGCAACAAGAGGAAGAGAAAGAAGAGGAGCAGAATCGATTTTCTGGCTGAATCAGGGTCGAATACACATGGTGGGACAGATCCATAATGTACAGTGGGGAGGAGAGGTGGGGTCCTCATCTCCTCTTACACACTCATCACCTACCCACACTCATCACCTACCCAACTACATAAGGTAGTCATCTCCACTCACACATTCATCACCTACCCAACTACATAAGGTAGTCATCTCCACTCACACACTCATCACATACCCAACTACATAAGGTAGTCATCTCCACTCACACACTCATCACATACCCAACTACATAAGGTAGTCATCTCCACTCACACACTCATCACATACCCAGCTACATAAGGTAGTCATCTCCACTCACACTCATCACCTACCCAACTACATAAGGTAGTCATCTCCACTCACACACTCATCACCTACCCAACTACACAAGGTAGTCATCAACACTCACACTCATCACCTACCCAACTACATAAGGTAGTCATCTCCACTTACACACTCATCACCTACCCAACTACATAAGGTAGTCATCTCCACTTACACACTCATCACCTACCCAACTACATAAGGTAGTCATCTCCACTCACACTCATCACCTACCCAACTACATAAGGTAGTAATCTCCACTCACACTCATCACCTACCCAACTACACAAGGTAGTCATCAACACTCACACTCATCACCTACCCAACTACATAAGGTAGTCATCTCCACTTACACACTCATCACCTACCCAACTACATAAGGTAGTCATCTCCACTTACACACTCATCACCTACCCAACTACATAAGGTAGTCATCTCCACTTACACACTCATCACCTACCCAACTACATAAGGTAGTCATCAACACTCACACTCATCACCTACCCAACTACATAAGGTAGTCATCTCCACTTACACACTCATCACCTACCCGACTACATAAGGTAGTCATCTCCACTCACACTCATCACCTGTCTAATAAACTGGATAACTGCCACCATAACTGGTAATAAGGGAGTATGGATATTGATTCTCCTCTCTTCATCTCTTTCTCTGTCTCTGCTGCAAATGTCACTGCTTTCATGATCAACACACATACACACTCTCTCTTTCACACACACCCACACACACATATACACTCTCTCTCTCTCTTTCACACACACACACACACACACACACACACACACACACACACACACACACACACACACACACACACAATTGCCTTTATATAATCACATCCATGTACTTGGTCTGTCTTCCTTTAATTATAATTTCTCTTTTTTACCTTTCGGTGTCATTTTTTGTCACCCCACCCACAGTTCTCTCAATTTCCCTCCCTCTCACGCCATCTCTCTCTCTCCCTCTCTCACGCCATCTCTCTCTTCTTCTCTCATGCCCTCTCTCTCTCTCACTCCTTCTCTCTCCTTTTCTCTCTCTGCCTCTCTCATGCCATCTCTTCCTCTCTCCCTCTCTCTTCCTCTCTTGCCCTCTCTCTCTCACTCTGTCTCTCTCTTCCTCTCCATCTCTACCCCTCTCTGTGTCTCTCTGTTGCTTTCTCTCTATTTTCATAATTCTCTCACTTCTTAATGACATACTCTCTAATGCACTAGTCAAAAGCATGTTTATGTTCAGATTTCAGATCACCGAGATCTTGAAACAATTTAGTGGTTGTCACAGTGAAGCCTGCAAGTTGTGCAAACAGGTGTAGGATTACAGAGCTCAGTAACCACGGTAACAGATGGGATAACGTCAGCTTGTCTTTCAGGAGGCCTTTTTCACTCTCTTCCTGTCCTCTATAGTGATGTGAAGCTCTTCCAGGTCATGACCTCTCTCTCAGCTGTATCAGTTACAGGATTAGCGAGTCCTTTAACGGGCTTTTAACTTCCCCAGCTCTGATTCACCTGGAAAAAAACCTTTTCACTAAATGAAAATGAGAAGAGTGAGTGTGATGGAAGAGCATCCTGAGACCTGTAGGGCATGAATATGAGAAAGATGAGCAGTGTTATAATCCACACAGAGAGAGAGAGAGAGAGAGAGAGAGAATGGGTGTTAACACAGAGGGAGAGAGAGAGAGAGAGAGAGAGAGAGAGAGAGAATGGGTGTTAACACAGAGGGAGAGAGAGAGAGAGAGAGAGAGAGAGAGGGAGAGAGAGAATGGGTGTTAACACAGAGGGAGAGAGAGAGAGAGAGAGAGAGAGAGAGGGAGAGAGAGAATGGGTGTTAACACAGAGGGAGAGAGAGGGATCAAGGGAGAGTGGGAGAGAGAGAGTTGAAGAGAGAGAGGGGGGAGGGGAGAATGGGTGTGAAAATCATATCTTAGAGTTCTCAGGTCTCTCAGACTAACATGGAGCTGACACCCCTTCACCCCCTTTCTTAATCTCTCTTTTCTCTCTGTCCCCCCCCCCCTCTCTCTCTCTATTGATCATTATTCTTCCTATATTCTTTCTCTCTGAGGGTTTTTGTGAATTTCTTAGTAATTATATATTGTTTCTTACTCTGTCTCAGTCTGTCTCTCTCTGGGTCTCCCTGTCTAATTCTCTCTCATTCTCTGTCTCTCTATCTCTCATTCTCTGTCTGTCTCTCTCTCTCAGTCATTCTCTGTCTCTCTCTCTGTCATTCTCTGTCTCTCTATCTCTCATTCTCTGTCTGTCTCTGTCATTCTCTGTCTCTATCTCTCATTCTCTGTCTCTCTATCTCATTCTCTGTCTGTCTCTCTGACAGAGAGAGAGACAGACAGAGAATGAGAGATAGAGACAGAGAATGACAGAGAGAGAGAGACAGAGAATGAGAGATAGAGACAGAGAATGACAGAGAGAGACAGACAGACAGAGAATGAGAGATAGAGACAGAGAATGACATTCTCTGTGTCTCAATAATAATAATTCAATACGCTTTATTGGCATGACCATATCCAGTTACAGTATTGCCAAAGCAGTTTTTTTTCAATATAAGGAGATGAGAAAAAAAATAGATCAATATAAATTAGTGTTTACTTTTCTCTCTATCTCTCATTCTCTGTCTATCTGTCCCTGTCTGTCTGTCCCTTCTGCCTCCCCGTCTGGTGTCTGCCATGAGGACAGTGTAGCGTGGAGGTTATGTTTCTGCGGACTGGTGTAATTAGTGTGGCGTGGTGCTGTTTCAGCTCGCTGAGCAGTGTCTTAGGTTCACTCGCTAACAGAGGCATGCATGTGGTGGGCGTCACTGTTGTCATGGAGCTCTGCAATCGCTATGGTAATGGGTGTAGTGAAAGCACTTGTTGACAAATTTGCAACAGCAGTCTTATTTAATTTGCTGGGGAGCAGCTGTGAATATTTACATAAGAGTGAAGATATGAACATGGACACATCCTCTCCCCAACACATACGCATTCATACACACATTCATACATCACATCACACACGCATTCATACACACAACAGACACACATTCATACACACACACACACACATCACATCCATACACACATTCATACACACACACCCAGAGGCGGACAAAGTACTCAATTTCATTACTTGAGTCAAAGTACAGATACCACTGGTCAAATGCTACTCCGATACAAGTGAAAGTTGCATGTTTAAAATCTTACTTAAGTGAAAGTACTGAAGTACTTGCTTTTAAAAATACTTAAGTATTAAAGTACACCTTCCGTCACATTTGTAAAAAAGTTATAGTTTAAAAGTATTATACATCCTACCAAATCCTCTTTGGGCATAATATTCATACAGTCTTTGATAATAATCCATAAGGCATATTCCAATGATGTACATCATTCAGGTAGTGGTAGCAGAAAAGTTTAACCTACACTTTAGTTTAAGGAACAAAAACATTTTCTAAAACCACAATTCACTGATTAGCCTAGCCTAACCTGTTTAAGCAAATTATGTTACCATATTAAAAGTCAATAATAAAATGACGGTTTTCTCTCTTTGCTAGTTAGGTATTCAGTCATCCAATACAACATTATGCTACAGTCAATATAAACAAAGACAAAGTAAAATTAGCAGTGTGGCATCTTGGTAGTCTAACCTTGCTACAACCTTTTGCAGTATGGCTAAAGCCCACCAACTCCATGCCACCCAACATGCTAACAAACTCTTTTCAAACTAGAAATCACAGCCACATTAGAATTATTGACATTAATTCTACACTGACATTAGAATGGAAACATTATTTGACAAGATTCGATTAACCCACACGGTTTCCCTTATTGATGTTTCCGTAGTTTGAATTTGCCAATATAATGTTAACATTATTTATAGTGATCCTAGCAGACCTAGCAGTGGAGTGAGCAGGCAAAGTCATTTCACTAGCCTTACTGCAAAGCTCCTCTGACTACATAGTCACTTAACAAAACATTTAGGCTGCATACCGTAATATACTTCCTCAGGTGGGACGATGAATTTTGGTATGCAGTGATATAGGTTGTTTTTGGCAAACAAAGCATGCATTTAAAACGATAGGAATGATTCATCCGTTCAGAAAACTGGAACATTTTGTCGAGATACGGCCATGGGTGCAAAAGAGCATGCCAGGGTTGCCAGCTCTCACGCATTGAGCATGAGACACACGCATTTGACGGTTTTCACACGCTCTCACGCCACAGTTCCGATATCTCACGCCGAAAAAAAATCTAGTTTATTTACCTCTGATCTATATCTATCAACCACCGGCGATCGCGATATAATACTTAATTTGTGTCCATTTTCACCGCCCCGGTAACATTCGCCAGTGGCGCCAGTGGTTCAATACGGGACGCAACATTTAACTGCCAAATACGGGACGATTCCGTATTTTACGGGACGGGTGGCAACCCTATTCGCCACCCCCCGATCAACAATTTACACTCGCCACCAAGTCCAGGTTCAAATCTCCCTCCAAGCGATCTTGAAAAGTTGGCAACCCTGGCATGCTCCATCACCGCCGTCTCCGCTCATGTTGCTGTTATTTAGGAAAAGAACGACTAGCGACACCGAACTTGATTTTACACCTCACAGACACATCCTTGATTGCTGATAGGCTGTCACCCGTGAAAATACTATCGGGGGAGGGGAGGAGAGTTGTGTGTGGAAGTAACGAGTAACGAGAGCTGGACAGAAATGTAGTGGAGTGATGTACTGTATTTGTTATTAAACTGTAGTGAAGTGAAAGTCATAAGTATTTAAAAAAAAATCAACTTAAGTAAAGTACAAATACTCAAGAACTGTACTTAAGTACAGTACTTACGTAAATGTACTTCGTTACTGCCCACCTCTGCACACACCACACATCACATCCATGCAAACACACCACACACACATTCATACACACACCACATACACACACGCGCACACACACCACACACACACATCACATCCACACACACACACACACCACACACACATTCATACACACATGCACACACACCACACACACATCACATACACACACACACACATCACATTCATACACACACATCACACACACCACACACACATTCATACATTCACCACACACACACATCACATCCACACACACACACATGACATCCACACACACGCACACACATCACATCCACACACACACATTCATACACACACCACACACACACACACACACACGCACATCACGTACATTCATACACACACCACACACACACATCACATCCATACACACACACACGCACACACACTCACACCACACACACATTCATACACATACACACACACACACTCACACCACACCTGAAGCACCTGAAGCAGATGTTTAGGTAGTCATGGTCCTGTGGTAGGGAACTGGTCTTGTGACCAGAGGGTCGTGGGTTCGATTCCCAGACCTGAGGCCATGACTGAGGTGCCCTTGAGCAAGGCACCTAACCCCAACTGCTCCCCGGGTGCCGGGCTAGGGCTGCCCACCGCTCTGGGCATGTGTGATCCACAGCCCCCTAGTAATCACTAGTGTGTGTGTGTGTGTGTGTTTTAACTGCACAGATGGGCAAAAAGTGGAGGACAAATCTTGTTTGCGGTGAAAAATCACAATTGACAAAATGTGGCACATTTACATTTTTACACACACACATAACCCATACAGCCATAAATCCATAACCACACAGTATAACTGACATTGAATTATTGTAAATGTGTGTGTATGTGTGTGCGTGTGTGTGTTTGCGTGTGTTGTTGCAGTCCTACACACTGTTGATAATCTCTCCCCACAGTCAGCATCTGACACTGAGGTCCCAGTGTCCTTCAAAACACCATCATTTATCCAGTCATACATAAACACAAAAACACACACACACACGCACACACACACACAACACACACACACACACACACACACACACACACACACACACACACACACACACACACACACACACACACACACACACACATTCTACATTCTTGCCATATACAGAGGTGTTGAGGAATAATCCATCTGAACCGCTCATGATGTATGTGTGTGTGTGTGTGTGTGTGTGTGTGTGTGTGTGTGTGTGTGTGTGTGTGTGTGAGAGAGAGAGAGAGAGAGAGAGAGAGAGAGAGAGAGAGAGAGAGAGAGAGATAGCAAGTCAGCATTTAAAGGTCACAGAAGAGGTGTGCCGGCCTTGAATGAGAGAATACCAAAGGTGAGGGGAGGGGAAGAAGAGAGAGAGGGGGAGAAGAAATAGAGAGAGTGAGAAGGAAAGAAAGATTGATAAAAGGATGGATGGTTGTATTTGCAGATGGATGGTTGTATTTGCAGATGGACGGTTGTATTTGCAGATGGACGGTTGTATTTACAGATGGACGGTTGTATTTACAGATGGACGGTTGTATTTACAGATGGACGGTTGTATTTGCAGATGGACGGTTGTATTTACAGATGGACGGTTGTATTTGCAGATGGACGGTTGTATTTACAGATGGACGGTTGTATTTGCAGATGGACGGTTGTATTTGCAGATGGACGGTTGTATTTACAGATGGACGGTTGTATTTGCAGATGGATGGTTGTATTTTCGCTCGTCTGTCTGTGGAGCAGCGTGTGTGTTTACACCCTGACTCAGTCCTAACAGCACTGCACAGCTGGTGCGGTTGCCATGGGAGCTGGTCTGAGCAGAACCACAGATCCTCAGGCCACACATCACACGGACTGAACTGACGCAGGGCAGCTGGAGACGTCCTGTCCCCACAGCTGGAGACGTCCTGTCCCCACAGCTGGAGACGTCCTGTCCCCACAGCTGGAGACGTCCTGTCCTAACAGCTATAGACGTCCTGTCCCCACAGCTGGAGACGTCCTGTCCTAACAGCTATAGACGTCCTGTCCCCACAGCTGGAGACGTCCTGTCCTAACAGCTATAGACGTCCTGTCCCCACAGCTGGAGACGTCCTGTCCTAACAGCTGGAGACGTCCTGTCCCCACAGCTGGAGACGTCCTGTCCCCACAGCTATAGACGTCCTGTCCCCACAGCTGGAGACGTCCTGTCCTAACAGCTGGAGACGTCCTGTCCTAACAGCTATAGACGTCCTGTCCCCACAGCTGGAGACGTCCTGTCCTAACAGCTATAGACGTCCTGTCCCCACAGCTGGAGACGTCCTGTCCTAACAGCTATAGACGTCCTGTCCCCCCAGCTGGAGACGTCCTGTCCTACCAGATCCAGATTTCCTGTCCTCACAGATGTCATTTCCCCAGGTCAGAACACTGAGAAGCACATTGGGCCATGATCAGTGTGTGAAGAGTGTTCAGCCAGTGGCTACATGCACAGATCTGATCCAGGGACTTTTCAGCACGCCTACAGCTTCCTCTGTAGGAGATTCATATCCCAGCCTAACACACCTGCTTCAGCCAATCAGGACACTGACTAACTGGGTCAGGTATGTTTGTCCTGGAGTCAAACTGTGGGGGTGAGTAGATCCTCATGAAGAGGTCTGTTACAACGCTTGACTGTGGCAAAAGACTACAGATTAATCCACAGTGCCGTACGAACACACTGGTGTATTATCCTCATCTGCGGCCCACTGTGTCGGCTGGTGTAGGCGCAGCTGTGTGGTAGAAGGATTCAGCTGAAATAGGGTTGAACGCAGGACACAAACTCCCCTGCCCCTCCGAAACACCCCTGCTCCCCCTGGAACACCCCTGCTCCTCCTGGAACACCCCTGCTCCTCCTGGAACACCCCTGCCCCTCCTGGAACACCACTGCTCCTCCGGAACTCCTCTGGAATGCCACTGGCCCCCCTGGGGGGGGGGGGGGGGGGGGGGGTGTTATCTGTGGGAGGTGCGTATTGGGGTATCTATGAGAGGTTGGGGTATCTGTGAGAGGTGCGTGTTGGGGTATCTGTGGGAGGTGCGTGTTGGGGTATCTGTGAAAGGTGCGTGTTGGGGGGTATCTGATCACCTGTGCAGGTGTGCAGGTCTGCAGCAGCACTGCCAGTTAAAGCTAAAACCCTCCTGCAGGTGCGGAGCCTCATTACAACTGCACCTGACCAGCTTACTGACGGTGGTCCATTGTGCTCTTCAGACATGAGTAGGTGTTCATTGATCTGCTAGTCAGGTTGGTCAGTACCTGTGTGTGTGTGTGTGTGTGTGTGTGTGTGTGTGTGTGTGTGTGTGTGTGTGTGTGTGTGTGTGTGTGTGTGTGTGTGTGTGTGTGTGTGTGTGTGTGTGTGGGATGTGTTAAATATGTCTGGTGTCTTTGCAACAGGTTGAGGATCGTGTAGTGTTCAGATATTGCCACATGGCCAGTCTGACTGGATGGCCTTTATGTAACATGTAAGTCTTCTAGAGGCTTATGCAACACAGCATAGCTTGATACTGTCATGAAGAAATGAATAAAATATACATAGAGGGGAGAGAGAGAGGAAGAGGGAGAGAGAGAGAGGGAGGGGCGAGAGAGGGAGAGAGAGACGGAGAGGGGGAGAGAGGGGTTGAGCGGGAGAGAGGGAGAGAGAGAGACGGATGGGGGAGAGAGAGAGAGAGAGGGAGAGAGAGAGAGACGGACGGGGGGGAGAGAGAGAGAGAGAGGGAGAGAGATTGTGCACTGATTCTTAAACTCAAGCCATGTCCTCAGTCCCTAATTTCACACACACACAGTGGTGTGTAGCAGCATGTGCCCCACACACTAACAGGACCTCCTCACACCACCAGGGCTCAAACAGACGCCAGTGCGCTAGCACACATCTCAGCCGCACCACTGCTGTGCCTTTAATGACACCAGGGCTTAAGAGGGCAAGCCAACACAAACGGCCTTCATTAGCACCGCCAGGCCTGCGAGACAGAGAGGCACACAGAGAGAGAGAGAGGAAGACAGACACAGAAAATAAAAGAAAGAAATTCATAGTGAAACATTAAAGAAAAAAACAGACAAAATGAGAGACAGTGACAGAGAGAGACGGAAAGAGAGATGGAGTGAAAAAAAATTCTCAATTTCAAACCCAATTGAAAAATTCCACCTGGAGTTCTGTAAAGAAGTCCTGAAGGTCCATCGAAACACTGCAAACCTGGCGTGCAGAGCAGAGCTGGGCGAGTTTCCTCTCTCTCCCCCAATGTTAAAAAGAGCTTTAAAATTCCACTCCCACCTGTCCCAATCACACCCAGACTCATACCATCACATAGCATACCTTTATACCTATACACACCCAGACACAGACCCCCTCAGACACATTAAAGAAAAACACCACCTTCACACTAACATCCACTACACTCTCTCTCACACACACCTCAAAATGATCGACAAAACACAATGAATACATCACCTACTGGACTCAGGAGATCACCTCAATTAATAAACTAGAATGTTACAAATCATTAAACAGAGAATATGTACTCGCAAATTACCTCACTAAAATTAAACACCCAAAACACAGATACAACCTAACAATGTCCAGACTGAGTGTCCACAGCCTGGAGGTAGAGAGAGGGCGTCAGAAGAAGCACTGGAGGCCCAGAGAGGAGAGAGTGTGTCAGCACTGTAGCTCAGGACACATTGACACATTATTGCTTTGGCAACAGTTGTTATTTAAAATTAATGCCAATAAAGCCATTTGAATTTGAATTTGAGTGACACAGGGAGAACACAGAGAGAAAGGGGGAAGAGAGGAGCAATAGAGAAAGAAGAGGAGGGTCCCTTAAAATGGACAGACAGTGAAAGAAGAAAGGATGTGACAAAAAGGAGGAGGTTTGAGGGACCATGGAGGGAGAGACAGGGAGAGAGAGAGAAGGAGCGAGAGAGGGAAAGGAAGAGAGGGAGAGAGAGAGGGAGAGGAGGAGAGGGGGGGGCACAGAAATGCTGTAAACATGCCAAGTAATGTAGGAGAGGTCTGCACATCCAGCAACATGAGACACGCCTCCATGGCCATATGGACACGCCTCCACTACTTTGGACACTCCTCCTTGGACATGCCCCCATTAGGCTTTAACTTGCTCCGGGATGACAGGGGCTTGAGTTTCCCTGAGCGCTTTGGGACTAAGAGCAGTGAACACAAAAACAGCCCTCGCTAATGGTGCAGGAATTATACACACTCGGTGAAGGTGGAAAAGACAAGAGAGAGAGACAGAGAGAGAAGCAGAGAGAGACAGAGACAGAAACAGAGAGACAAAGAGAGATGGAAATTAAGAAAAAGTGAAGAGAATGTTCTAGCCCTCCAGACAGGCAAACACTCTAAAGCATCTTTCTCATTACGACGAAATGGCAGTGCATTCTGGGTCATTTCTATCAAAGGCCCCAACAGCAGTGGATGGCAGACTTCACACACACACACACACACACACACACACTCAGGCCAAATAGCATGATTTCAATTTAATTTTGTACCACACATATATAGTTTTTTCCCCAACACATGTGATTTCCACTGTCGAGCAGAGATACTTACTGATGTTGGGTGTTGTGAGCTGTTGTGTGTGATGATGTGTGCTGGTTTGAGATCATTTAGAAACCATACACACGTACACACACACACACACACATATATATATACACACGCTCACACATATACACACACACACCTTCATTATTGCCAGTTTATATAAACACTGCTGCTGCCTACAATAATAAGACTCGTTTAGGGTTTTATTCAGTTTTCATTCGTGCAGCCCAGTTCTGTTAATGCATTTAAAATGTTAACATGATCTGCAAATACATTTAACATTTTACAGTGGAAATGTTAGATCTCACAAGATACATGAAAAGGAGAGGAAATACTGCTTTAAAACCCACAGGGCAAAAATAAAGCACACTGTGCAGTGCTCTTTAAACACACTTCCCCTTTAAATATACTTCTCATTTAAACACACTTCCCCTTTAAATATACTTCTCATTTAAACACACTTCCCCTTTAAATATACTTCTCATTTAAACACACTTCCCCTTTAAATATACTTCTCATTTAAACACACTTCCCCTTTAAATATACTTCTCATTTAAACACACTTCCCCTTTAAATATACTTCTCATTTAAACACACTCATGTTGAAGCATCAGCCCTGGCTGAGCATGAGCTGTTGATCGATGGTGCAGGATGGTGTGTAGGTGTGTGGGTTGGAGGTGTGGGTATATCTGTGCTGGGTGTGTGTGTAGGTGTGTGGGTTGGAGGTGTGGGTATATCTGTGCTGGGTGGGTGTGTGGGTTGGAGGTGTGGGTATATTTGTGCTGGGTGTGTGTGTAGGTGTGTGGGTTGGAGGTGTGGGTATATTTGTGCTGGGTGTGTGTGTAGGTGTGTGGGTTGGAGGTGTGGGTATATCTGTGCTGGGTGTGTGGGTTGGAGGTGTGGGTATATCTGTGCTGGGTGTGTGTGTAGGTGTGTGGGTTGGAGGTGTGGGTATATCTGTGCTGGGTGTGTGTAGGTGTGTGGGTTGGAGGTGCGGGTATATCTGTGCTGGGTGTGTGTGTGTAGGTGTGTGGGTTGGAGGTGTGGGTATATCTGTGCTGGGTGTGTGTGTAGGTGTGTGGGTTGGAGGTGTGGGTATATCTGCTGGGTGGGTGTGTGGGTTGGAGGTGTGGGTATATCTGTGCTGGGTGTGTGTGTGGGTGTGTGGGTTGGAGGTGTGGGTATATCTGTGCTGGGTGTGTGTGTAGGTGTATGGGTTGGAGGTGTGGGTATATTTGTGCTGGGTGTGTGTGTGGGTGTATGGGTTGGAGGTGTGGGTATATCTGTGCTGGGTGTGTGTGTGGGTGTGTGGGTTGGAGGTGTAGGTATATTTGTGCTGGGTGTGTGTGTGGGTGTGTGGGTTGGAGGTGTGGGTATATCTGTGCTGCGTGTGTGTGTAGGTGTGTGGGTTGGAGGTGTGGGTATATCTGTGCTGGGTGTGGGTTGGAGGTGTGGGTATATTTGTGCTGGGTGTGGGTGTAGGTGTGCAGCAACATCTACCTCAGAACAACATCTACCTCAGGCACTGCTGTGGATAGTGATTATGGCCTTGTGTGGGGTGGAAAACCCATCTGCCTTCCTGGAGGAGAACTCTATAGACCCCCAGAGAGAACCAGAGAACCCCAGAGACCCCTAAAGACCCCCAGAGAGCCCTAGAGAACCCCAGAGAGCAGGAGAGGGCTGGACATTTCTAAGGGCTTTGTTTCCATGGCCAACAGCATGAAGGCCGTAGAGACACAGTGGTGTCGCACTAGTCCTGCGGAGGAGAGACAGGATCCATCCACAGAGAGAATACAGTCAGTCAGACAGACAGACAGAACGCCTCCCTTCATGTGGAACACAGCCAAATAAATAAACAAACACTGTCACGACATCATGTAAAATTCAGAGCCGCATTCAGAGAGAGGGAATGAAAGAGATAAATAAAAACTAGTAGGGAATATTCACACAGACAGGGAGAGCAAGCAGGGAGATCAGATGTGATCAGATGTGAGGATATGAACAGTGAGGCCCCAAAGACTCACAGGACGAATGGACTCTCACTGTAAAAAATGCTCTCACTGAATACTGAAATACTGAAGCGCTGAACAGATCTGAGGTCTCCAGTAATATGACCTGCTGCATAAAGAAAATGTCTACATCAGCATTAAGGCAGAGGCATGTCGGTCTCCTGACAAACATCACGGTGTACTGGAAGAACTACAGCTCCATACACAAAGGGGGGATTTTAAAAAATCACCAAATCTTATCACCAGGGGGTGCTGTTGTAAATACACATATGCAAAAATGCAAATGTGTGTAAATTAAGCGACCACTATTGTTCTCTGTAACATATTAGCATACAGTATGCTCTCAGACATCTTTGCTTAACCACAAGGACATTAATAAAATCTGAGATGAATTAATAACTCCTCATTTTACGACGGGGCCTGGCAAGAGGGCAGACAGCTGGCTGAGCTAATACACCCATGGGCAGATCCTCACCTGGGTGTAATAGCTGCAGTTTGTCTCCACTAAAATGGGTTTTCCAGACAATAAAAGGTGTTGGTTTTAATGGCCGCTGCTCACAAAGGCCCCTGTACCTGACGTTTATCTGTTTACTGAGAGAGGTGATTTATGGGCTGCGACACACTCACACAGACGGCCCTGTTTGGCCGCTGTGATTTAACAGATAGTGCGAGTGTTTGTTTGGCGGTCCCAGCTAAGCTAACTCCACCAGCAGACCAGCATTCACAGCCTTGACCTCCGACACACTCTCTCTGTCTGCCTTGCTGGCTTTTATTCGTTATTTCTCCCTCTCTCTCCCTCTCTATCACTCTTTTCTTATTATGTTAGTCTTTCCTCCTTCACTTTACTTCATCTCTGAGTCCCACAGTTCACTCTTTCCTGTCACTCTCTATCTGTGTGTGTGTGTGTGTGTGTGTGTGTGTGTGTGTGTGTGTGTGTGTGTGTGTGTGTGTGTGTGTGTGTGTGTAAAGATCTCTTCTAAAGATCTCAACTAAGGATCACTGCATCTCCACCCACGCAAGGTAGTTGTTTGTAAAGGTCTCTGTTTCTCACACTGTTCTGTCCCACAAGGTGACTGTTCTACAGAAACCTGCCTCATCCACTGGTGATGGTAGCATTCACACTCTCACTCTTCCTAATGCTGATAATCCAGCTATTCACACATTTGAGGAGGAGGTGTGTGTGTGTGTGTGTGTGTGTGTGTGTGTGTGTGTGTGTGTGTGTGTGTGTGTGTGTGTGTGTGTGTGTGTGTGCGTGTTGGGGAGGGGGGGTGGCATTAGGAGGGTTACTAGCACCAAGCTAACACTCCACTGTCTGCCTGTTTGTTTGCAGTCCACATATTCAGTGCTGCTGGAAAGTCTGTGAAGCATCCAAACATGGACATTGTTTTCTATCAAAAGTTTTAATAATGAACATCCACATCTTGATTCAGACCTTCCAAATAAAGAACATACAAAGATATAAGTTTTAATTTTTATTCTCCAAAAGTAATTTCCCTCTCCAAAATCTGCTAAGTACAAAAGTATGTCAACTCTTAGGTAGTAGCTTGTAGCCCCACCTGTTGCTACCGTTTCTTCAACCAAACGTCTTCCATATTCACAAAACAGTGTCTCACATCTGCTTTTAAGCCAATCTTTAATAGTTTTTCTGGAGTCCTTTGGGTCATTGTCTTGTTGCATATTCCATTTCTGTCCCAGCTTCAACTCCCTGATTGATGGCAGGTGATTCTGGTCAAGAATTTGTTGATAGGTCTGTGAACTGATGGTTCCCTGGATAAAATATCGTCCAGGTCTGGAAGCAGAAAAGCAGGCCCAGACCTTCACATTTCCACCACTATGCTTCACTGTTGGGAGGAGGTTCTTCTCTTTATATGCAGCGTTGACTTTTCTCCAAACATGCTGCCTGTGATTGTGGCCAAGTAATTCAATTTTGGACTCATCTATCCAGAGAATGAATTTGCAGAAAGCCTATTGTTTGTCCAAGTGTTCTCTGGCAAAGTTTTAAAGGGTTCTGTTAACGGCCTTTAGCCCAGATGCTGCCAGAGAGGTCTGCAATTCTCTGGAGCTGATGTGTGGTTTGGCCTTGAATTATTATTTCTCTGGTGCTTTTTTTGGTTGTCCACTTCTGGGCAGAGTTGCGGTGATGCTGAATGGCCTCCATTTGTAGATGATTTGTCTCATATGGTATATGGTATACCATATATATTGTCTTATATGGTGGATGGTAGAGCCTGGTGGTCTTGTACGTTTCCCCAGACTGATGGACTGTCACCACCTTCTTACTGATGTCCTCAGATGTCTCCTTTCCTCTCTGCGCTGTTGATCTGTCTGCTTTACACTTTGACATGGCGGTGGTTTGGTTGGTTTCTTCTCCCTTTTGATCAGTGTGGCTCAAATCTTTTCCCAAGGATGTCTCATTTGATTGGTCTGTTTTTACCTAATTGACTTTATCACTGCAGCTGTGGTTCATTTACTTTTGCACATGCTCTTATTCTATGTTTCATGTACTGTAGTCTGCTGCCAACTCAAACATTTCCCTCAAAACAAGTAAATGGAACTGATGAACATAAACCTGTCATTTCATTTACAAAAACCGGTGATAAAATAAGAGAATCATGAATAAAACAACAGAAAAATATAGGAGTTCACAAACTTTCAAACAGCACTATATAATTAGACAGCTGGGTAGGGTCAGTTTTTCCGAGTCCTGCCATTGCGAGCGGTTTTCCACAGGAGAGTCGGAGCAATTAGAAGAGAAGGAGCACAGGGAGATCCTCTCAATCAGGAAGACAGTTATTACCTCCATTAAAATTACCATCCACTTTAGGTAATGAGTATAATTATTCTCTACACCAATGGTTTCACTTCCCTGTGATGTGTTCTGCCCCTCCCACTGAGAAAGAAATGACTATTCTGAGAAAAAGAAGGTGTAAGGAGGAGTCATTTCATTCAGTGATGTTCTTGTCATTATAGTAATGTGTGTGTGTGTGTGTGTGTGTGTGTGTGTGTGTGTGTGTGTGTGTGTGTGTGTGTGTGTGTGTGTGTGTGATTGTTTTCAGGTCTCCTGCAGGAAAGTTATGTGGAGGAGCCAGATGGCCTGGTGTCCATCAACTTGCTAGTGATGTCTGCAGTTTCAGCATTTGCCACTGGGGCGGCGATCTCGGGCCTGATGGTGTGCTGGATCATGACAGTGAAGCATCGCTCCAGAGCAGGCGGGTCCAGCCCAGGTGGACGTCGCAAAGGTGAAAAGGAGCAGAGCATGCTGGGACACGGCCGCCGTGGTTCCGGGATTAGCGTGACGAGGATTAGCGGGGGCGAAAGGCCTCGCTCTCAGGTTGAGAATCTCTTCACCAACGGCTGGTCCAAATCGGGGGATATGGAGCCGGGTTTGCCCACCCCTGAGCAGACCCCGCTTCAGCAAAAACGCCCCTCGCCCAATGTCCACATCCCAGACTCCGACTGGGACCAGAGCCAAACGTTTATCACCCAGATGGGCCCAGGAAACACTGCTGTGATGTACCTGAGCTCCGACTACCTCCAGGGAGGTGGTGGAGGGCACCAGGAGGATCTGGGCGAGGTGGCGGCCCACGTGGACCGGCAGCGCTACCTCATGCTCTCTCACCCGCTCATTCAGAGGGACCACAGTGGGCGTCCGTCTGCACCCCCGACCCGCAACTCAGCAGGCGAGTACCGCCCAGTGACCCCGCAGGACTCGCCGGACCGCAGGAGGGTGGTGTCAGCGCCCGGGACACAGTCCGACTATGGAGACCCGCCACGTTGGACCCACAACGGGCTCAACTACAACAGCAACAACGCCACGCCCCCCACACGCCACCACCACTACCCCATACAGCCACGCACCAACGCGGCCCTCATGCGCCCCGGCCTCCACGCCACTAGGGGCTACAGTGAGCCGCAGGACTATAGCCATACGGCCAGCGGCCAGTGAGGCACATTGTGGCCCTCTGAGTTAGGTCTCAGAGACAGACTTGGACTCAGAATCGGACCGTGACTCAGACTCTCCTGCCATGTCTCCCTGTCTGGTGTGTCGCACTGCCACCCAGTGTCTCCAGAACCTCCAGAACCAGAACTACAGCTCCAAAAGACCAGAGTGAAGAGAGTGAGAGAGTGAACACATGGAGAAGTGGAACCCACGTTCCCCAAAGCTTCCCCACATACTGCCACACAGCACCTATGTGAGTGGCCTCCTCTGGCCCTCAGCCAATGAGATTTCAGTATACTGTGATGTGCTGGAGTGACACAAACAGTGGAATCTCTCACCTGACTCATCCCCACACACCTGGTCAGAGGACGTCACATTCTTCACTGTTCAGCAGACTTGTGTGTGTCCTGGGTCTTCAGGCAACCTAACACAGATGTATGTATGCAAAAGAGTGTGTGTGTGTGTGTGTGTGTGTGTGTGTGTGTGTGTGTGTGTGTGTGTGTGTGTGTGTGTGTGTAGTGAGAGAGAAGAAGAGATATGAAGAGCTCTCAATGGCACCAAGATGCCCTGAAATTGAAGTGAGCTTGGATAAAGTGTTTCATAACATCAGGAAGGAGTCCAGACTTTTTACCAGTGACTCAACACTGAGCCTGATGTCAACTGACTCCACCCACCACTTGACTCCACCCACCACCTAACTCCACCCACTGACCCCCCCTTCCACACTTCCCTTTTAACCTGTGTATTATGAAGCAATGAAAACACAACTGCCGTGGGCCTTTGCGTGTGTTTTTCTGCCAGATGTGTTGGTGAACAGAACCAAAAACTGTGGAAATTTGCTGCTCTGGACACATAAGTTGCCAGAAGTCAGAACTCTGGGACATTATTGATATTAATAATAATGGTAATTGAAAGTAGACCCATTCGGGGGGTGTGTGCGTGCGTGCGTGCGTGCGCGTGCGTGCGCGTGCGTGCGCGTGCGTGCGTGCGTGCGTGCGTGCGTGCGTGTGTGTGTGTGCGTGTGTGTGGTGTGAGGTCCACTGTGCTGATGGGAACACTGAGACCTTTTGTGCTCGTCTGTCTCCTCCTCTCACATGCTCATTGGCTCTCAAAGTTTTTTTCCTTTCTGCCTCACTGCCCAGGCCTTCCTCCTCCTCTTCCTCCGTCTTCTTCTTCCTCTCTTTCTTTCTGGCTCTTTTCTTCCTCTTTTCCTCTCTCAACCCTCCTTGGTGTGTCCCCCTCTTTCTAGAGATTGAAATGTGAGCTTATCTCTCTCTCTCCCTCTCTCGCTCTCTCTCTCTCTCTCTCTCCTCTCTCTCTCTCTCCCCTCTCTCTCTCTCCCTCTCTATCTTTCTCTCTCTCTCTCTCTCTCTCTCTCTCTCTCTCTCTGTCCTCCTTTCTCCCTGTGCCTGTCCTCTGAGCTCCCATGGGGAGCCGTATTTGGGAGCGTCACTGGGATTCTGAGACACACAGTGCTCTCTCAAGCCCAAACACCCAAAGACATCAGGGACACAGCCCAGTGTGTTCGGAGTGAGTGTGGCGCCCCCTGGAGGTGTGTGGGGTGGAGTGCACCTCCTCATCCTCCTGCAGCTCGAGGTGCGGCCTCCTGTCTGTCTCCACTCTGCTACTTTATGCCCATTCTGTAAGGAGAAAGTTCAGATGACCACCAGGGGGCAGTGGTACTAACGTACAGAACCTTAAGTCAGAGTGTATTCATGACCTCTGACCTCTGAGTGGAGCCCAGAGGAGTCTGTCAGATCAGATTGGCTCAGTGGAGTTAATGGGGACAAGGCTTGTGTTGCCATCACTGCTTATATTCATCACAGACGTCAGGCGGAGAGAGAGAGAGGAGAGTGGGGTGAGGTTGATGTGGTCAGGGGAGGGGAGGTGGAGGGGAGGGGCATGTAATGAAATGTGTGTGTGTGTGTGTGTGTGTGTGTGTGTGTGTGTGTGTGCACTCTAAGGCTTAGGAAGTTTCCCCTCACTGCACTCCTCTTGTACACTCTCGCACATTAATGTAGCGTCGCCTCCCCTGTGTGATTAGCCAACCATGCGTCTCCCACTGCAGTCAGACGCTCTGTCTGATTAGAGTCAGATGCTCTGTCTGATTAGAGTAAGCACATCTCAGCTCTTAATGCGCTGATAGGATTGAGAGGAGATCCTGGGAGACATGATGGGGCCACATAGTCACACACAGCCCTCCTTCTCTCCCTCTCCCTCCTTCCCTCTCTTTCCTTCCCTCTCTTCCTCCCTCTCTCTCTCTCTATCTCTCTCTCCATTGTCTCTCTCTCTCTTGTTTCCTAATGTGATTACTCTAAGCCCTGCCGTGTGTGCTGACGTCCAGGCCCTGGGGTGAGAGTGCCACCTGAGTCTCCGTGTGAGCTGATGCGGGTGGATGCCTGCTCCGCCCGACTCCACCCAGGATCAGATTAACCTCCAGCCCCATCAGGTGGCCCACGCTCCAGGGATCTCCCATCCAGCAAGCCAGTCCCGTAGAAACGTTCCCACAGATCCAGCAGCTGTTTGTTCTGATCACAACCACTTCCTGCTATTAGGAGCTGTTACACACGTCTAAGCAGAACACTGCCATTTACCAGTGTGCACTCATTTCTCCCCTTGACGTAAGATGGGTATAACAGCACCAGAAAGATCTCACACCTGCTGTAGTCATTATGAACCATGACCTCATACAGGCACTGCTAGTCAACAGCAAGCATGCTGCTGCTTCAAGACACGGCAGGACCCACAATCAGGGCTGTACTAATCTGAAATGAGGGCAGTATTGATCTGAAATCAGGACAGTGCTGATCTGAAGTCAGGGTGAAGGTAGTTTTGAGGTGGTGCTGGTCCTCTGGAGGACAGTAGGGGCTGTGAGTGTGTTCCATGCTTCCTGCTACCTGCAGAAGCAGATCCTGCCCAGCGCAGACATCACGGCTGCTCGTCTCTGTCCTGGATCGAGTGTGTGTGGTGTGTGAAGAGGACATCTGCTCTGAGTGTGTCCCCCCACGCCCAGACGAAACAGACGGGTCTGTCTGGACAGAGCACACGCAAACCCAACAGGAGGAGGAAGAACCCGTTCTCATGCAGCAAACACAAATGTGTGGATAAGCACAAGAGTGCATTTGCATTTTGTAAAGTTGTAGAGAACATATATTAGCCAGCACTGGTCTCTTTTTATATATTATTTGTTGATTTGATTGTTTGTTTTTGTGATAATGTTTTAGGTTTTGGTTTTTGATCTGATGTGATTTGATTCGCTCTTTGGTGTGTGCGTTTTTATGCTAATAGGAGGATGTGATGATGATACTGTGAACTGAATCTCAGTATTTGCTCTTGATTTATTGACAAAAGAAATTTGATTTCTTCTCAGAAAAAAGTGTCCTCAAACAAAAGAAAAGAAAGAAAAAAGTGATTTGGCAGAGGAGACAGACCCGCCTTTTATTTTAGCAACTGTGCACATCCATGGGCAGTGACCGTTAACCACTGCGTTTAAGTATCCATAACTTCAGTGCTTAAATGTAATTTAAGTGAGCTGTCTGCATGAACACGGCCTCGATGTGGGTGCACTTCCACAGAGCAACGCCAGAGCTCTCTTACACTCCATCAATAAGACAGTTACATGCATGGCCCACGAACCAATCACACAAAAAGGTAAAAACACATGTGCACACACATGCACAAACACACACACGTGAGCAGAGTGTAGTAGAGATCTCACGCAAACATAAAAATGCCACTGAAATTCGCTGACTGCCACAACACATGGAGGCTGTGTGTTCTATGGAGTTTTCTTATTCTAATAAACCACCTGGAAGTATCTACTCTCCCATCTTTAATCACCTCCATATGTGATGTATGAGTGTTCAGTAACTTCAGTGTTCAGCTGCCCTGCTGAAAAGAAGCGTTCATAAATTAGTCATTCTTAGTATAGCCAAGTTATCTTTTATTAAGCAGCCAAAATTATTACTGGTGACATTCATATGTTAATTCATTTTAACCACTTTCACCATGAATGAGAAACATCATCACCTTTATATTATCAGAGCAGGCATTTCCTGATGAGGGAGAACCGGCTTAATGGCTTGAGTCATTTTTAAACTGGACTTTAAACATTCTGAGGGATGTAGTATGTTTATAGATACTAAAAATGTCTCAGATTCTTAAATTCACTCATAATTGTTTTTGGAATTAATAATGTGAATTAAGAGAGGGGCTGGGAGGATGGGCGTGGTCTCTGACATTATGGGCGGGATATCAAAAAGTGATGGGCGTGGTCTTCTCCAGGATAGAGAACTTGGATCATGGAGGTGCAAAGTGAAACTTCAACCATCCTAAAAACCCTGAGGCATGTCAGGGAACAGGGAAGCTCTGCTCTGAAGTACGTTATGGCCCTTCAAGAGTCTGAGAAACCAGAATGAGAAGATAAGGTCATTTCCATACAGCAAACGGCAGTAAACCCCCCGCCGTGCTCCACTGCTCCGTGCTGAGAACGTCTGCGTGTAGGTAACAGTAAGGTAAGGCAGAACCATTTGTGACCAATAGGGGGCGCTGACATAAATATAACACAGGGATGTCAAAGTCAAATACACCGAGGGCCAAAAAACCAAATTTGCTATAAGCCGAGGGCCGGACTGGTTCAATGTTTATTAAAACATATTGAAATGATTGCACATAGCCTATTGAACCAAGACCTAACACAGTGTATATTATTTAATGCTTAAATGAATAAAGCAATATTTTCTTATGGATGTCAATAATTTCAAGTGAAAACATTTTTCAACAAGCAAACAGATAAAAACAACCTTCCTTCAAAGAAAACATGTCCTGTACATTAAATGAATAAAGTAATAAAGGTTTGAAAAGTGCTGGAATTTAGGCTAAAGTACTTGAAAATGCTTGAAATTGTAACGACTTCGTTTCACAACAAATATCTGTCTGACTGAACAGGGATGAGTTTCCCGAAACGTTCTTAGCGCTAAGTACTTCTTAACCTCATACGTTTCATACGAGGTTACGAAGTACTTAGCGCTACGAACGTTTCGGGAAACCCACCCCAGTTCTCCTGTATTACGTTAACAAATACGAGCCTCTTGTAATTCCAGGACGAAACATGAGAGAACGTGAAGACGTTAAGATTGGGCGTTTTCAAAATAAACAACCATTAAATAATGTGAATAAAAAAGCGAATTATTTCGAATAATTTCGACTATATGTATAAATATTTAACTTAATAAAGTTTAACTGGTGCAAGACCTTGCGAATCGACAGCGTGCGACGCCCTCGCGCACGGGCGGAGCCACTGCGATTACGTCATTTTCGCCGCGCAGACCCTCGCCGCTTGTGTGCGCTGCAGTGACTTCGCGGGCCACCGTTGCATTGTGGGGAATGTAGTGTTTGTGCGTGCAAAACACCATCGGGCGGCTGTGGCCAATTCGCGGGCCGGATCTGGCCCGCGGGCCTTGACTTTGACACATGTGATATAACAGGTCGATACTGTGGAAAATATGTTTATGATCAAAGTAATGGTTCGTTATCGTGTGGTACGTGTTAGATGCTGCCATGTTGGTGCTGTTTTGGTATTCCAGTTTAAAGTCACATGAGATAAGGGTCCATATATTTATTTGTTTATTGGAAAGACTGATCCAATGAAAATATGTGTATTTTGAGCTTCGTTTTGATGCTCTACAGTACTTTAGAGTTCAGTAGGCAAAATCGTTTACGATATTTTGAAGAGTACTAACGTATCTACAAACAAAATAACTCAGGAGAGTGAAAATGACTCAGGTAAGTGACTTTATTACGGAGTGTTCAAAAACCTGTCACCACGCGGGGGCGACATTTCCCACCAATATCACGGTAAATTAAACATACTGTACAAGCTGCTGACAGTGACTACCATAGGATGACCCACAGTTTGCCTTCTGGGCAGGGCGTGCAGCTCAGATGGGTTACTGCCAAGGGTCAGACTGGTTCCAGTGGTCCCTGTGCAGAACTCACATATTGATTGCTAAAAGCAAAGACAAAGAACAAAGTGACTTACATAAAAGTCACGAGTTCCTTTTCAAAAAGAAGTCCTAACCCTAAACCCCAACCCTAGGTTGGTCAGCAGTTTTCAGCCTTAAGGAGTTTGAAAGTAGGCCATCCATTAGTCTGATATCTGAAAAGTAGAAAGATGGAAAATACGGCAGCGCAGGTTTGATGTGTTTTTAAGCTGGCTGACGACATCAGATGGAGAGTTCATTTGTGATGCATTTCCAAGTCCTCGAGCAGCTGTGCACTGAACAGCAGATGGGTTTTTGATTAAGCTTCACTTCCAGATGAATCCATTTCCTCTCTTTTAGAGCCGATTCAGAAATCATGCGTTTAATGCGGTTTAAAATTTGTACAAAGGACTATCCCCTTTTACCTTAGAGTCTTAGAGAAAAATAATTTATGGGAGTACAAACAGTGGTAGTTTTGTGAAACCAATTAGAGGAGGAGGGGTGGGGGGTTCGTTTCACCTGGGACGATGAAGATGGGAAGGTTTAATAATGTATCCCGTGTCGGCCTGAATCTGATCTGCAGCTGCACGCGCTGAACCGAACACAGTAGATATCGCCCCCTACTGGCTACATACAAAACAGAAGTTAACATGGTGATTTGAATTGAATAGAATAGAATAGAATAGAATAGAATAGAATAGAATAGAATAGAATAGAATTAAACTTTGTCATTGCACATGTCGCAAGTACTGAACAACGAAATGTAGTTTGCATTCATCTAGAAGTGTTAACAAAAATATAAATATGTATATTACAAACATGGGCGTGGTAGTGGGGGAAAAAGTGAACCTGACTACCCAGGGCCCGAGTAGGGAGAGGGGCCCATTTTGCTCATGTGCCTCGTTTACTGGCATTTATAGGGGGCCCACTGACATTGAGAGTGTACAGGGCACAGAATTTGCTGCAACAATCCTGATTATAAATGTACAGTAGCTTGAGTGTGCTGTGACTAAATATAAGTATGTACAGGTTGTGAATGTATGGCCATGGACAGGTTATAAATATGAAGGGTATAAACAGTATAATAAATAATATAAGTATGTACTTATGGACATATTGGATATCTACACAGTGTATACAATAGTGGGCAGTATATACTACAGATGAAAGAGTCGTGAGTGGTGTTTAAGTCCGTGTGTTATAGGTGTGTATTAGGACACAGTCCATCGTTATTGTTCTGATATCAGGAGGCAGAGTTCAGGAGTCTTGACAGCTGTGGGACTGAAGCTTCTCCGGTTCCTCCGGCAGAGCAGCACCCGTACCATACTGAGATGCAGTTGGTCAAGATGCTCTCGATGGTGCAGCGATAAAAGTTCACTAGGATGTCTGAGGGCAGGTGGTTCTTCCTCAGATTCCTCACACGGAAGAGTCTTCTTTACCAGCTTGGAGCAGCCGGTCGTCCTGGTGAGATCCTCAGAGATGTGGACACCTAGGAACTTGAAGCTGTTTTGCATGCTCTGCCGCTGTCCCTTTGATGTGGATAGGTGGATGTGGGTCATTCCTGAAGTCCACGATGAGCTCTTTAGTTTTATCAGTGTTGAGCAGAAGGTTGTTAGCGTCACACCACTCAACCAGAAGATCCACCAACTCCCTGTTGGCGGTCTCATGGTTGTTTTGATGAGGCCAATCACTGTGGTGTCATCTGCAAACTTCGTTTCAAAATTTATTTATAGATTGAATTAAAATGTTGACAATGGACATCTAACCTAAAATCATATAACCCCATTGGCCAAAATGTGGTGCAAAGTGGGCTGTCTGCTTCATAAGGGTGCTAGTTGGTCCCTAGTTACAAGTAAAGATGGAACAAATTTAAATCTGTTACCTGCAGTTCTCTGGTGTGTTCAAATCTGTCTTTTTATTTTTTGTTGCTCTTTCATCAGACACACATGGTAAATCATGGCAGACACACACACGGTACGTGTCATTACTTCTTACTTCTTTCAGCATTTAGAATTCAGACGTGTGTGCGCTTCATTTGGAGGGTAAAATTACCTGCAAACCTGAGAAATCTTTTAAGTTAAAAAGAATGCTCATTTGTGTCAATTATACACAGTGTTGCGAATAACGCCGTGTCTACCAGACTGGGTATTTGATTTATTTAATTAAGAATAGAGGTTTTATTGTTAAGTTTACTTCTGTTGTGAACAAACCAGTTGACTCAGGTTGAGAGAATTTAATTAGATGTAAATGCACTTCATATAGTGTAACTGTTTACTTTTGCTTTTTTTTTGCATTTGAAATTTTAAAGGATTTTATCCTGCACTGGTCTGTTGATGTGCAATAAGTATCAAAAGTTAAACACCTTTCTGATCTACTCATTTCAACTGACTGTGAAAACAGTTTTTTCAAGAAATCTTTATTAATTGGCATATAACTTTTTTTAAACTGTAATGCAAATAGTTACTTTCCCTGGTAACGAGTTACTTTTATTATAGAGTAATTCAGTTACTAACTCAGTTACTTTTTTGAACAAGTAGTGAGTAACTATAACTAATTACTTTTTTAAAGTAACGTTCCCAACACTGATTATACATAAACCCAAGTGGTTTGATCTCTTAAGTAGCGTGTTCATTGTCTGTCTGGACTATGCAGGAAAATACATGTTTCTACGTGTCTGGCACTACATGTAGTGTGCTGTTTCTTATTTTCTGCTGCACATATGAGCTCATTTTCAACCAGTAAAATCAGAGTTGTTGTGTTTCTATACCATCTAGAACAACAACAGAAAAAAACCTGTGGCCCAAAGTGACCCAAAAGTGGGGCCATGAAAGGGGCGGGGTCATGAAAGGGGTGGGGCCTTGACAAGGACAAGGCTTTACTATCATTAATAAAGGACTGCTACAAATGTCCTGTTTTGATGTATTTCATTTCCTGTAATAAACATTCTATAAACATTCACAAACTAACAAAGCACTAATCACTATCTGTGTTAGTGCCTCGATCTGGGCCTTTTGGAGACACTGAAAATATTCATTCACCTTCAGCCAATATGCACTTGAGATAAAGCAAGAACTGAAGAGTTCAAACAAGACTGTGATCCGTGTGTTTTTATGCCATATGTCCATTTCCTTTCCCAAGTGCTCGAACCCACCTGCAGATCCAGAACAGCACTACTCTCGGTCCAGTGGGGGCGTAGGTGGGATTGGAAATGGAAGGAATGAAACTGTGTTCGAAGGAGAGACCAAAAGTGAGACACATTCCCTAAGACCAAACGTGAGACGTTCCTTAAGACCAAACGTGAAACACATTTCCTAAGACCAAACGGGAAAGACGTTCCTTAAGACCAAACATGAGATGTTCATTAAGACTAAACATGAGATGCTCCTTGAGACCAAACGTGAGACATTCCTCAGGGTATACTCACTCTTTCTCTCTCTCACTCTGTCCTCTGCTCTACGTTCTTTCATTGGTTTTTGTATCTTTCCATCTTCTCCTGTTTCCTGGCAGGTGAATGTGGGTCTGTGCGTTGGTCTGAGTGCTGGACTTGGCTGTGGTTGCTCTCAAGACGGGGGGGATTTTCTCTGCTCTGGCAGATTTGTGTCGCTGCTCACCTGCCCAACAGCGACTGGTTCCCACAGACTTAAAAACACACATGCGAGTCTTTATCCAAATTTGAGTCCCACCTCGATCAGAAGCTGTTACAGCCACGGCCTCCACACAGAAGCAAAGCTGGGCTGTTTCCACACAGATTTCCACAACCTAAGACCACACAGGCCTCAGCACACACAAAATCAAACGCCATCACAAGAAAAACGAACAGATGGTGAGGCACAGTAGGATGACGAGACAGAAGGGGGTGGTGATTGCTCAGTGATCGGGTTCCTCCAGAGCAGGAAGAGGAGAGCTGACCAGATCAGTCATGCTTCATCCAAGCCCTTATGTTTTATTAACACAGTCAGGCCACAGTTCTGCTAATTACATATTAATGCTGTTGCATAACACTTTCGTTAAACAGGAAATTTCATCTTCACTGCTCTGTAAACATTCCAGGAGCTGCCTGCCACAGTTAAACAGGCGTTAGACATGATCTCAAAGTCAATCTTCAGCTGTTCTTCTGGAATATTATTAACTATATTATTCTTGCAAGGACATTTTGTACCACAAACAGGTGCACATGTATTTTCTACCTTTCTACTTGTTGACATAAGCTTACGCATTTGTAGAAGTCAGCATTGACGTCTGTGAGTGATCGTACAGGACAAAACCTTTTTTGAGATACACTCTATTGCCAAAAGTATTCGCTCACCCATCCAAATAATCAGAATCAGGTGTTCCAATTACAGACTGTTTTTCCAAACCGTTGTGAAAGAATGATCTCAGGCTGATCTCAGGAGCTCAGTGAATTCCAGATTTCCAGCTTGGAACTGTGAAGCCACCTGTGGATGCCACTGCAACAAATCCAGTCGTGAAATTTCCTCACTCCTAAATATTCCACAGTCAACTGTCATCATTATTATAAGAAAATCGAAGTGTTTGGGAACAATAGCAACTCAGCCCCTTCCTCTTCCAACATGACCTTTTCCAAGGTCCATGAAGACATGGATGGCAGAGTCTGGTGTGGATGAACTTGACTGGCCTGCACAGAGTCCTGACCTCAACTTGATAGAACACCTTTGGGATGAATTATGGCAGAGACTGAGAGCCAGGCCTTCTCGTCCAACATCAGTATGTGACCTTACAAATGCGCTTCTGGAAGAGTGGTCCAAAATCCCCATAAACACTCCTAAACCTTGTGGACAGCCTTCCCAGAAGATTTCTATCTGCAAAGGGTGCAGTGGCGGACTTAGCAATTTGGGGGCTCAAGGCGAATTTAGCTAGGGGGCCCATCAACATTAATATGCGAGAAATAAGTTCAGGTTCACACTACACGATTTTAGGCTGGTTTTTCAGTCGCAGACTGTTTTTGTAGATCGCCGACAGAAACTGTGGTCGGGGGCAAATCGGCGATCACTCGGCAATCGCTCAGTCGTGTAGTGTGAACTGCTGAAAGACGCTCGCCGAGCCGTCGTAGAGATCTAGCATGTTTAATATCAAGCCTAGTCGGCATTATTATCATGTGAGTCAAGGAAGGTGAGCGAATACTTTTGGCACTATAGTGTATGTTTATCTTCTCTCTGAAACTACACAGATCTATTTAATCACACAGTATGAGTGGTATCTCACAGGACTAATGTCCAAGCGAATTTCATTGGAAATCACTGACACGTGGACAGGACTCAGGAAACAACATGTTACACTGCAGGAAATTATGCTTTACACCACAGGAAATGACGCTTTACACCACAGGAAATGGCGTTTTACACCATGGGAAATGACGCTTTACACCACAGGAAATTATGCTTTACACCATGGGAAATTACACACTACACCATGGGAAATTAAACATTAAACCATAGTGCAGACTCAGCCCTAGAAGACAAGTGACATGTTTCACACATGAATGTGTAGAAAGGCCTTAATGTAATTTTATCAGCTGCGTGTACACAAGTGGACACTACTCTGCTCCACACAGATAGCGTTGCCTTTTATATGGGATTGGGGTAGATTATTGACTAACTGCCCCAGCTGCAGCCCCTGACCCATTTGCAGGTTGTGTGTGTCCAGGTTGTGCATGTCTGTGTGTGTATGTGTGTGTGTATCTTAAAGGTGCGGTAAGTTGTTTCATGTAAGTAGGTCAGATCAGTTGTCTCCTCTTTTCTCTCTTCTGTTGTGTCATCTCTCCCATGATAATTTTCCAACCATCAGTCTGGAAAAGTTCTTTTTCCTCACCACATGTCTAGCGCTGAGTCACCTTTTCTCCCAGATGCCCCACTGTCCAACCAATCAGCACTCGCATAACGTAAGATGAAGGTTCCCGCTCTGCCTTGTGTCTAAGTAGCCTGTCTGCTTTTGCCTTTTCCTGCCTGGTGATATCAGCACAGGACAGGAAGAAACACGCAGAAATCCTGATTCATATACATACTGGATCAGCCTTGGTTAGGAAAAGTCCAGGAGTGTCTGCTTAGTCACTCAACTGTGTTGTGTTAAAAGAACCCAGAGCAGAGGTCACTGTCCGTGCCATGGAGTCTACTGTGCACCAGAATCAGATGTCAGCTGTTTTAAAATTAAACTAAATGTGTTCCATGTATAAACTAAGTGTCCCAAAGATTTTACTTCAGTAGACAGAATAAACCCACTTTATCAAAGAGATGTCAGGTTATATCAGGGTATATATGGTTATATCAGGTTATTTTAAAGCGTTTTCATGTACACTTGTGCTTTCTGTGTGCAGTTATGTCATACTGCTGTGAGTATGTGCAGGGGGAACAAGTTATGTAAGTTACAGGTTGAAGCACACAAATGACCACCAGGGGGCTCTGCTTCTCTTTATTCTGGAGGGGGCTGCTTTGTGAGCTCTGAAGTTTATAAGGTTTTCTTTCTTCTTTCACGCAGTTAGCACTTTCAAAGCTAATGACCATGAATCCAGTCTGAGAATCACGCAGTCCCTGATCTCAGAGTCCAAAGTAACTGGTGTGACAGCATAGCCCAGAGAAACGAAAGAGAGAAAAGATGCCAACCACCTGAATTAGCACATTTGATTTTTAATATGAGTATTGAAGATGAGTTGATGCCAAACTGCATTCCCTCTGAAAAGGAATGACAGATGATAAAGAGATAATGAGAGAGGGATGGGAGAAAGATGAGGAGCTGCTGGACAAGAGGCGAAAAGAGGAGAAAACAGACAAATAAGCCAAACACTGGAGAGAATGAAGAACTGAACAAAACAGAGGATGATTTCTGAGTCAGTGGTGCAGGATGGTGTGCATGTGTGTGCAAGCATGTGTGTGTGTGCGTGTGTATGAATATGTTTATGCATTCCTGTGTGTGGGTTGGTGTGTATGTGTTTGTATGAATGTGTTTAAGCATGCTAGTATGTGGGTGTGTGTGTGGGTTGGTGTGTGTGTGTTTTTTTGTATGAATATGTTTATGCATGCTTGTGTGTATGTGTGTGGGTGTGTGTTGGTGTGTGTCAGGGTGGAGAAGTGTTGATGGGCAGAATATGTGCTTCCAGGTACTGAAAGAGATAGAGAAAAGAAGAGGGATGGAGAGATGAAAAGAGAAAGAATTATGGGGAGAGAGAGACAGGGAGGGAGAAAGGGGGAGCAAGACGGGGGAGACATGGGGAGAGAGAAGATGAGAAAGATAGGGCAAAAGAGAGAAGAGAGACAAAAGGAGAGAGAAAGAAGGAGAGAGAGAAGAGGGTATGGATGCAGAAAAGGAGGGACACTGCTAAGGTTTTTTAAAAAGTGTGTGTGTGTGGGGGGGGGGGTGTTTGTTTGTGGGAGTGTGTGTTTGTGGGAGTGTGTGTGTGTGTGTGTGTGTGTATGTGTGTGTGTGTGTGTGTTTAAACATTCATTTACTCTGCCTGTTGGTTTTCCCCTTTAAATTCATCTACCATGGAATTTTGATCCAGTGTGATTTTGCCCTCCTGGACTCTTATGATAGCATATCAGTGTCAGCGTCTCCTGTAACCTTTGGAGGCGTATCAGCATGGGCCGTACGTTTATGGGAGATGTTCCACAGGACCATCTCAGCAACGTGATGGTCTCCCGTCAGGAATACGTCTTACTGAAGTCTATAAAAAGCTGTACTGTGCAAATCGAGAACTTATCAGAAGTGCCTGTAGTGAGTGTGTAGTCCACACACTGACGTCTCAGAGTGAACAATGAAGGCCCATTGTGTAAGTTGACAGTTTGACCATTACAATGTATTACACACACATGCACAAATATAGATGCACAACTCCGATTTACAAAAAATGACAACATGCACATATTTAAAGGCCAAAACACACACACACACACACACACACACACACACACACACACACACACACACACACACACACACACACACACACACACCCTAATGACATATTTTGGTTTCATTTATACTATTGGCCAGTGAGTCTCTCTGACAGTTAATCTGTCAGTACGTCAGTTCTTCAGAAATAGTTAGTCAGCTTGTTTGGGTGTGTGATAAAAGACATATGTATATTATAATTTGTGTGGGTGTGTTGTGTGTCTGAATATTTGGGTGTATATATGTGTGTACCTTTGGCCCCTGTATGTGTGTGTGTGTGCATGTGTGTAATTTGGCCTTTAAAATATGTGCATGTTGTAATTTTTTTTATGTAAATCAGTGTGTTGTGCGTCTATATTTGTGTGTGTGTGTGTGTGTGTGTGTGTGTGTGTGTGTGTGTGTGTGTGTGTGTGTGTGTGTGTGTGTGTGTGTGTGTGTGTGTATTTTGGCCTTTAAAATATGTGCATGTTGTAATTCTTTGTAAATCAGTGTGTTGTGCGTCTATATTTGTGTGTGTGTGTGTGTGTGTGTGTGTGTGTGTGTGTGTGTGTGTGTGTGTGTGTGTGTGTGTGTGTGTGTGTGTATAAGGAGGAGTGGCCTTCATGTCTGTGTCAGTGTTAAAGTGGGTCAGTCTCTCATGCCATATCACGCTGACTCATAAACAAACCCAGGTTGCTATGGCAGCAGGGCCCATTGTGCCCACCTCTCTGGAGTGAGTGAATCTGTGGCTGATGCAGTACAACAGACCTCCCAAACATCCGGAACATTCTGCCATACCCAGCACACAAGGAAATGTCAAAACAAAACGCAATTTATGGAACAGCTTTTATAAATTCTCGGTCATCGCCTGGTTGACAGCATTGTTTACATAGCATGCTAATTTGTGCTGGTGTAGTTCAGATTGATAATGGCCTACACTGTACACATCACTTTTGTTCCTGGTTTTCTCTCAGAGTGCCACCGTTAACAAGACATTAAATGAGGGAAAAATCCTGAAAGGTCAAAGTTCACTGAATATAAAGTCTTATCTAAATGGAGAACACAGTGTGGTTGCATGTCATGTTTATAAAATAGAGTGTATTATGATCAGCTTGCCATGTTTCTTTAAACCAGGGTGTGTCTCCAAGCTGGATGGACAGGAACGATATGGACTTCGTTATCGTTTTCGGTGCATGGTGATGAGGTGATGTCTTTGTTTGCAGTTGAGAGCGATAGTGGTGAGACTAGGGGGAACTCTGTTCAGCAGCATTCTGTAGAAAACTGGACATGTTCTCCAACAGACACTGAGGTCTTCAACAAAGTCCTACTCTCCAACCAACTCCAAGATTTTTCAACCAACTTCAAGATTCAAATATTGTTGGTTGGTTTTAAGTGAGTAAATGAGCCTATGTAATCCAGGCAGAACATTCTACAGACTTTCCAACATTCTACAGACCCTACACATCATTACTGCAGGTGTTAAGTGTTAAATACTGAACAGTTGAGCTGGTGTGCGGTGTGTTGAGTTGAGAATAGTAAGGGTATGTACATGTGTAAACTCCCTCACACTCTTCTCTAACCTTTTAGGAACACTTTTACAGTTCAGACAAGGTGTGATTGGAGATGAAGGATCAGTCTAAATCACTAAAGAACCACAGTGTAGCTACTACAGAGAATGTGGCTGTATTCAGTGACTGTACACATGAACTGTAAGTCACTCAGCATGTGTTTAGAATATGCATGTGTGTGTGTGTGTGTGTGTGTGTGTGTGTGTGTGTGTGTCAGAGGCCTGACCTTCAAGTGAGTCGAATCATTACTGCGACAGCACCCCTGGTCAGCTGCTCCCCTGGTTGCCATGACAGCCAGCAGAAAGAGACAGAGAGAGAGAGAGAGAGAGAGAGACCTGGGATGTTTTTCTTGTTGTATTCTACTTCACACCAAAAAATATTTTTCCATCTGGATTTTCATTCAGACAGTGAATGAGGGTAATGGTCTTCTGAGTCTTTTCTCTCTTCTCTGAATGAATGTATTCTTCTTGTTTTCTTTCAAGAAAAGGTTGACAGAAAAGACTTCATTATAGCACCTGGTGCTCCCCATCAGCAGTGCAGTCTGAAACTGGACGGACTGGGTCCTCAGCTCTGGGGGTTACGCTTCAGAACCATAACTGTCTGCGGTCCGAAAAGCCCAGACATGGCAGACGTGCGGAGCAGCAGAACACGTCTCTTCCTTTGTTTCACTGCCGCTCAGATTCAGTGACTCACTGATCGACTCTTTATTTTTCTCAAACAAGCGTCTTTGTGACGCAGTTTGGACCATCTGGAGAAAGCAAGGCTGAACACCAGGCCGTGTGGCCCCTACGCCATGTAAAACACCTCCGTGCTTCTGGGAAAGATCCCCAGCTACAATTAACTGGGGCCATTCAAATAAATCTGTCCCACTTTGAATAGAGAAGAAGCCTGATGTTGGATTTGTGGCGTTGGACAGTGAAGAGATGTTTGAAATTGTCCAGGTGTTCTGTTGGGACGTGAGGAGAGAAGATGGGAGGAGAGGAGAGGAGAGGGGAGGGGAGGAGGCAGAGGAAAAGACAGGAGGGAAGAAGGAGGAGAGGGGAGAGGATGAGAGGAGAGGCAGCCAGATGGATTATCCAGTGCTAGAGGGGGGGGGGGGGGGTGGATTAACAGCCTGAGCATTAGGGGGATGGGAGGGGGATTACAGCAATGGAGCTGGATTCTAAAATAATCCTCTTGGGTGAAAAAACCTCCACCAGCACTTTATCTGCCGCTTGTGTACAGAGGAGAGCTGTAGAGAGACTCAGTGTGTTTGTGCATCACCCCACATTAGCAAGAAGGTCCTCGAGCGCTCTCAGCACACACTCACACATCTCTGCCTGTATCACCTGTGAATCACACACAGAAACCACAACGTAAGGCAAGACCATAACAGAGGAAGTTGGAATTTCAAAGGTCATACACATATGGTACAATGGAAGAAAACCGAGGTGAAACAGTCTGTTGTTCGGAGGAAACACAGAAGTTACACAAGGAAAGACAAAAACAGGTGACACAGAATGGCCAGTGTAAATAAAACGAGAGAGCAGGAAAGAAGAAGAGATGGAGCGAGGGAATGGGGGAGGGGCCAAACAGGAGGAGGCGGGGCCAAAGCTGTGGCAGCATCCGTCCCGCTCCACTAACCTACTTAGTGTAATCTCTCCTCGTTTCATAATAGAGACTCACAGGTTACATCACAGCCCCCCTATTATACCCCCCCTCCAATCCTCACTCGCTCCCTCCCTCCCTCTCTCCCTCCTTCACTCTATCATGGACCTGTGGTCAGTCGTTTTGAATCATTCCTTTGTTATAAGACCACAGCTGTTGCCCTGAGCTCGTTCTCAGAGCCACGGTCCTGTCACTCTTTACATGAGCTCCGTGTCCTGTGGTAAACCTTGTTGTTGTTATTGTTTACAGATGGGTTTGTGATTTGTTGTTAGCCTATCAACACAGTCAGTGGACACATGGCGATGTTTGTGTCTTCTTCAGTATCTGTCGTGCTCGGACCTTCAGGTGCGGTGTAATGAAACACAGTTTCTCACATTCCTCCGTGTGTTATGATGTAGCCAAACAGCCCAGTTATAACTGAACAGTTTAAAACCGCAATAATCGTTTCTCTGTGCATGTACACCTATCCAGCTCTGCGTGGTGTGTGTGTGTGTGTGTGTGTGTGTGTGTGTGTGTGTGTGTGTGTGTGTGTGTGTGTGTGTGTTTGCTATGTACAGAACAGCATGAGAACACAGAACTGCTGGAAAGTTTGTTTTGTGTTTGTTTATTTTGCATATCTGGTGCACAGAGGACTTGAGACCAAACTGAAACAACGGCCGTTTGAGCTGAGAGGTTGTAAAAATTAGATTATGCTTGTTACATTAAAAAAAGTTAGAAATGTAATAACTATATGTACCATGATTGTCATTTTCTGATTACATTTATAACATATTGTATTTCAAAATGTTAGGAAAAGAAAGAATAATAAATTGCATAACTCTGAGATCATTTATATACATATAATTAAGGCCTTCATATAGCTAAATTAAGCTCTGAAATTCCATTGACATAATATAACTGTGTGTCTCCAACCCAGACTCACCCACACAGCACCCTGAGACGCAAAGCTATATTTATACGGTTATATTTATATTTTTCTATCTATCTATCTATCTATCTATCTATCTATCTATCTATCTATCTATCTATCTATCTATCTATCTATCTATCTATCTATCTATCTATCTATCTATGAAAAAGCTGTGTCCTTAGAAATCATTTTTCCTCGAGACTTCTTGTGGTGCCTGGTCGTCACTGAAAACAAACCATGCACACACACACAAAGCACGAGACGTCAAAGATTCCCACGACACTGTTATGATGACACACTGCCACAGTTTCCCACACGCGCGAGCGTGCAGCTCCTCCTCAAGGCGCGCGAGCGGGAGCGCGCTCTGCAGCTCGCCCAGGGCGCGAGGCGTGCCTGTGGAGCGAATCATGTGAGAGTCCACGCGCTGAAAGTAGGTTAGGGATCGAGAGAGAGACAGAGCGCGCGAGAGCGAGAGCACGAAAGACAGCTATACAGAGAGACCCGGCGGGGGAGAAGACTACTTCACTGCATACGCCGAAATATATTTAACTAGACCTGCACCGGAATTATCTCCGAATTCAAAACGCCGAACTTGCTGTTTTGTTTGCTAGGCGGAAAAGTATCTACAAACTTATGTGAATTCATCTAACCTGCTCCGTTCCTGCAGCTATACACACATTTCGGCATTTCCTTCGTTGAAATGAGCAGGACTTACGCTGTTGACAGATAATACAAACCTAGCAAAATGAGAGGTAAGTTGGGAGAAATGCATCATTTGTTTCCAGTTGAACGTTGCGTTTGTTACTGTAACCAGAATGTTTGGTGCTTTGGCGTTTGTACGTTGCTGGAGGTAAGAGCGCACATCAAAATAACTGACGGATTAACGTCGTCTGGCGAGTCACGGCAGTGAGCGACAAACACGGACATCTGCGCTAACTAGTTAAACATTTTCCGGGTAGACACGGTTTCTTCATAGAGTGTTTGGTTAAAATAAAGTTGAACATTTCCCCTCGGCTGCGTGTTGGGTCTGCAGAAGTTTTGTGCCGGACCCGGAGTGACGGTGCTGGTGTAATGACCGGTTCTGTAAAAGGAGAGTTGTGAGCAGGCTCATTCAACTGGGGACTGACGTCGATTCACGTTAAACTGCAACAGGAATCATATTAAATATGCTAATTACGGGCTGGTTAACGTCAGCTGCAGACTGTTCTGTAACAGTTTAACTACCTTGAAATAACCCCCATATTGTTTTGAGGTTAGATGACTTTTTGGCCATCTCTCTTGCATTTAACTATCTCATGCAATTATCACGCAAGCGCAGAACAACACGGCAGGTGTTATGTGTACCTGGATGTCATTTGGTAAGAGGTGAGTGTGCCGACTGCGTGATGGTGCCGGTTCGGCGTCTCAGCATGGCCGCCGTCTGTGTGTCATGCCACTGTTCCATTGACCTACTACTGTATCAGATTTACAGCAGCGAGAAAGTTAGAAACCGATACATTTGCCAACCCGATAAACATCTTGCTTCTGCCTACTGTAATACTTATTCGAGTACAGAAAAAGTAATTAAAGGATTCTTGCTGAATACACGCGTAGCACAGAACAGACCGGGTGAGGAAACAGCGCCTCTCCGGTGAACATGTGCCATTGCAGTTCGAGCAACATGGCACGCAGGTGTTGCCTGGCGCGCGAGAATCTGCATGTAGTGCCAGCATGATCACGAGCTGCTTTGGTTGTGTAAGCTATTTTATGTTGGACGTGGAGGGAAAAGGAAAAGATGAGAACGCTTGGGTGTGTGTGAGGAGAAGTAAAGTTTGCCCACCCTGTTAAAACAAAAGAGCATCCTTCTGTTTTAAATTGATTAACATAAGTACAGCCTTTACTCCAGGAAACACAGGTGCACTTCACAAAAAGTTCAGACTGAATCTGATCGGCTTAGATTTTTTTTGTACTATTGTCTTGCTCAGTGTTGTCCAGAGTTTGGATTTTTTTCACTGGCAAACCTTACACATTCTACCTTCTTGTCAAGTTAAAATAACTTTTTATTAATTCGAAAGTTGTGGTTCAGAATACAAAGCATCCTGTCATCAAGGCCCTAGGATGCAGGGGTCTTGCTGGGGTCCTCTTTCTGCTCCTGTGCCCAGTGAGCAGCTAGGTTGAGCTTTCACAGCCATAACCTCTCTCAGGGTGAAGGACCCCAGCTCAAGCAGCGGAGCATGTGTAACATTTCTGCCCGTCCCTCGGCTCTGTGGGCTGGGCCACGGTGTTTGCCCTCCAAGCTGCTGTGTGCCACTCCCTGCTGCCTTTCATTGTTGATGTCGGATTACATTTCAAGCTCTCTTTTTTTTTTTTTATGACGGCTTAATTATGTTGGAAAAGTGTTGGGTGGGGTGAGGGTGAATCAGTCAGTGCTCTGAGATTCCATTAGTGGAGAGAGTTGTGACATTGTGACTGTTAACCAATGCTGACACTCATCAAGATGAAAAACCCGGCCCGACCTGACCCGACCCAGTGTTTGGTGCCATTACTTATGCTGAAGAATTACGTAATCCCGCTGTGCATATTTAAAGACAACCTGTGCTGTCATTCCACCAGCTTACTTTACCCAGCTTAGGCAACATGGGGTTCTGTTTTTTTAATTTTGTTTTTAGCAACACAATTAGCTTATTAAGTGTACCAGCACCAAGCCGAGTGGACCTGGGCTAGCTGAAGGTACTGATACGAAGCACTTCTCAGCGCTTGCTATACTTCAATAGGTGGTATACAAAAGGTGGTGTATTAAAGGTGGTGTATTGAAGGTGGTGTATTAAAGGTGGTGTATTAAAGGTGGTGTATTGAAGGTGGTGTATTGAAGGTGGTGTATTGAAGGTGGTGTATTAAAGGTGGTGTATTGAAGGTGGTGTATTGAAGGTGGTGTATTAAAGGTGGTGTATTGAAGGTGGTGTATTAAAGGTGGTGTATTAAAGGTGGTGTATTGAAGGTGGTGTATTGAAGGTGGTGTATTAAAGGTGGTGTATTGAAGGTGGTGTATTGAAGGTGGTGTATTGAAGGTGGTGTATTAAAGCTCTGATTTCCACTCTCTTGGTGCCAGTGTGGAGGATGGAATCTCCCACATCCATGCAGCTCAAAAAAACTCTCTGTCTGCCAGCAAACCTGTGACATCTTTGGCCTCATAATCAGGTGGTCTGGACCCGGCGCACCTGTGACAGAGATGGGCGGGGCCGTGATGTCATCACGCAAAGACGCTTACATGCTTTTCCGCCATTTACAGTTAAAAGCACAGGGACAAATCCATGGTGTTGAAGAGGCTGTGTAGATTTGCAGAAGCAGAGTGTTCCTCAGTGTTCCTCAGGGCTCTCTGAATAGTAGAACAGAGCGTCTCTATTCACACCCCCATACTGTGTCTATCCAGTGTGAACTTGGACTTGGAGAATCATCCATGATGCACCTATCACATGGGTGTCTGTAGTGGTGTGTGGAGTTCATCCATGATGCACCTATCACATGGGTGTCTGTAGTGGTGTGTGGAGTTCATCCATGATGCACCTATCACATGGGTGTCTGTAGTGGTGTGTGGAGTTCATCCATGATGCACCTACCATATGGGTGTCTGTAGTGGTGTGTGGAGTGTGCAGGAACGCTGCTGTCCTACTGCTCCACGGGTCAGGAGGAGCTGCTGTCCTGCGTCTGCTCCACGGGTCAGGAGGAGCTGCTGTCCTGCGTCTGCTCCACGGGTCAGGAGGAGCTGCTGTCTGTCTGTAGCCGTGAACATTCACTCTGCTCTCTCTGTCCTAGCCAGAGCGCAGGGTCCTCTGTTCTGAGAGCGCCGTCTGGCATGTTTGATTAAACCAGATAAGAGGCCAAAGTCCTGGGCCTTTTTACAGATAGCATGCAGCCAGTGCTCAGAGAGATCCTCCAGTCCCGGGGGGGTGGTGGGGGGGGGGGGGGGGGATAAAGAGAACAGGATTACTTACCGCTTCCCTGCTGATAAACACAGCACACCAATAAATCTCACCTTAGTGAGCCGTTTGTAATGACTTCTGGGGCAGCCATGGGTCGTCTGATTAGATCTGTGCTTGTTTGTTCCGTGGAGTCTTCATGGCATAAATACTGAGGGGTCGGGAGGCAGAATGTGAGCACCAAAGCTCAGCCGCAGAACCACAGGACCAGGGACAGGACTGAGGTCAGGATCAGGACCAGGGACAGGACCAGGGACAGGACTGAGGTCAGGATCAGGACCAGGGACAGGACTGAGGTCAGGATCAGGACCAGGGACAGGACCAGGGACAGGACTGAGGTCAGGATCAGGACCAGGGACAGGACTGAGGTCAGGATCAGGACCAGGGACAGGACTGAGGTCAGGATCAGGACCAGGGACAGGACTGAGGTCAGGATCAGGACCAGGGACAGGACTGAGGTCAGGATCAGGACCAGGGACAGGACTGAGGTCAGGATCAGGACCATGCGCAGGACCAGGGACAGGACTGAGGTCAGGATCAGGACCAAGGACAGGACCAGGGACAGGACTGAGGTCAGAATCAGGACCAGGGACAGGACTGAGGTCAGGATCAGGACCATGCGCAGGACCATGGACAGGACTGTGGTCAAGACCAGGACATGTCCATGGACAGGACTGCGATCAGGACCGTGGATAGGGCAGTTAGCAGGACCGTTGACAGGAACGGGATCAGGACCATGGACAGGTCCATTGGCAGGACCATAAACAGGGCCCTGGGCAGGACGGGGGTCTCCACCTAGCCAGTGATGGTGGCCAGTGTAGTTCTATTGCGTTGCTGTTCAAGGACTTCGCTGTGGTTTTCCAAGTTGGACTTTAAGGAAGCAGAGAGGAGACGTTGAACAGTGAAGCATCTGTGCTGTCAGATATCTGCCTGTGGGGATCGAGGACACAAGCAGACCATGGCAGTAATAAATACAGTGAAGATATGGGCGTGCAGAGAGATGTAGAGCCTTTATTATGAAAGACGGAAAACTTTTATTTTGAAAAATGTAGAGCCTTTATTATGAAAGATGGAAAGCCTTTATTGAAATACTAACTTGCAGTGTCAAGGTGCATTTTCATTTTATATCATGTTTATTAATGCTTTTGCAAAACAGTGCACCATAGTGTGTTAATCTTTGTACTGAATGTCATTACCTACACTGAGCAGAATCTACCTTGCTATCTATCTCATTTTTCATTTATTCGTTTACCCACGGTTTATTGCTGTGTAACTGTCTCTACCAGGGACACAGCTGTGAAGTTAAACTGTGTGTGTTAGTGTGTGTGTGGAATGGTTGACTGAGGCCTGTTCATAACATCACGCCTGCGTCCCGCTGAAGCGATCACTTTATAAATAGTTTTATGAGAGCACTCCAGCCATTCATGATATGCTGTCACAAGAGCGCGGGGAAGTTACTGAGGCCGTAAGACCACAGCACTGTAAATCCACACCAGCAGATCTCCTGCCTTCTTCCATTGCGTAAAAAGAGCCATACGTGTCCTCTTGATCTGTCTTCTTTATGAAATATTATAAAGCCTAATTATACTTTACAACTGTGTCACGAGTGTTGCTTTTAATTTATTGTTTTAAATGTGTTTAAGTTGTGACGCAGAAAGATGACAGCAAGAGTACTGAGTACAAGTACTGTTCTTGTGTGTCCTGTTCTTGTGTGTCCTGTTCTTGTGTGTCCTGTTCTTGTGTGTCCTGTTCTTGTGTGTCCTGTTCTTGTCTATCCTGACCATAGTTTTGGAGAAAAGTGTGTCAGTAGAGCAAAACACCCATGCATCCATCCGGACCGGCATCTGAGACCCATATGAGCTGACCAGTCAGAGACAGAGTTTTGACACAGGCAGCCAATGAGAAGGAGCGAGGGGTTGATCAAGGAGTGCTCGTCACTGAGTTGCTAGGGTGACCCTCCCTGACTGAGACTGTGTGTGTGTGTGTGTGTGTGTGTGTGTGTGTGTGTGTGTGTGTGTGTGTGTGTGTGTGTGTGTGTGTGTGTGTGTGTGTGTGTGTGTGTGTGGCGAACGTCCAGGAAATGGTTATATAACTGGGTGGGATGGCAGATGAGGAGGCAGATCTATTTAGGGTTGAAAGAGAGGTCAAAAAAGAGAGAAAGAAAGACCATTTACCCTTTTACAGTACCTATGAATGATGTTTGTGTGTGTGTGTGTTGTACAGGGGACAGCCCTTGTTTGTGTGTATGTGTGTGTGTGTGTGTGTGTGTGTGTGTGTGTGTGTGTGTGTGTGTGTGTGTGTGTGTGTGTGTGTGTGCGTGTGTGTGTTGTACAGGGCCCTTGTGTTGAGTGCATTTCTCTTGGAGGAAAAGCTGTGTGTTTGTATCAACCTTTCTCAAGGACTTAAGCAATTATTCACTCCAGCTCTCTCTCTCTCTCTCTCTCTCTGGATTGACACCTGCAGGTTCCTGTTCCTCCCTCCGAAGAGGCACCGAACCAGGAGTGTTGTCTTACCCACCAAAGGGATAGACTGAAAAAATAATTAGGTGTTGCCTAACGTGTTGCATCACCACACAAACCTAAAGAAATAAGATGCACAAACACTGATTCAGTAAGGACAGATTCAGTAAGCTCTTTCTCATCCAGAAGACTTGGTGTTACGTGGACCAGCTCTTCTTTCGTAACTAAATCTCGTGGCTTCAAGTAGGAGCCAAATAGAGGAAAGCAAAGTAGCTGCCAGGAGCCGTGACTGGCCGTCCCAGAACCGGTCTGATTATGGCAGGAGGACGAGGAGCTACGTACTTATACTGTAACACACTTATAGTGAAACTGTAACACACTTATAGTGGTACTGTAACACACTTATAGTGATACTGTAACACACTTATAGTGAGACTGTAACGCACTTATAGTGAGACTAATGCACTTATAGTGAGACTGTAACACACTTATAGTGATACTGTAACACACTTATAGTGAGACTGTAACACACTTATAGTGAGACTGTAACAGTGAGACTTATAGTGAGACTGTATAATTCAGCTATGACACACATCACAGCCTTCCTTAATGACATCACCCGCCTCCTAAGTGACATCAAAGCCTTACTAAGTGCTATTAGCCTTGCTAAGTGACATCACAGCCTTCCTAATTGCTATCAGCCTTGCTAAGTGACATCACTGTCTTCCTAAGTGCTTTCAGCTTTGCTAAGTAACATCACTGCCTTCCTAAGTGACATCACAGCCTTACTAAGTGCTATGAGCCTTGCTGAGTGACATCACAGACTTCCTAAGTGACATCACAGACTTCCTAAGTGACATCACAGCCTTCCTAAGTGACATCAGCCTTCCTAAGTGACATCACAGCCTTGCTAAGTGACATCACTGCCTTCCTAAGTGACATTGGCCTTCCTAAGTGGCATCACAGCCTTACCAAGTGACCCATTCTGACACAAAACGCGGACACTCTCTGACGCTGTCATGTAGTTCATATTTCCAGTCTTGCTACAGGTTTACTAATGT
This sequence comes from Brachyhypopomus gauderio, assembly GCF_052324685.1. Lineage (NCBI taxonomy): Eukaryota > Metazoa > Chordata > Actinopteri > Gymnotiformes > Hypopomidae > Brachyhypopomus > Brachyhypopomus gauderio. The sequence goes on from NC_135214.1 coordinate 35,840,766, forward strand.
GGAATTTGGATTGCGGGCTCTGCCAGTCTGGACTAGGGACAGAGGGTGGGAAGGTCGTTTGATCGATTGATGAGTTTCCACTCTACTGGAGGGGCAGTGGGAGGAGTCTGGGGAGGGGGATTAGGTCTGGAACAGCACACATGACTACGTGTTGCTTAATTCGCCGGGGCAGGGATCAATGGCTCAGGCCCTGCTGTTGGGCCAAACTCCCATTCCCCCCACACCCCCACCCCCACTGTCGGGCAGCCCAGGGTCTTAGTGTCCCTGGTGTTCTATGTTCACTCTTTAAAAGCTTTGTGGCTACTGTGGTGGTACAAATGTGATGCTGCTCACCTGAACCTTCAGTTCTCTTTGTTGTGAAATTGTATTATGTCATTAATGTCCCTTTTCTCTCCATCTTTCTCTCATTCTCTCTCTCTCCCAGCTCAAATTGAGGTGATCCCTTGTAAGATCTGTGGGGACAAGTCATCTGGTATTCACTATGGAGTGATCACGTGTGAAGGCTGCAAGGTAACGTGACCTTCTGCACGTTGGAGCTGAGTGCCGTGGGTCTCTCAGCCTCCTGCCCTCCCAACACTCCCCCCCCCCAACAGAGAAGTGACCCGGCCTGCTCCTCCGTACCCCCCCAAAGAAAATCTACTCATGCATGCAAATGTTTCTTTAATTCTTAAGATGCTCCTTGCTTTATAGCGCATGTTTTAAATTGCTGTATTACACTAATGATTATTGTGAAAATGGAGCAGCGCTGGCGGTGTTGAAAGCACCCTGGCCTAGCTAGCAGCATCTGTGTGGTGCTGGAAGCTGTTAGATTAGATTGGTTTTGAACTGTTCTGTTGGACTATAATTTGGAATTAAGATGGATTAGAACTGTTTTGTGTTAATCTACTTCTCAATTATTCCAAATTTTCACTTTGATTTGATTGGAAGAAAAGAGATGTTGAAACACAGATGTTCCTCGGGGTTAAGCAGTGTTGAGATCTTCGGTGTTGAATCACGCTTCAATCGCTTGCGTTTCCGTGGTTAGGAGTGGTGTGTGTATGTCCTGCGCCTGGTCATGTGCAGCGTTTGGTGTGTTCCCTGCAGGGTTTCTTCCGTCGCAGCCAGCAGAACAGCGCCGTGTACTCGTGCTCTCGCCAGAGGAACTGCCTGATCGACCGCACCAGCCGCAACCGCTGCCAGCACTGTCGCCTGCAGAAGTGCCTGACGCTCGGCATGAGCCGTGACGGTAAGCCCCGCCCCCACGCCACAGACCACGCCCACCCTCGCCCCGCCCCATGCCGCTCTGCCACGTGCACACTCCTCTGCCGCAAGAGAGCGATGCAGGAACTGTGTCTTCCTCCGATGACGGTGAGAGACGGAGGAGGAAGTGTGCCCTCATAATCTAGTGCTGCTGCCCCAGGCAAAGCAGTCAGGCCTGAACATTAGATTCAGCTTAATTTCCTCTGCTCTCACACTTTGGTTTTTCCGAACATCTTGTACTCCTGCGACAGCTTTTATCAGCAGCAGTTTTTTCGCTGCAGTAGGATCTCCCAGCTTCTGAACACCCTGCCTCTCCCAACACACTAAACACACACTAAACACACGCTAAAGACACACTAAAGACACGCTGACGCTGGCACACTGTATATATGCAGATTTTTCTCCTCTAAAATCTTTGCTCCTCTAAGCAGTGGATGTGAATTGCATGCCCAAACACACGTAAAAACACACACACACACACACACACACACACACACACACACACACACACACACACACACACACACACACACACACACACACACACACGCTCACTCCCTCTTCCTGACCCCCTCTGTTCCTTCCCATCAGCGGTGAAGTTTGGCCGTATGTCCAAAAAGCAAAGGGCCTGCCTGTATGCGGAGGTCCAGAAGCACCAACAGTCTCAGGAGCATGGAGGTGGCGCGGGGGGCGGTCCTGTCCTGCCCTGCGGGGGGGAGGAGCCAGGCGAGAGTGGCAGCACGCAGGGGCGGGCCTACAGCCGCAGTTCCAGCTCCGCCCCCAGTGACTTGGATGAGTTTGGAGCCTTGCCTGATGGCCTGCTGTTCGACCTGCCCCTTACACCTGAGGGCGCCAGCGACTACAGCAGCCTGGAGCTACTGGGTGGCAGTGGTGGGAGCAGCCCCTCCTCCCAGAGCTCCCCAGAGCAGAGCAGGGTGGAGTTCACCGATGGAGCAAACATCTCACTCGACTACCAGCCTCTGCATGAGATGGGGCTGTACCTAGACTCACCCCTTCACGGTCTGCCTGACGACTGCTCCCTGCTGGAGATAGGTCAGCTTCACTGGCACCAATCACACTCTCCCAACAATCCCCTAGACCCGCCCCCCTCAACACATGCTGTTTCTAACACGGCCACTCGCAGTGTGTCAGCAAGTCTTTAGCTCCAGGTCTGCATTCCACATTCCAGCCCTGGGTCATTCACTAGTACAAGCACTAGTACTGAGGTAGTAGATGTTCAGATGGCCACACGATGATCAGAAAACATAGGAGAGGAAATTGGATTTGAGAAATTACAAACTCTGTACCACAGAGAGGGTCAAATGCGCACCCTGATTGTGTAGCGAGAAGCTAACTAACCAAACTTGCTCTATGAGCAATGTCATGTTCATTTTGCATGGCAGATTTTCATTCTTAGAGATCATTTGTAGCTCTTTATACAGAAGAAAGATCAAATTAAAATAAAAAGATAATGAAAATAAGAATCAAGTGTAAATGGATTCTATGGTCCGGGTGGTTGTGTCTGGCCTGTAAGGAATAATGTGATACACATTCATCAACCTCGTTCCTCAATGTGCAACATCATTTGAATATTTCCTCTTCTGGTGCACACAGCTGTGAGAACGCCTGTCTGAGTTAGCCTGTCTGAGTTAGCCTGTTTGAGTTGTCAGGACAGCACTATTTCAGCTCTGATTCGCTTAGATGTGGAATGACAGGAGTGGCTTGAGCGCCATGGAATCTATTACATCATATTACATCATAGCAAAACATTTCCAATATTTTATGGGCTGGCAGTAAGTGATCATGTGACCCAGATTTCATATGACATCCCAGGACTCCAGACAAAAAAGTTACTCAAGGAGTTTGTGGCTCCTAAAAGGGAAAAATTGGGTGCCAATAACTTTTTCTACGTGCCATAATAAACTAATAAACATTGCAAAACTCACCTCATATTTTTGCCTCGCTACTTTCAACAAACTAACGCTTAGTGGAAAAGTATCAGCTGGGCTACACAACTTTGCCAGTCACGGTTGATGGAATTCCCGCAATAATTTGTTGATGGGCAGAGATGTTCATCTGAGTGGAGCTACAGCCCATCGTTGAATTTTTAAAATACAAACTCAAAAGAAAATGGTGGATATTTTTTCCAATTACGAAAAATTGTCACCCATAAAAAATATATAATGCTGTTGTATCACCTGTCGCCACTGGCGAGTCAAATAATTATACTACCTGCAAATTAATATTTATGGTCGCGATTGCAACCATTTTAGTTGCAGTCTGGAGCCCTACCTACAACAACATAAAAACATGGATGTGTGGAATTAGAGCATTAGTGCTTCATGTGTACATAGCTTCACTGCTTCCTAAGACTGTATTAAAGTTATTGACTCGGTTTAATGAATCAAACTAGTTTTTGAGTGTTTATGCGTGTGTGTGTCTGTGTGTGTGTGCGTGTGTGTAGAGCGCATCACCCAGAGCGTGGTGAAGTCCCATGTAGAAACGAATCAGTACACTCCTGAGGACCTGAAGCGTCTCTCCTGGACTGTCTACACAGCGGAGGAAACACGCGCCTACCAGAACCTGGTCAGCATCCCCAACCTTCAGAACACCAGTCCAGTACACACACCCCACTTCACAACACCAGTACAGCACACACACCCCACTTCACAACACCAGTACAGCACACACACCCCACTTCACAACACCAGTACAGCACACATACCCCACTTCACAACACCAGTACAGCACACACACCCCACTTCACAACACCAGTACAGCACACACACCCCACTTCACAACACCAGTACAGCACACACACCCCACTTCACAACACCAGTCCAGTACACACACCCCACTTCACAACACCAGTACAGCACACACAACCCACTTCACAACACCAGTCCAGTACACACACACACCCCACTTCACAACACCAGAACAGTACACACACCCCACTTCACAACACCAGTCCAGTACACACACCCCACTTCACAACACCAGTACAGCACACACACCCCACTTCACAACACCAGTACAGCACACACACCCCACTTCACAACACCAGTACAGTACACACACCCCAATTCACAACACCAGTCCAGTACACACACCCCACTTCACAACACCAGTACAGCACACACACCCCACTTCACAACACCAGTACAGCACACACACCCCACTTCACAACACCAGTCCAGTACACACACCCCACTTCACAACACCGGTCCAGTACACACACCCCACTTCACAACACCAGTACAGCACACACACCCCACTTCACAACACCAGTACAGTACACACACCCCACTTCACAACACCAGTACAGTACACACACCCCACTTCACAACACCAGTACAGCACACACACCCCACTTCACAACACCAGTACAGCACACACACCCCACTTCACAACACCAGTACAGTACACACACCCCACTTCACAACACCAGTACAGCACACACACCCCACTTCACAACACCAGTACAGTACACACACCCCACTTCACAACACCATTACAGCACACACACCCCACTTCACAACACCAGTACAGTACACACACCCCACTTCACAACACCAGTACAGCACACACACCCCACTTCACAACACCAGTCCAGCACACACACCCCACTTCACAACACCAGTACAGCACACACACCCCACTTCACAACACCAGTACAGTACACACACCCCACTTCACAACACCAGTACAGCACACATACCCCACTTCACAACACCAGTACAGCACACACACCCCACTTCACAACACCAGTACAGTACACACACCCCACTTCACAACACCAGTACAGCACACATACCCCACTTCACAACACCAGTACAGCACACACACCCCACTTCACAACACCAGTACAGCACACACACCCCACTTCACAACACCAGTACAGTACACACACCCCACTTCACAACACCAGTACAGCACACACACCCCACTTCACAACACCAGTACAGTACACACACCCCACTTCACAACACCAGTACAGCACACATACCCCACTTCACAACACCAGTACAGCACACACACCCCACTTCACAACACCAGTACAGCACACACACCCCACTTCACAACACCAGTACAGTACACACACCCCACTTCACAACACCAGTCCAGTACACACACCCCACTTCACAACACCGGTCCAGTACACACACCCCACTTCACAATACCAGTACAGTACACACACCCCACTTCACAACACCAGTACAGCACACACACCCCACTTCACAACACCAGTACAGCACACACACCCCACTTCACAACACCAGTACAGTACACACACCCCACTTCACAACACCAGTACAGTACACACACCCCACTTCACAACACCAGTACAGTACACACACCCTACTTCACAACACCAGTACATCACACACACCCCACTTCACAACACCAGTACAGCACACACACCCCACTTCACAACACCAGTACAGTACACACACCCCACTTCACAACACCAGTACACCACACACACCCCACTTCACAACACCAGTACAGTACACACACCCCACTTCACAACACCAGTACAGCACACACACCCCACTTCACAACACCAGTCCAGTACACACACCCCACTTCACAACACCAGTACAGCACACACCCCACTTCACAACACCAGTACAGTACACACACCCCACTTCACAACACCAGTACAGCACACACACCCCACTTCACAACACCAGTCCAGTACACACACCCCACTTCACAACACCAGTACAGCACACACACCCCACTTCACAACACCATTACAGTACACACACCCCACTTCACAACACCAGTACAGCACACACACCCCACTTCACAACACCATTACAGTACACACACCCCACTTCACAACACCATTACAGTACACACACCCCACTTCACAACACCAGTACAGCACACACACCCCACTTCACAACACCAGTACAGTACACACACCCCACTTCACAACACCAGTACAGCACACATACCCCACTTCACAACACCAGTACAGCACACACACCCCACTTCACAACACCAGTACAGCACACACACCCCACTTCACAACACCAGTCCAGCACACACACCCCACTTCACAACACCAGTCCAGTACACACACCCCACTTCACAACACCAGTACAGCACACACACCCCACTTCACAACACCAGTACAGCACACACACCCCACTTCACAACACCAGTACAGCACACACACCCCACTTCACAACACCAGTACAGCACACACACCCCACTTCACAACTCCTGTCCAACACACACACACACCTGTATGGGGCTACACACCTGCATGTCTAGCTAATCTAGCCAATCAAACAGTGAAGCTCTGCAGTAATAGTTGTGTACCGGTGGGTGTAATGTTGAGCCCGTGTGTCGGAGATCATATATTCAGACAGAGAGAGCCATGTCTGGTGCAGCCAGCTTTACCAAGCCAGCATCTCCTGTCAGCAAGTCAATATAATGTCACTTAATACTGCTGGACATCTAAGGCAATAACTGGTCCTGGGTCAGTTCTCATCATTCCGACGTGTTGCACGGGTGTGTTGTCCTCACTCTGCTGTGTTATCTCCACTGGTTTGCAGGCCACTGAGGTGATGTGGCAGCAGTGTGTGGTCCACGTCACCAACGCCATCCAGTACGTGGTGGAGTTTGCCAAGCACATAGCAGGTTTCATGGATCTCTGCCAGAACGACCAGATCATTCTCCTCAAAGCAGGTTGGCACATACCAAAACCACCACAACCACTCTGTCTGTCTCTCTCTCTCCCTGTCACATACACACACCCAAGTGGCCTCTTTTTTAAGATGCAAAATAATTTAATTGGCTGCACTAGCTGAACCTGTCTGCCGTTTCTCCGGTTTTGATGCCTGGTTTTCGCGACCCCTTTGTTAGCGTGAAACACATCCCGTCATGAGCAGAGGCAGCGATGCCTGCTCAGTGCCTCCAGCACAACAGTCAGCTGCATTACACTATTACACTATTACACTATTACACTATTACAACCTCGGTTTCGTCCTGATGGTTCCTAATCTTGTTTTTTTTCCTTTATCCCCCTCTCTCGTTCTCTCATTAGTTACCTTTCTCCTCTCTCTCTCTCTCCCATCTCTTCTGTTGGCTTCTATTAGTGAATAGAAAAAAACACTTGTCTTTCTCTTCCTCTGAGACATTATCACACATATTATCTACACATATTATCTACACATATTATTTTCATTGTCCTTATTTGTCATTGGGTTTTTTTGTAAACTGGCAACAGTTTGGAACAGGGCCTGTGGGTCAGAGGTTAAAGGTTGTTTTGTGTTTCTCTGCTTTCTGCAGGCTGCCTGGCTGTTCTGCTGATCCGGACGTGCAGGGTCTATAACCCCTCCAGCCACACGCTGCTCTACGATGGCAAGTTTGCTCGGGCGGAGCTCTTCAAGGCTCTGGGTACGTTACGTTCAGCTGAGCACAACCTCGGCACTGTTGACACCTTTGAGGGTTTTGTTGTTGTCTGTGGTGGTTTCAGTTGACGACGCGGTATCGGCCAGTAACTACTGGTTTTCAGTAATGTCTGCAGGCTCCTGTCAGTTTCTGTTTTGTTTTCTTCTGTATATATTTCACAACCAGTATGCCCTGTTCCCTGTGTGCTATTTAATTACTGATTCAGTGAGGCCTGTGATTTGATGACACCTGGCTGGGGGGGTTGTTGTATCGCCTTGGGGGGAGGGGCCAGAGGGCGGGGCCATGTAGTCAGCTCACTCCGCACACCTGTTCCTCATTTCCTTGTGGCTTACATAATTCCCCTTTTAAGGGTTTCTACTGTCTTCTCCTGTAACATTTGATTCAGCACTAGAACTGCCTGGTGGTTCAGTGCTTAGCCAAGTCAGTGGCCCTCTGAGCTCTCTGAGCGTGTGAAGACAACACGGCTGCATTTCTAAGAGCAGTAACTGTCAGGGGTGTAATAGTGACACTGGTTCAGGTTGTGTAATGGTGACACTGTGGTACAGGTTGTGTAATGGTGACACTGTGGTGCAGGTTGTGTAATGGTGACACTGTGGTGCAGGTTGTGTAATAGTGACACTGTGGTGTAGGTTGTGTAATGGTGACACTGGTCCAGGTTGTGTAATAGTGACACTGTGGTGCAGGTTGTGTAATGGTGACACTGTGGTTCAGGTTGTGTAATAAGGACACTGTGATTCATGTTGTGTAATAATAACACTGTGGTGCAGGTTGTGTAATAGTGACACTGTGGTTCAGGTTGTGTAATAGTGACACTGTGGTGCAGGTAGTGTAATGGTGACACTGTGGTTCAGGTAGTGTAATAGTGACACTGTGGTGCAGGTTGTGTAATGGTGACATTGTGGTGCAGGTTGTGTAATGGTGACACTGTGGTTCAGGTTGTGTAATGGTGACACTGTGGTGCAGGTTGTGTAATAGTGACACTGTGGTGCAGGTTGTGATGACCTGGTGAACGCCGTGTACGACCTGGCTGGGTCCATGAGCCGCCTTCAGCTGAGCGAGGACGCGCTTGCTCTGTTCAGCGCCGCTGTGCTGCTCACTCCAGGTCCGCCCGCTCACACCCCGCACGCTCCACACGCCCCACACACTCCACACACCCCAGACACTCCACATGCCCCACACATACCACATGCACCACACATACCACACACTCCATACGCCCCACATGCACCACACACCCCACACACTCCACGCACCACACACCCCACACACTCCATACGCCCCGCATGCTCCACATGCCCCACACACTCCACAAACCACACACATCACATGCCTCCCGCATACTCCACACACGCACCACACACTCCTCACACGCCTTCATAGCGGTGGGTCATATGCATGTTAAATGGCTTTACCTGCGTGTTCCCACAGACCGACCTTGGCTTACTGACAAGCATCAAGTTCAGCAGCTTCAGGAAAAAGTCTATGTGGCGCTGCAACGCTGTCTGACCAGAGGGGGCGCTGGAGAGGAGAAACTGGCCAAGGTTCAGTAGAAAACTGCAGTGTTGTTGTAACACACATGAGGCTTATAAGTAGGTGTGGATGAAGACACACACAAGTGGAGTGTGTGTGTGTGTGTGTGTGTGTGTGTGTGTGTGTGTGTGTGTGTGTGTGTGTGTGTGTGTGTGTGTGTGTGTGTGTGTGTCAGTTTTAGCTGTGTCACAGTTCTAGCACAAGGTTCAGTCTGAATCTAACTGTATCTCTCTCTCTCTCTCTCTCTCTCTCTCTCTCTCTCTCTCTCTCTCTCTCTCTCTCTCTCTCTCTCTCTTCATTCCCGTTTGTAGATGGTAGCTAAGCTGCCCATAATGAAGTCCATCTGTAACCTCCATATTGACAAGCTGGAGTTTTTCCGCCTACTCCACCCTGAAACGGCCTACAGCTTCCCTCCACTCTACAGGGAGGTGTTCGGCAGTGAACTCGCCTTCCCAGACTCCACCAAGGGATAGGGTCCAGGCTAGAGTCCAGGCTAGTGCCCAGCCAGCACCCGACAGGCGCTTCTGTGGCAGAGGACGAGAGAGGACAGACGAAAACATGTAGGGATGAAAAGAGATGGATGTGAAGTGTCACTCACGGGCAGACCAGTAACTCACTGACAATCCTGCACACAACACTTTAGGACTCCAAATCCCACAAACCCTTGCTCCTTGCTCCCTTCCAGAAGGGTGAATGACACTAGCATGTGTGCAGGGCCCAGGTGTTTCACTAATAATTCAGGCTGGTGTGTAGTCAGCGTAATAGCACTCAGCAGTTAGTGGAGCTCAAAACTCCCTAAAGGTGACGTGCCAGTATAACAGACTAGGACACGACTGTGCTCTTTATATGAATGTACCCTAGTGTGGATTTGGGACACACCCTCAGGACTGAGAACTGATGTGTTATGTATACTTGGCCCGGATTGTGTAAAATGTGCTTTTTAAAGTTTCTGTTTCATTATCAGCAATTTTTCATCAACTGCTGAGAAGGACCAAAAGCAGACGGTGCAGGCAGAGACAGACACTATAGTTGCTTTTAGCATTTTAGCGTACTAACTGGTGCTCCTGTGTCTGTGTACCACTGTCACGTGCGTCACTATCACGTGTGGCACTGTCACGTGCGCCGACGTCACGTGCCCCTGCCCTACAGCTGCTGCTCCTGTGCATGTGTCTGTGCATGCAGAGGCCATGCACCTCTCTTTATTGGTGTTAAACAACAAAATCTTCACTAAAATGACACGAAGTATTTTATAAATAGCACACAGATTTATTTAGCATAATTAGTGGATAAATATTTATATTTATATGCCATATATATTGAATAGTTTATTGTGGGACACTGCAGGATGCAGTGTAGAATGTTCTGGAAAGCCATCAGATACTGCAGGATCTACACTTTAAATGTGTGACCTTTAACCCCACTCGACTTGCTCTTGCTAGAGCCTAGAGGTCACTGACGTTTGTGCTCTGACAAAACCCATGCAAGCACACACACACACGGGTGAAACCAAAAGACGAACGCTTGTTTCTATTTTAGCGTGTTTGTGTTTTTCCAGTTGGCACGTTAAGGTTGGGAGGGTCACTATAGCAGACAGGACCTTGTAGCCCACGGCAACGTTTCACCTTCTGATGTTGCACCGGAGACCGTGCTGCTGCATTCAGGGTTAGGCTGGGAAGTTAATCTCCATGGAAACGCACATCAGCAGCGAGAGTGTCTTTTTTTTCTTTCTTTTTTCCTTCTGATAAAATCACCCCACTACAACCCCTACCTGGACTCAGGATAAACCTCTTGCCCTATTTGTATACAAAGGGGTTGTCCTGAGAGACGGGAGTGTTCTACCCTGGAGGCAAACCTGTTAAATGTCTCCTGGCTCTGCAAACTGGAAAACAGTGTACACAGTGTTCACCTGGATTTCACCTGGATGCTTCTGTGAATGCTTAAAACTGTGTCGGACTGGAACTGCAATAGTTCATCTATTTCCTGTAGCGCCGTGAAGGACCTCATAGCCGAGGATTCACTCGCCCTCCAGAACAAACGGTTCAGTTATTCTCCGCTTACGGAAGGGTGCAGGATTTTGAGATGTGACACGCACCCAATGTTCATTTGTTCATCTCAAAATGACTCGCAAGGTAGAGGAACATTCTAACAAGTGCAACACGCTTTGTGAAAAAACTGATCCTAGATGTTCTTAGAAGTTCTTAGATGTTTTTAGACTGTGTGTGTTATGGTGTGATTCACAGCCCTACAAACGGACCCGTCCGAGGGGCCGGTTCCTTGCATCTGCATTTGGATTTACACCGTAGACACACACACTTCCTCAGGGAGTTAGCTGAGCTCTCAGTCCTATGCTGTCTTCACGTAGCCTAGCAGGACACCTTTTACTGAATTGAAGACCTGAAACCTTGATCACTGTGTATTAGTAACCATTATTGTGAATGTTACTCACAAACCTTTTAAAGATATGTACCCCTGTATTCTCAGCATCACTGAGGACTTTAGAGTTTGTAGAATAAAAGTCTCTAAATGGACGCTGATCCAGTCTGGCTTCCTGGACTTTCTGTAGCTTCATTGCTGTCCTTTTTGTCATTTTTTCTCCTCAGCCTTCTAGAGTTCTGTGTTGTATTTCAGTTTTTAAGGCTGTTTTTAAACAGCGAATCTGAGTACTTATTGTAATGATCTTTGTTTCATTTTTTTGTTGTTAAGTTTATTGTTTAAAAATCACTTAGTTCTTAATAGCTGTAATTTATTAGTTATGAATATAAACATGAAGAGTTGTACATTGGTGATATGTGGTTTAAGAATGTAATAAAAGTTGTTTTACATAATGTTTTGTTTTTTGGCAGTGAGAAATTAGAAATTGCTGGGTTAGGTTAAATGTAAGCATTAAAAACAAATACTTTTGACAAATAATTGAACATAATCCCATACATTTGAATTTAATCCTTTAATCATTTGAACAAAATTACATTTGCTAACCCTGTTCAGTGTACAATTGACCAGGTCCGACATTTGTCATTTGTCAGGGTTTGTGTGGGATGACCTGAGCGGCTGTCAAACATCTTTTCTGGACTGTAGTTTTTCCACTAATAGCCACATGTTTAACAAAGGATCATAACTCGTGAAAATAGACGCTATGCAGATGCTATGCAGGCCAAACACCTGCAGATGTCGCGGCCTGAATTAAACACTGCCGCCACCATCTGGACCACAGGCGAGCTGGATGAACTTAGTGTGTGCAGTGATATTTTCTGACACTAGAGGGCGCAGTGTGCCCATTGTGGAGTTTTGATTTGTGTAAAATGGAATGTGCCTGCGTTGCGCAGGAAACGGTAACCAGTGAGGGGGTACCGCTAGCTTTCCAGCTGCTTTCGGGGTTATATACGAGGTGGATTACATTACATATATAACTTCATTAAAGGACACTGAAGGACAATATATACTGTAAAAAAGACAACAAAACAAAAAACGACACCGAGTCGAGTCGGTTGTTGTGGGTGAAGCGTTCGTCAGCTGTGGAGTGTCGTTAACCGTTTGATGTGCCGCTGGGAGTCGTGAGCTAGCGGTCTGTGGCTGCGTCTGCACGGGCTCGCGCCTTCGGGGAAGTTTGGTTTGTTATATTGTTGTTTTATTTAAAAAACAACAACAACTTTGTCAGTTTATTTACGGCGAAAGGAAAAGGAGGATCCAGCCTGAAGATGTCTGTTGCGGGCTTGAAGAAGCAGTTTTACAAAGCAAGCCAGGTTTGCGTTTCAACTTTTTTTTCTCCTCAGCGAAGAGCCGTTAGTGGTGCTATGCTAAGCTAACCCAGCCGTTATTGGTGCTATGCTAAGCTAACCCAGCCGTTAGTGGTGCTATGCTAAGCTAACCCAGCCGTTATTGGTGCTATGCTAAGCTAACCCAGCCGTTAGTGGCGCTATGCTAAGCTAACACAGCCGTTATTGGTGCTATGCTAAGCTAACCCAGCCGTTGCCCCATCGGCACGCGCATGCTGGGTGGTGTGCTCGTTAATTATAATACGTTTCTAACCGTGTATGTCACGTTTTAAAAGTCTTGGGTCACCTGTAGAGGTATAACAGTCCAGCAGGCTAGCTAGCCCAGAGTTTTAATGGTCTTGGTGGTGGTTGGTCCGGCGTTGGTGGGTTGGGTTGGCCGGGTCGCTTCACGTTACCGTACACGTTACCGTGTACATACCGTTGGCATGCGGCCAACTTGACTGGCTTATTTTCATGCACTGGGTTGTTCTTACACAATGCATTTCAGGGTTTTTATGTTTGTTTGCTTTTTGAAGGTTGGCAAATGTAACGTGTAGTGATAGTGTATAATACAAACCTTGCATTATCCATTATCACCATGTTAACCAGCTGTGGTTCCTGCTACCTTGAACTGGGAGCGTGTTCGCCACGTTTAGTCTCCAGAGTGCTGGACGAGTGGTCACCCAGTTAGGGTCAGATAAGCGGATCAATAGCTGCCTGTGTGTTGGACGCACTCCTCAAACCGTTAGGTTAGCCTGGTATGTGCAGCGAAAATGCTTTACCATAAATAAAATGAAAAACAACAGAGTGTGTGCGTGGAGATTTCAGAGCCGTGAGCTGTAACTTGGTTGGGTGGGTGGGTGGGTGGGTGTGTGTGTGTGTGTGTGTGTGTGTGTGTCCTTCCAGTCCAGTTCGACCATGCCACATTTTATGAACCTTAAAGATTATGCTGAGTACACTTAACCACAGCTTCCTCCACGTTACCACCTTTAATACATCCCACCTGGCACATCGCAGTAAGAGTTTGCTTAGTATTTTTTTACTTTCTGTTTGTGTAGGCCCTGGTTTTGAGGGGCGGTGCTGCTGATCAGCACGAAGTTTATTGTGAATTCCTCGTCTGGCCGCCTGCTGCTGCACTATTGTGGGTAGCAGCTGGTCGGCGGGTAGTTTTCCTCTGGCCCGCTGTTTCGGCCTGGCCCGGGTGGCGATGCCAGCCCAGAAGAGTGGTCATGTTTGCTGAGTTATACACTCATGGGCAGTAGTTTCACACCACCCCTTTCTGGGTTACAGGGGGAAATGCTGATATGCAAATGTTGACCTTTTATATGCTCAGTGCTGCTCAGCTGGAAGCGTTTCAGACTGATTCAGCCAGTCAGCGTCACGGCTGTTGTGGATATTGTGTCTGAGTTGTGCATGTAAGCAGTGATCTGCAGCCTTGAAGAGAATACTGATAATAACCGTTATAATAACCATCACTGAGCTAGGACTGCTTACTCGGGACATGCTACTGGGGAACCTTGGCATGAGTGAAGTCACACTTATTACACTGGGTTCCTTGGAACTAGTCACATTTTGAATATACTGGATTCCAGTTTGAATGCGTGGGAGTGTGACACGCTTTGATGCTTGCTTTGTTTCTGTGTTTGGGTGGGATTGGGTAGTCATTTCATAAAGCTGTTGACTGACATTTATGCCTCTCATCCTACAGTTAAATGACAGCCACCTTACAGCTGAAGGGGGTAATATGTACCACACACCATTCTACAGAATGGCCACTTTTTGCAGTAACAGTATAATCTGTTATTTCATAGCCCGGCCCTAACTGTATGTGTTGGCTCAAACAGGATGGAACACGGGTCCAGTGACACACAGACTCTTCCCCCATAACCCTAATGTCAGCATATGCACATATCAGCCCCAGGTGCACTCAACTAGGGTTAGTGGGAAATCCTGCAGCCATGCAGAGCAACACTAGAGGGTCTGTGTGCCCCTTACATCCCTCAGATGGTAGTGACCTTACATGTTTTTTTCCCCAGCAGGGATTGGAATTGGTTGATTCCATTCAGTTGGGAGTGGTGGGGGTTGATTGGAATGGATTGAACCATTTCTTTCCTGTTTTAATGATATTGGCAGAAATCTGATCTGTTTGGCAGCTTCCTGTCAGGACCAACAGGGGTTCCCCAAGAGAGTGAGAGAGAGTGAAAGGGAGTGAGAGTGTGGGAGTAAAGGCAGAGAAAGGGAGTGAGAGTGAGAAGGAGTGAAAGGGAATGAGAGCGAGAGAGAGTGTAAGAGGCAGGGAGGGAGGGAGAGAGAGAGAGAGAGAGAGAGAGAGAGAGGATGAGAAGAGTAAGGAGGACAGTAGTACAAAATGGAGTCCCCACACTGGGAATCAGTTTATGTCAGGGAAGGGCTGCCAACAACGTGTGTGTGTGTGTGTGTGTGGGTATTGACTGTCTGAGTAATTGCACTGCAGTCAGCTTCTGCCAGCGTTCCTCTCTCATCGATACTGGACAGACCAAAGTGTCAGACACACTCACACTATGACCGATTCACCCCAGGCTGTGTGTTGAAATGCGTTGGTTAAATAAAGTGGAATTTTCCATTCAAGTGTTGCTGGTTTTCTTCTTTTCTTTACTGAGATCACGTTAAGCATGCCTAGAAGAGAGCTTCTTATATCTGCTGTTTGTGCAGGTCTCTAATGTGTGACTGTGTATGTCTAGTCTTTGCAGGTCTCTTGTCTTTGCCTGTCTGTACAGCTCACTAGTCTGTGCAGGTATCTTGTCTGTGACTGCAGGTCTCTAGTCTTTGCCTGTCTGTGAGGGCCCTAGTCTGTGCAGGTCCCTAGTCTGTCTGTCTGTGCAGGTCACAGTGCTACAGATGTGTCTCACCATTGCACAGGGCTGTGTACTGTGTAGCAGCCCACTGCACAGTACCACCATCACTTCGCTTGGCTCAGGTCAGTGGCAGATTAGCAGCTGGTTTGCAGCAGAGGCCAGTGTGAGTCGGTGTGAAAACTTCCCTTCTCCAGGGAGAGACCTTCTTCCACTTCCTACAACTCTCATCACTTGAGGCACGTTGGTTCTGAGTTACACTTTAAACCCAAATGCAATTTTATAATTTAGTTGCACCTTCAAGGATGAGTAATAAGTGAATAGTTTGAAGCCAACCATTAGGCTATTTCATTTGTGCTATGTAGAGTTGCACAACATATTGCTTGTTAATCATTATTGGAATAGTTGTTTCAATATTGATATCAGCTTTACAATATGCAAGTCACATTATTCTTTATCTTGTACTTGAAGCATTCTGAGATTCTGGTCTCAGTTTTGCACGAGTGTTCTGTTGGTGGCTTGACCAGTTAAAGCATTTACAATAACCGAAGGCCAGCCTTGAAATGTCTTATTGGCAGTGTTCATCAGTGTCACCATCATATTGGCAGTGTTACCAGAGTTCACCAGCGTATCGGCAGTGTTCACCAGTGTCTCAATAAGTGTAAATCCAACAGCAGTCTGGTGCTTTTGGCCATGAGTTACTTGGCCGGAAAAACATTGCTATCAAAACGAAATCTCTATGTCGAAGTGGAGAGTTTTCATATGACAAGAAATGTAGTTGTGAAACTGTATTTACAGCCGTGGTAACACTTCTCACATTGAGTGGATGTGAGTTTGTGAGTCTGTATTGCCTTACGTAAAATCCAGAGTGTGATTATATCCAGCTGTGTTGCCCTTGAGTGGTGACCTCACTCAGTTCTTTGTGTGTGTGTTTCCAGTCAGCGATCATCAGCTTGACATAATCGAGCCATCTGTACATGAAGCTCCTCTCTGTATAAACTGTACCTTTTAATTATTAATCTCGCTCCTCCGAGCGTGTCCCGTGTGAGGGCGTGTGTGTTTGTTAGCGGGTGTGCCTGAGCCGTAGGCACTGACACACACCTAGACCTTTGACCCCTGCTGATGAGATGGAGGTGTTATGAAGCGTGTGGGCTTTAGAGAGGAAGACAAAGAGCTGCTTCCTCCTCTTCCTACGTCTCTGATGCAGCTCAGAAGGGCAAAGTGCCAGGATTAATCAGCTGGGTTACATAAATCAATGTTTTAACATCCTTTGATATGCTGGCTTTTCCTTCTGCTGATCTGAAACGGCCAAGAAATATATCCAATGCAACAAAAGCAAATTAGCGCTCTGGCTGTTGATATTGTTAACAGTGGTTTTGTGTTGTCAGGCAGCTGTTGTTTGGGATGGATTTGCCAGTTTCTGCATTGTTGTGGGTGAATTTACAAGCCTTCCTGGAGCGGTGTGTCTTAAATTTAAGGCTGTTAGGGGTGCACGATATGACGATATAAAATCGTGAATGGCGATAACGAGTGGAGAATCGCAGGCGATCTACCAAATTAGAGAAATCATATAGATCGCCTTTGCCAATCAGCGCAATTACTTTTTTTAATGCTGGTTCCCGCCGATGCAGCCGCGTAGGACTGACCGATCACAGCGAACTGTGCGTCTTCCACACCTCCATGTTGTGTTTGTAAAAGCTAAAAGTGCACAACGATCACTGAAAGCCAAACCGAGCAGCTGGTAAAGAAGAGGAAATCCACCTCTGTAATCTGGAATTGATTTGGATTTTCTTCCACTGATCAAGACCAAACTTCAGCGATATGTAAAGTGTGCAAAGAACACGTGAAAACGTCTGATGCCAGTACAACAAATTTATTCAATCACTTGAGATGTAGGCATCCCAAGGAATGTGTCGAAAGTGAAACAATGCGGGCAGCGGGTGCAGCCGCCTCACAAGTGACCATAGCGCGCGACTCCGCCACACCTCGCGCGAACGATATGTGGTAGTATAAAGAAACATCCGTCTAAAACGGGAAGGAATATTTACCTGATGAATTTTAATGTTGCTTTGTGTTTCAGGTTTGAAAAGTGCTGGAACTTAGGCCATGGGTTAAAGTTCTCCGTCACTACGACGGATTTCCGTCATTTGATTTTTTTGGGGAAAAAATCCGTCAAATCATAATAAACAACACACGCGCGTGCTATCTGTTTTGTGGCCGAGATATGATTCTCACTGGCGCTCATCAGCGCTGGATGGATGACGGCGGTGTCATTTGATTGACTTGCGGTTCATTCCGCCTTCAGATTTGCGGATGTTACGTAGAAAAGTTTTTACCCCCCTCCTATGGCGTTAAATTAGTATCTTTAATATGAGAGCGCAAAGATAATGTTAAATCGAGCAAGTCAGACACATTGAGCACGCAAAATCAAGGAAACCGAGCAAAAACAGTGACAACGAGAGCAGAGAATCAAGAATTGCGTGGTTAAGCGCGCTCGTTTCTCGCAGCCACGCGATCGCTTCACTGTTTTCAGCGCGCGTTTCAGTTTTTTGCTCGCTTCTAAAACTTCTGCTCGCTTCGTAATTACAAGCGGGGATACGTCACAGATTGACGATGATCCAGGCTTGGTAGAAGATTACCGGAATCATCGATCGAAATTGCCAGTGAGCCTTATGGAACAGGTAAATTCAGAGTGCAATGTGTTTTTTGTTTTTAATTGATATGTTATTTCAAAGTAGGTTTCAGTGTGTATTTTATTGTCAGGGTTGGTTGGTGTTATATATCACATTATAGTTAATTATTCAGCACCCCCACCGTGAAATGCATCCCCTTCTCGTGAACGCGCACAGTACGGTCTGCTTTCGAAAACGGATACAATCCGCTTCGATATCAGCGAGAGAAAAATATCTTACTTTTCAGTTAACGTTGATGAAAATCGCTGATTTACAGAAAACTCAATGTTGCTTTATACTACGATTACACGGGAAAATGTAGTTTTGCATAATGTACAAAAACGATGGTTTCAGCGATGTGATTACCAAAAGGCAGTGACTTTTAAATGATTTTACAAAACGTTGGCATATTAAAGAGTTTACGAAGTAATGTTTTGATTGGATAGTTATGTCCTGTGTTCGACACATACTGTGTTGTATGTGAGTGCTGTGCTTGTTTCTGTTAGAAAAACCATGTACTGACGAGGCCTGACAGCAGTGCATCCTGTTATATTTAATACTGAGATATAATTATAAAATTATTATTCTGTATTTTCTAACTGACATGCATATACATTTTATATTAAAGTTATGGTGTTGCATCTGTAAAGCTGGTTGGTTGTTTAGGCTACCTGCCGTAAAATGCACCCCTCCCCTAATATTGGCTACACTGGTCCTACATGCATGAAACTCATAGAATCAACATGAATTGGTCTCAACTATGTCATTATAAAGTTGATTTGACCTACCATCAACACAGACTGAGTTACAAGGGGGTGTACAGTTGTGATCAAATTTATTCAACTCCCACTGAAATAAAGTGTTTTGGCCAGTTTGACATTGATTTTGATCATTTCAGTCATCTTATTTACAATTATATCAAAGAGGCACTTATAAATTAGACAAACATAACATAATATTTATGATGGAATAACCACAAATGTCTTTACTGTGCTCACATCATTATCAGTTTTATTCAACCCCCTAGTGACATTATTTTTTAGTACTTAGTACAACATCCTTTTCCAGTTATGACAGCTTTCAAGCGTGAAGCATAGCTTGACACAAGTGTCTTGCAGCGACCTATGGGTATCTTAGCCCATTCTTCATGGGCAAAAGCCTCCAGTTCAGTCACATTCTTAGGCTTGCGCACTGCAACTGCCTTCTTTAGGTCCCACCAGAGGTTCTCAATTGGATTTAAGTCTGGTGATTGCGATGGCCACTCTAGAATGTTCCAGCCTTTCATGTTCAACCATGCTCTAGTGGACTTGGATGTGTGCTTCGGATCATTGTCCTGTTGGAAGGTCCAACGTCTCCCAAGCCGCAGGTTTGTGACTGACTCCATCACATTTTCCTCCAAGATCTCCTGGTACTGAAGGGAATTCATGGTACCCTGCACACGTTGAAGCTTTCCTGTACCATTAGAAGCAAAACAGCCCCAAAGCATAATTGACCCCCCGCCATGCTTCACAGTAGGCAAGGTGTTCTTTTGTTCATAAGCCTGGTTCTTCCTTCTCCAAACATAGCGCTGGTCCATTGTCCCAAACAGTTCTAATTTAGTTTCCAAAACCTGTTCCAAAACCTTTGTGGCTTGTCCACATGACTTTTGGCATACTGCAGTCGACTTTTCTTGTTCTTTGGAGTCAGCAAGGGGGTGCGTCTGGGCATTCTGGCATGGAGGTCTTCGTTATGCAGTGCGCGCCTTATTGTCTGAGCTGAAACTTCAGTGCCCACATCTGACAGGTCTTTTTTCAGTTCCTTAGCAGTCACGCGGGGATTTTTCTCCACATTACGCTTCAGGTAGCGCACAGCAGTCGCGGTCAGGATCTTCTTTCTGCCACGACCAGGTAACGTTTCCACTGTGCCCTTTAACTTGAACTTGCGAATGATACTTCCGATAGTGTCTCTTGGAATATTTAACAACTTCGCAATCTTTTTATATCCATTGCCATTCTTGTGAAGAGCAATAACCTCTTCTCTTGTCTTCTGGGACCATTCTCTTGCCTTCACCATGCTTGGAAACACACCAGTAGATGTCTAGAAGGAGCTGAGTATCACAGTCCTTTTAAATCTGCCTAATTGGTGCTTATCATGCTTGACTGCTGCTCGTTGACATCCACAGATGTTTTCAATACCTGATGGAAAACACTGGAATGAACCTCTGTTCTTAGGAGTGGTAGTCGTAAAGGGGTTGAATAATTGTGTCAATGAAGAAATCACAAAAAGGCCATTTAATACTTTATGACAAAAAAAATTGATGCTATCTTAGTTGCATTTAGTTCTTTAACAAGTCCTTGTAAGATTTCATTATGAACACAATTACAAATGTGCACTGAATTTCATAAAACCCTTCGCAGCATTGGGGGTTGAATAAATTTGATCACAACTGTATTTTACGGCAGGTGGCCTGCCGTAAAAAGCACCCCCAGCTCTCACTTTTTGTTTGAATGTAGTTGATTCTAGCTCAAAATCATTGTAGCCATATAGACACAACCAACCAGCTTTACAGATGCAACACCATAACTTTAATATAAAATGTATATGCATGTCAGTTAGAAAATACAGAATAATAATTTTATAATTATATCTCAGTATTAAATATAACAGGATGCACTGCTGTCAGGCCTCGTCGTCAGTACATGGTTTTTCTAACAGAAGCAAGCACAGCACTCACATACAACACAGTATGTGTCGAACACAGGACATAACTATCCAATCAAAACATTACTTCGTAAACTCTTTAATATGCCAACGTTTTGTAAAATCATTTAAAAGTCACTGCCTTTTGGTAATCACATCGCTGAAACCATCGTTTTTGTACATTATGCAAAACTACATTTTCCCGTGTAATCGTAGTATAAAGCAACATTGAGTTCTTTTCTGTAAATCAGCGATTTTCATCAACGTTAACTGAAAGGTAAGATATTTTTCTCTCGCTATTTTTAGCGATATCGAAGCGGATTGTATCCGTTTTCGAAAGCAGACCGTACTGTGCGCGTTCACGAGAAGGGGATGCATTTCACGGCGGGGGTGCTGAATAATTAACTATAATGTGATATATAACACCAACCAACACTGACAATAAAATACACACTGAAACCTACTTTGAAATAACATATCAATTAAAAACAAAAAACACATTGCACTCTGAATTTACCTGTTCCATAAGGCTCACTGGCAATTTCGATCGATGATTCCGGTAATCTTCTACCAAGCCTGGATCATCGTCAATCTGTGACGTATCCCCGCTTGTAATTACGAAGCGAGCAGAAGTTTTAGAAGCGAGCAAAAAACTGAAACGCGCGCTGAAAACAGTGAAGCGCTCGCGTGGCTGCGAGAAACGAGCGCGCTTAACCACGCAATTCTTGATTCTCTGCTCTCGTTGTCACTGTTTTTGCTCGGTTTCCTTGATTTTGCGTGCTCAATGTGTCTGACTTGCTCGATTTAACATTATCTTTGCGCTCTCATATTAAAGATACTAATTTAACGCCATACCCTCCTGCCTGGCGTGATCGTAGCGCGCGACTTTGTACACCTGCGCGAACGGCGGAGGCTATTTGCTGCGTCACATTCTTTTTGCAGTGTAGACCGAAGCAATATGTGGTAGTATAAAGAAACACCCCTCAAAACAGTGGAATGAACATTTACCTGACCAATTGTAATGTTGCATTAGTGCTGGAATTTAGGCTAAAGTACTTTAAAATGCTTGAAAATGTAACTACTTCGTTTCACAACAAATATCTGTCTGACTGAACAGTTATTACGTTAACAAATACGAGCCTCTTGTAATTCCAGGACGAAACATGAGAGAACGTGAAGTCGTTAAGATTGGGCGTTTTGAAAATAAACCACCATTAAATAATGTGATAAAAAGCGAATTATTTCGAATCATTTCGAGTATATGTTTAAATATTTAACTTAAATTTAACGTTGAGAACGCGTTGAAATGGACCTTGAAAGTGACGTACAAGTGCTTTAATTCCACCTTATAAAGGTGTATGAACCCGGCAAACATGACTTGGTTCACTGCGCTGAAGCGCTGTGCGCGCGAAGTTACAAAATTCGAGAGGTGCACGACTGCGAGGCTCTCGCGCACGGGTGGAGTCACCGCGATTACGTCATTTTCGGCGTGCGGACCCTCGCGCTGCTCACGCCACTCGTGCTGCGTCAAGTATAAAGGCTTAAACCAGGCTTAACATGGATGGTGTTGTTCTGTTTGTATTTAAAAGCTCTATCCAGTGGTGTTAAATTTTTTGTAACATACCTACTTAAAGCATGTAATCTTACGGCTTATGTTTTTGCGATGGTGAATCTGATAAAAACAAGAGAGCTTCATACCTCTCACCAGGATTCACTAAATTTGACTTGATCTTTAAATAATTTTCTGGAAGAGGACCCCCAGATAACTCCATTATATAAACATTTATGTACATTTATTGCTCAGGTGTTCATTCTCTCTTCTCTCCTTACACAGGCTGTTTAGATAAATATACTTTATAAATGTGTTGTGTAGAATTAGGCAAAAGAGGCCGTGTCCCAACTACACCACATTTTCAGTAATTGCTGGCATTGTCTTTTGCCAGGAAAAATTTTTCAGTCAAATGAAAATTTCTTGCTTTAACCCATGACTTAGGCTAAGTAGCCTACTTGAAAATGCTTGAAATTGTAACTACTTCGTTTCACAACAAATAGCTATCTGACTGAACAGTTCTCTTGTGTTATGTTAATTCCAGGACGAAACATGAGAGAACGTGAAGACGTTAAGATTGGGGGTTTTGAAAATAAACAACCATTAAGTAATGTGACGGAAAAAAGCGAATTATATTGAATCATTTCGACTATATGTATAAATATTTAACTTTAAGTTTAACGTGCTGGGAAATATTTAGTGCAATAGTGCACTTTAACAGTGTAACGAACTGCGTGACGCAGAACAGGGAGGCGGACACAAACGCCAAATTCCAAAGGCAGAGTCGTAATACCGGGCAGGGGTCATAACAGGTAGGCAATCCTAACGTAAAATATAAATGGGCATGGTGGCACAAAGACAAGGCAGGGGAAACAAAGACTAGGCTGAACGTACTTACGACGAAACAGAAACAGTTAAATCCACTAGAGCATGAACGAGGCAAGAGAACAAACAGGTAAGTAGCACAAAATAACATATACCGACATGGGAGACACGGGGACTATAAGTAAATTGAACTAGACTAGAAACAGGTGAAAACAATAATGACATGGGCGTGGCAGACGTGGGGAAACCATAGAAACAGACAACAAGGCGGGCTCAAGGAGCAGGGAACAACACAGACACGAGGAACAGGGAAACCGGAGTGACAGCTAGGAGAGGGGGGCGTAGCCCTATGTGACAGTGTCATGTGTGTTGTTTACATTTTTTGTAGGGATGCACCGAAAATTCGGCCACCAAAAATTTTCGGCCGAAATGGCTTAAATGTGCATTTTCGGTTCGAAATACTTTCATCACCGAAACAACACGGCCAAAACAATGTGCTGTGATGACGCAAGCAAAAATCGCCACCTGCACGCGCTTATTTGGATAAAGCTAGCAAAAAAGTTTTCCAGTGATGGCGCCAAGGCAAAGGACATTACACCAAAAATTATGGAACTCGTTGCCTTAGACGATCAGCCGTTCTCTGTCGTAGGGATTTCGTAGGCTAATAGAGCACATTGAGCCCTGTTATGTTTTGCCGAGCAGATGACATTTATCAGATGTGTGTTTACCTGAGCTGTTTAATGTTGTTGCAACTCACGTCACGTTTTTATGAGAGAATTTATATTTATCTTTCAGGCCAGTCAGTTATAATAAAATTTAACTCGTATAAAATACATATATTTATCCTCTCAGATAAAAACGGTCTGCAAGTGAGTAAAATTTAATTAGTGGTGGGCCGTTGTCAGCGTTATCGCCGTTAACGGCCCACCACTAATTTTATTTTATAATATGCATTACTGTAATGTCAGTGCTAAATAAATATTTTCAAATCAAATTTTGTAGTTGATTTATTCTTTGAATAGCAATGCCTTGATTTTAGTGAGGTTAGCCATAAATCCAATGTTACTAATAATTGGCATAATGTAGGCTATTTCGGTGTTTCGGTTTTTGGCTTTCGGCCTTGGTTTCCTCATTTTCGGTTTTCGGTTTCGGCTAAGAATTTTCATTTCGGTGCATCCCTAATTTGTACTGTATAAAACTGGGTCACGACTTAATGACAATGAGAAAATGTGGGCTCCGGGCTGAGACCAGTTGAGAACCCCTGCTGTAGATACTGCTCACTGTAGATCAGGGGTGCCCACAAGTTTTCAGCTTGCGAGCTACTTATAAGATGACCAAGTCAGAAAGATCTACCGGGGGGTGGGGGGTTGTGAGGTGGCGAATGAAATTTGTTGGGGGGGGGGGGTATTGCGTGTGTCAAACCCTAGACGTCAGATTGGCTACCATGAATGTCAATCAAAATACAACCGTCAGTGCACATGGGCGATTCATCCACTACTTTTTAATGTCATGCGATCTACGCACATTCCTTCGCGATCGACCGACACTTGACGTAATGGGCACCCCTACTGTAGATGAAGGACCCAGCATGAACCTTCCAACATGAGGAAGGAGGCACAAGTGTCTAGGGGGAGAAAGAGAGAGGAAGGAAGGAACTGAGAAAACTATCAAACCTAAAACACAGACAACCCGAATATCCAGGAGGGAAAGTGAAGTTCTGGACCTTCTGGAGCAGGACTGGCAGGACTGGGCCCTGGTGTAAACCTACAGAACACCAATATTGTGGTATTTTTCAGAAAAGGCCCAGATGTCAGGAACACGCGTCCCAGTTCACTCTGGGCAACTCTAGTACACTCGCCCTCACAATTACCACGTCAGGCAGTGAATGCACCAAAGGTGAAAGCAGAGCTCCCCGCAACCCGGAAAAGATTTCACTATATAGATACTCCCATCCTGGTGTGGTGTAAATTATTGGATAGTGTGATCCAGCCTATGTTACTTTATGGGAGTGAGGTCTGGGGTCCACTCAGTGAGAACAGCTACACTAAATGAGACAAACACCCAACAGAAGTCCTGCATGCAGCATTCTGCAGAATGATTCTTAAAGTCCAAATGAAAACACCAACCAACGCATGCAGGGCAGAATTAGGCCGATTCCCTCTGATTATAAACATCCAAAAAGATCCAGAAACTTCCAAAAGAACTTGAAGTCCCAGAGAAACCCTGCAGTTCAAAGCTCTACAGAGCCACAAACTGACCCCTGAACACAGTCCCCTCAGTCAGCTGGTCCTGAACGGACCCCTGAACACAGTCCCCTCAGTCAGCTGGTCCTGAACGGACCCCTGAACACAGTCCCCTCAGTCAGCTGGTCCTGAGACTCTCTGACCCTCAGACCATCCAACAGCTCCATCTAAACACCAGCCACCTAATCACATGCAGCAAGAACAGCTATCTAGAAGACTGGGAGAACTGAACCCAGGCTCGGAGGAAGTTAGAATGCTTCCGTGCTATGCAAACAGACTGGATCTGTTGACTGTCAAACAGAAACGTTTCCTGACCAAGTACACACTGTTCAATTAAACAGTATTGTGTGCATAGATGTATATTCATTGTAAATTTGGCTTTATTTATTTTTCTTTATTTCAATTATTGATAGTATTCTTATAAATTGCTGTCCTGCCAATGAAGCTTCTTTCATTCTTGAGAGAGAATGAGACGGGGAGTAGAGAGAAGGGAGAGAGGGAGGAGGTGTGTGAACAGAGCGCTCCTGGACATTGTGTGCCCCTGGACCTGTGGAGTGTCCGTAACCTGAGCAGCTACTGCAATCCTATCCTATCACGGTCATCAGTGAGACAGAACCCTGTCCCCCTTTCTGATGTTCGGACCTTGGGTTCTGATACTGGCTTTGTAGAGAACCATAGGCCCGCTTCTGCAGTCTTTATGAATAGGGGCGGATTTTGCTGATCTTGTGGTTATAATTATGCAGGGAAAACTGTTTGATCAGTGATTATCTGCCAAATGTAGGAAAGCTTGGTGGTTGTGAGCAGGGTTTTTTATCAGTGTGATTGTGGTTGTTCCTCCATGGTGATGTTAATACAGCTCTCCCTCCGTCTAGGTTTCACCACACACTGTTTGGTAAACCCAATCGGCTTCATCGTGTTTGTTTCTTAAAAAAACAAAATTGAAATGCATATTTATTTCTACGTTAAGCATACATCTGTTACCAAACTAAAATAAATTGTGCCTAACCAATAAGAGACGCATGTGTGATGTTATATGGTAATGGTGCTGTTGTCCTCACTGTGGAGTGTGGTGGGAGTTGCACGGCCCTCTTTGACGCTCACTCTCCTGTTTCCAGATGGTGAGTGAGAAGGTTGGAGGAGCAGAGGGAACCAAACTTGATGAAGATTTCCGGGACCTGGAGCGGGTAAGAGAACCTAAACAATGCTAGTGTGCTCTTTGATATGTAAGATACAGACCCTGCAGCCATTACACAGGCAGAATGGCGTCTGTCATCCTGTTTGGCAGAGGGATTATTTTGTTGTTCCTGAGGTTGATTCAGACATGGCGGTGATGTTCCCAGATCAGCCTCGGCAGTGTTTCATGTTGATAGCCTGTTGTCACTTCACACACAGTTATAGCACAGTAGTGCTGGTCAGATTCCACATGGTGAAGTCCAGCAGATGCAGATGTTAATTGTGGACTTCGGGGTGTTGTGCGGTCTGGCCCTGGGGAGATCTGTGAGTTGTTAAACCGTTCCAGGGCTCTACGTCATTCCCATCCTGAAAACACATTACTGAGCAAACAACAGTGCTGCTGTTGCTATTGAGTTGGAGTAAAAGCTGTTCCAGGATCAGCTTCTTCAGTAGAGTGTTTGCCACTAACAGATCTCAGATCCAAAGTCTCTTAACATACTGTTAGGGGAGCAGAGTCCACCGCACCACTGATGGTGACGCCATCTGGACAAGGGTCGCCCCAGATCACGCCAGCCAATAAAGCAGGTCTCTGTGAGACCTCATATTCAGTACTCAAGCAGGTCACTATGAAACCTCATATTCAGTACTCAAGCAGGTCTCTGTGAGACCTCATATTCAGTACTCAAGCAGTTCTCTGAGACCCCATATTCTGTATTCGAGTAGGTCTCTGAGACCCCCATATTCAGTACTCGAGCAGGTCACTGTGAAACCTCATATTCAGTACTCAGTACTAGACCAGCCATCTTGCTCTGTGTGGCGTCATCTTCCTCAATACCTCTTCACTACTGCTACTACACAGCCGGTGATTTACATTGCGAGCTTGCCTGCAGGTTGCTTGGCCTTTTGACACACTTTGTGCTGTAGAGTATTCTGAGACTCTGTGAGTTTTGCAGTAGCTGGTTCCCTCACACTAGCAGGCAGATCCTGCTTCATTGGGACTAGGGATGCACCGAAAATTCGGCCACCGAAAATTTTCGGCCGAAATGGCTTAAATTTGCATTTTCGGTTTTCGGCCGAAATACTTTCATCACCGAAACAACACGGCCGAAACAGTGTGCTGTGATGACGCAAGCAAAAATCGCCACCTGCACGCGCTTATTTGGATAAAGCTAGCAAAAAAAATTTCCAGTGATGGCGCCAAGCCAAAAGGACATTACACCAAAAATTATGGAACTCGTTGCCTTAGACGATCAGCCGTTCTCTGTCGTAGGGATTTCGTAGGCTAATAGAGCACATTGAGCCCCGTTATGTTTTGCCGAGCAGACGGCATTTCTCAGAAGTGTGTTTACCTGAGCTGTTTAATGTTGTTGCAACTCACGTCACGTTTTTATGAGAGAATTTATATTTATCTTTCAGACCAGTCAGTTATAATTAAATTTAACTCGTATAAAATACATATATTTATCCTCTCAGATAAAAACGGTCTGCAAGCGAGTTTAATTTAATTAGTGGTCGGCCGTTGTCAGCGGTATCGCTGTTAACGGCCCACCACTAATTTTACTTTATAATATGCATTACTGAAATGTCAGTGCTAAATAAATATTTTCAAATCAAATTTTGTAGTTGATTTATTCTTTGAATAGCAATGCCTTGATTTTAGTGAGGTTAGCCATAAATCCAATGTTACTAATAATTGGCATAATGTATTTCGGTGTTTCGGTTTTCGGCTTTCGGCCTTGGTTTCCTCATTTTCGGTTTTCGGTTTCGGCTAAGAATTTTCATTTCGGTGCATCCCTAATTGGGACTGAGCGTCTGAGTTGGTAGAGTTTATAAATGAGATCTTCCTGTGTTGCACCATGGCAGTGCTGGTAGGAGAGCACTGCATGCCCCTGCTCAGAGAACAGCACTACCTCCACATGACACAATGGCCTCCTGGTTTCTCAGCAGTGGTGGAAGAAACCTCAAAATGAAACTCTTCGAACTAGGTCAAGACATAAGATATACATATTAAACTTCCAATGAATCAAAGTCCTGGTGCACTCTTCTGTATCTTGTGTATCATATTGCAATATTTCTATGATGCGTGTCATATCGCACCACACCACCAGCAGGGCACACAAGGGCTGGCTGCTGGCACCACTGACCCCAGATCAGCCAACCACCATGCCCACCAGTGATCGCATCGCCATAATGGTGGTACACCTGTTACAGCAGCTCAGAACAGCTGACATGCTTTATATATACACATCAACACACCTCACTGTTTGGCTGTTACACATCGTGTGTAAGGTTTAACCCCTTAACATTATATTCACATCCTTTTGTTGCCATAACCTCTATTATTGTGCTAATCTGGCAGGATTTCACAGGTTGATTTTATCATGAAGATCTTCTGAGGTCAGAGTCTGAGTCTGCCCCTCCCACACCACTGATGTGCACACACGTCTCCCCCGAGACGGTTTACCTTCAGTCATTTTCACTACGTCATCCACATTCAGCCTTTCTGCCATGACCTTCCTACAGCGTGGCAGGAGAGAGGAGGATGAGGGGCCTGCTGCTCCTGCAGACAGGAGAGAGGAGGATGAGGGGCCCAGCGCTATCTGTCTCTCCCTGTGCTCCTGTCCTCTCCTTTACTGTCATTACTGATGAGTAGCTGTGTAGAAATTTGTACCTGTACCAAAGTAAAGACGAGAAGGGCATGTAAAATAAGAGTGTGTGTGAGCAGTGACTCTCCTCTCTGTTTCTGCAGAAAGTGGACGTGACCAGTAAGGCTGTGGTCGAGGTCATCTCCAAAACCTCAGAGTACCTGCAGCCCAACCCTGGTGAGTGTGGAGCAGGGTTTGGAGTGGGCGGGGCAGGGTTTGGAGTGGGCGGAGCAGGGCTGTGGTGGGCAGAGCAGTCTGTTCCCGTCTGCTCCTGCCTCCTGCTGTTTACAGAAAACTCTTCAACACTTTAAATTTAGCTCATTCCGGTTGTACCGATTTAGGCCAGAATAAATGTTTGAAAATAACATGTCTAAACAACACATCTGACTAAAGACATAAACGAGTTTATATAGCAAAAATAAATTTTTATTTTTTATGAGTTCTTTTATGGCATGGAACCCTTTATGGGTAGAAGTTTCTGGAAGTTTCTATTTAATTAATTTTTTTATATAGTGCACATTGACTGTCTTGGTTCTAATGCTGATGCAATTCTAGTTGTTTCTAGTTAAAATAATATTGAATATGATTTACTAGAGTCTTGTCCTAGTTCATTTACATGATGAAATGGGCAGAAAATAACTGTTGCAACCTGACCTGTGTGTGTGTGTGTGTGTGTGTGTGTGTGTGTGTGTTAGCGTCGCGTGCCAAGCTCTCCATGCTGAACACCATGTCCAAGATCCGTGGGCAGGTGAAGAGTCCTGGCTACCCCCAGGTGGAGGGGCTTCTGGGAGAATGCATGTCCAAATACGGCAGAGAGCTCGGGGAGGACACCAACTTTGGTGGGTTTACACGCGTGACGTATGTGTGTGTGTGCACGCGCAACGTGTGTGTGTGCAACGTGTGTGTGCGTGCGCACTTGTGCAACGTGTGTGTGTTCGCGTGCACGTGTCCGCATACCCTAAATTATGGATATATTTTCATGAACCTTTAAAGAGCTTGTTGGTTATTAATCAGTGTTGGTCTTCTGCACTAGTGATCTGAGTGTCTCCTCATGCTTCTGTTCTTGTACAACATCCTACAAGATTGCTACAAGATCAGCTAGAGATCAGCTACAAGATCAGCTAGAGGAGAGAGTTTCAGTGCAGGACGTTTGGAGTCTTCAGACAGAAAACTGCTGTGCTGAGATTCCACTGGTGTCTTCAGCATATAAAATCACAGTCTACAACGTGTTCTCCAGGTTTTCCAGAGTCTTTCCGTGAGCTCATGTGTGTTGGAGCAGGTCTTTAATGGCCGTTGTCCTCAGGGTCAGTAAATGGCTTTAAACTGCTGCGGTCTTCAGGTCTCCAAGCATCTCTCACCATCAATCTGATTTTATTTGCATTTAGAACACCAGAACACCAATGGGCATGGATGCAGTAAAACCATAGCAACAAAACGTTGTGAGTTTTATGTCTTATACAGTAAGTTTTTGAGGGTGTGTAAGAACAAACGTTTAAAAGCGCGTTATAAGAGCCACACCCTCGGCTCCAGTGAGAGGAACATACCACACAGCAGCCAAAGACCATGGGAGACGCAGGAATTTACCACCATGGGAACCCTCCCTGCCCTCGCTCCTTCTTTCTCTCTCTCTCTCCTTCTATCACTCTTTCTCTCTCTTCCTCTCTTTAGCCCAGACAGGGTTTGTTTTACATGAGAATATGCGATGTAGTCATTACTACCAACGTTTCCCAGTGATTGTAGTGCTGTCTGAATTCTGAGGAGGTGATTCCCCATGCATGGCACAGATACCAACTTATTCCAGTCAGCTGTTCTACGTCTTATTACAGTTTCGATGGTTTATTGTCCTCTATTTATTTGATGACACTCCATTCTCAGTTATTGATTCTGAGATCAGAGGTTTGACTGATGTCCTGTAGTGAAGCGACATCACTACCCTTGTCACACAAGTCCTGCCTGAATAAGGCCTCTTTGATCATGCTTTAAATAGGTCTGAATATGATTTGAAGTGTCCTATGATTCTTCTGAATTGTATTAGTTTATCCTTGCTGACAGAGCTTAAATGCAGTCTCCCGGGTCCTGATCAAAACGAGTTTCTGCAGCAACTACTCTAACAAAATGTCATCTCACGTTAACTTAAGGACTCCCATGTTCACAAGGCAGAACTTTCATGTATCATATGTGTATGTCCATGTCATACCTGTAGGAGAGGGAGTTATGCACATATGGTGTGTTAGGGGTGAGTGTAGGGGTGGAAAGGTGTGTGTGTGTGTGTGTGTGTGTGTGTGTGTGTGTGTGTGTGTGTGTGTGTGTGTGTGTAGGGGTGGAGTAGTGCGTGTGTGTGTGAAGGTGTGTAAGTGACCCGTTTGTTTGCTGGAGCAGGCGCCGCCCTGGTGGATGTTGGGGAGAGTATGAAGAGGCTCGCAGAGGTGAAGGACTCGCTGGACATCGATGTCAAGCAGAACTTCATCGACCCCCTGCAAGGCCTGTGTGACAAGGACTTGAGAGAGATCCAGGTGAGTGAGGCTCAGGTGTTTCCTGGGAGGCCCAACCCAGTCCAGTCAGCCTGAGTCCCTACTGTTCCTGAGCAGCTTACTAAATGAGGTCCTATAGAGACCTCTCTGCCATGAACACTCCTGCCTTTAGTGTCCCTGTGGTGTGACACTCTCTCTGATGCACAGCACCACCTGAAGAAGTTGGAAGGTCGGAGGCTGGATTACGACTACAAGAAGAAGCGTCAGGGGAAGATACCAGATGAGGAGGTGAAGCAGGCACTGGAGAAGTTCCATGAGTCCAAAGAGGTGGCTGAGATCAGCATGTACAACCTGCTGGAGACAGATGTAAGAGCTGTGTGTGTGTGTGTGTGTGTGTGTGTGTGTGTGTGTGTGTGTGTGTGTGTGTGTGTGTGATGCTGTATAGTGTGTATGCCCTGTGTAAATGTGTGTGTTTGGTCTGCAGTGGTTCTGTGTTTGAGGGCTGAGCTGTGTTTGGACTCTCTCACTGCGCTGTGTCGCAGGATTGAGCCCCTCCTCCACTCTCACCACACTGCCTGTTCAGATGATCCTGGGGCTACATCTCTGTTGATCACTTCTGCTGCTCCCTGGAGAGCTCACAGCACCCCCTAGTGGACTACAGTACACTTTACTGTTTGTTTGTTTGTTTGTTTGCCCATATGCAATTATAGGGCATGTTTTGGAGGTTTTAAACATTAAGCTGAGTTCTTAAGTTTCCATTAGGGTTAGGGTTATATACTTGAGTTATTTTAAACGTGAGTTACGTGAGTTATTTTGTCAACAGTAGCGTGTTGATCGTGAGCAGAAGTGCAGTGAAACCGACATGTCCTCCCTGCACAGGCTCTGGGCCATACAGGAAGTTTCTCATTAAATGAAGCTGTTTATTTTCAAGACTGCTCATTATTATCTCAAGGGAAGCGTGTGCGTGTGTGTGTGTGTGCGTGCGTGTGCGTGCGTGTGCGTGCGTGTGCGTGCGTGTGCGTGTGTGTGTGTGTTGGTTACCCATACATTTGTCCTCTCCCTGTGCAGATAGAGCAGGTCACTCAGCTGTCATCGCTGGTGGATTCTCAGCTGCAGTATCACAGACAGGCTGTACAGATTCTCGAGGAGCTTGCTGACAAACTCAAAGACAGGTTTGTGCGTGTGTGTGTGTGTGTGTGTGTGTTAGAGGATTGTGAGTAATTCTTAATGAAATTGTTCTTCAACCTGATATTCTCTCTCCAAGGATCAATGAGGCAAAATCTCATCCACGTAGAGAGTATGTCCCCAAACCCAAACCTGTCTTTGACTTCGGGGAGACCAATGACCAATCAAATGGTGGCTTCACGCCTGCTCCCCTGCCCACTCGTAACTCAGGTAAGACAGGTGATGTACCTGCATGTCCTCCCAGAGTGTGTGATCAGGAGCGGGTCGTTTGGACCTTTTCACCTCTACATGGAAGTGGTCCATAGAATAGAGGAGTGAACATGTACAGGGTATCACGTATAGCAGGGGTACTCAACTGGCGGACCGCGGTCCGGATCCGGACCCGAACGCAGTCCTGTCCGGACCCAATCTCATTCCTGATTAACTGGATACGGACCAAAAAAAAACATACATACATACATGTTGACATACATGGTAGCCAATCTGACGTCTAGGGTTTGACACACGCCAACCCTCACGCAACAATCGACACACACAATCCACACACACACCCCCCCCCCCCCCCCCCCCCCCAGACACACGCCGCTAAAAAATAAATAGGTAGATCATTTTGACTTGGTCATCTTATAAGTAGCTCGCAAGCTGAAAAGTTGTGGGCACCCCTGGTATAATGTATAGGGTATAATCTATAGCAGGTATCACCAAATGGCGGACCGCGGTCCGGATCCGGACCCGAACGCCGTCCTGTCCGGACCCAAACACATTCCTGATTAACTGGATACGGACCCAAATGCCAAAACAATTTTAACGGGAGACTATATTTTAAACCGGAGAATTTATTTTCAGACGTTACGTTCACCACCCATTTGAGTGTTACGTTCGCCCCCCCCCCCCCCCCCCCCCCCCCCCCCCATACTCAAATAGATGGCCCGCGGGCTGTTTTGAAATTTTTTTTTTTTTTTACTTTTTACTTCAGTCATTGAAAAAATTGAAAATTTCAGTCATTGAAAAAAAAGTGGCCCCTCATCATTTCTATTTGGTAGGTATAGGGTCTAATGTATAGGGTATCATGTGTAGGGTATAATGTGGTAAGAAGGTACTGCTCTTATTTCCAGTGCACCTTGGATAAGCTACGTTGCTATTCAATACAATATCACCACTCTTGTCAAACCACAGGACAGCAGTGCTCCAGTTAGACTTTACAATGTCAACAAGCTCTTGAAAATGGCAAAAACGGCTCTCCAATAGTAGTTTTCTTAGTGAATTCAATAGTAGTTTTTTCAATAGTAGTTTTCTTAGTGAATTATGATATTGTTTCTAATACAGTATCATCATAATGTGTTAGATGCTATTGATAAAATTAATGACGTACCATATTGCATCACTGCATATCACATCGAATCACTGCATACTGTATCGTATCGGATCACTGCATACCATATGTTATATCGTATCACTGCATTCCATATCATATCATACTGTATCACTGCATTACAGCATAGTGTACCAGCATCAGCTTGGCCATATTGTAGCTAGGGGTGGGCAATCTGATATTTTCACATCATGGCCTATCTTGAAGATATGCACAGACTACTTTTCAGATAAATCATAGAGATTGTGACATTTTCTATTCCTCTAGCAATGTTTTGAAATGTCTCAAAAACTTGGATGGACAGTAATGAAGTTCATCCATGCCACATTCATAAACCAACAGGACAAGATGGCTGCGCTGCTTGGCATATTATACTCTGTGCATATTATACTCTGTGCATATTATACTCTGTGTCTCTATTACAGTCTCTGGCACATGTGATGCGAGTAATGTGAAAGTGATGGCTATCCACAGTCAAATATTTCTCAAAGCTGTTTACAGCTGTGTACTAAAGAGACTGTGTTTTATGGTTTTATTTTCATGGTATTATGAAGGTGCAAATATTTTTAATACTGAAAGAAGAAAGTTCTGTTTACATTTTACCATCTTTTTAGAGGACGTTTACCAAGACTTGAGAATCTGTTATTTAATGGATGTGTTATTGACTACTGATACATCTTTAATATTTAGAATAAATTTTACATAGGATTGTATAATTTTGAAAAGTTCCTTTAATGCACTATTCTTTTAAATGGTGCAAATAGATATGTCCATAGTTTTTAATCTAGATATTCTTGACGGCACATTTCAAAATTGGGAAGAGAGATCGCTATTCAGATCATGATTGTGTTAAAAGGATTGTGATATGTTTTTTGGGGGATATCACCCCTTCCTTATTGTATCACTGCATACCATATTACAGAATCAGTGAAATCATGTCGTGGCATACCATATCGTATCGCTGCATACTGTATTGTCAGGTTCAGTATGAGTGTATCGTATCGCTGCAGCTGAGTAGGTCCCAGCAGTGATGGGTTTGTTTGTCTGACCACAGAGGAAAGCCCTCATTCCCATTCTGTATGTATGACAGCAAGTGAGCCACACATTGTGCTTTGTGTTTGCGACTCTGGGCTGGTGACAGGGTGCGATGATGCCGCCTGTCCGCCCGTGCGTGCGTGCGTGTGTGTGTGCGCGCGTGTGTGTGTGTGTCTGTCTGTTTGGGTAACAGCGGGTCAGATAGTCAGCTGCTTTCATTCCATGACCCTGTTCTGTGTTTTCCTCCTGTTACATCATCAGAACCGCACCACAGGCTTGGCAAGTCAACACGGAAACCCAGATTGAGTGAGTCTGAGGGCGCGTGTGCGTGCGTGTGTGTGTGATGGATGGACAGAATGGGTGTTTTGGGATTGAGAAAGTGGATTTCAGTGGATTCGTGTAATTCTTTTAGTAGGATCAGATCTAATTAAAGTGCCCTAGTTGAGGCTGTGGTGCATTTGATCCAGCAATTCATCATCTCATGTTCCTTCGGGATCGATAAAGTATATTTAGTGTCCTCACAACCCCTGTAAGGTTTTCTGCAGATGAAACCAGGGCTGAAACATTTCTGTCTGCTCTGCCTGGGTCATATGAGTGCAGAAGACGCTCTGGTTTAATCTGAGGTTATGAGTTATGTAACCTGCATACTAGATCCAGCTCCTGGCAATGTGTGAGCTGCCACGGTTGTGGTCTAGATTGATTAAAGCCTCGTAGCCAGATAGCCAGAGGTGTGGGTGGGGTTAGCCAGATAGCCAGTGGTGTGGGTGGGGTTAGCCAGTTAGCCAGAGGTGTGGGTGGGGTTTGATCCAGGAGAACTGTCAGTGCCATGATCTCTGTTCACAGAGCTACTGGGGCCACAGACTGGTACAGTGAGATGAGTGTGGTGATCCTTACAGCAGGGTTCCCGCGGGGTCTTAAAAAGTCTTAAAATGTCTGAAATTCAAAACTTTAAATTTAAGGCCTTAAAAGACTTAAAAAACAGCCAGATTTTCATCCAAGGTCTTAAATTTAATTTAGTCAGGTCTTAAAATTTTACCTTAGTTAATTTTAGAAAAGTGTAGTTTAATCGAAACGTCCGGAAGTCAGTTCTGTGTTGTCTGTGT
Organism: Brachyhypopomus gauderio; assembly: GCF_052324685.1. Lineage (NCBI taxonomy): Eukaryota > Metazoa > Chordata > Actinopteri > Gymnotiformes > Hypopomidae > Brachyhypopomus > Brachyhypopomus gauderio. The sequence goes on from NC_135214.1 coordinate 35,877,502, forward strand.
TTGTGCGGGGCTACAGGTGTTGGTACGTGTTAATTAATTAAACTACAAAACCCATAATAACCGCAGGCAGGAAACGGTCCTTGTCACGAAAAGCCTTCACGCAATTTTGTGCCTCATCCCCGCCGTCTTCGCTATCGTCAGTGCCGGGTCCCGCCGGACTCCACCGCAGTATCACTAGTGCTTCGGCTAATGATATTCGGGCTACATTAGGATAGAGTGACGGCAATGTTCCCTGGTTCGAATATCGCGAAAAAGTTTTCGTGTGGACTAAACAAATCGCATATATAGCTAGATTTGGCTTGGCAGACTTCATCAAGAGAGAGTTGATACGCTCTTACCGGGCCGTATGTGTTAATGTTCGATGAAAGCTTTAATTCAACCACAAAATCCAAACAGCTGGATCTTCATGTTCGGTTCTGGAGCAATGGATATGTGCAATCGAGGTACATGGGCTCTCATTTCATGGGCCATGAAACAGCGCAGGATCTACCAAAACTTATCAAAGTAAGTGATCCTTACTTATGCTCCACAGTCTTCTTTTCAATGTGTTAACCATTTTATACAATTAGGCTACAATACAAAAACATCTCAGAACCATGTACTGTCCATGGCATTGAGTTAGAGAAATGTTTCAATGCATGCTAAATCCCAGCTAGAGGAAATAAAAATATATTTACTGTGTTAAATCATGTAAAATGTAAAAAAAAAACAACTATGCCCTGTAGATGGGTTATGTCATGTTTTGAAACATGTTCCACTGTCCCATGCTCTGTTTCATGGATTGCACATGGTTTTATTTACATTGTACTGATGTATTGCCTTTTAGTGGGCATATATACATAGGGTAAAAACAGGTAGTGTGTCCCAACGTTTTCAATGTTAACATTCAAATTCATATTCAGCATGGCTAGACAAAGTAAGTTGGTTTCATCGGGATAATAAATAGAAAAGAAGCTAGGGGGTTAAAGTTTTGTGTGTTTTAAGATACAGATGGCCTGGGGAAAGAAAATTCTGAGCCTTTATTTAATTAGTTAATTTTATAATTTCATTTATTTCAGTAATTTAACCAAAATGTAACATTTTAATAAATTTTATCAGCTGCAGGGTGTGAGGATTTTGGTCAAACCATGCCTTAGACATACTTGAAGATAGGCTGAGTCTACATGTTGTTAAATGTATAATGTGTGTATGATTATTTAATTTGATGGTGTACGTCTATCTTTTTATTTCTTATTTTCCAACAAGGAGGTGGAGGCAGAAAACATGCAAGAGGACACAACTGGCACACACAGACTCATATGTGACTGTCACAATGCATGGAGGTGTCACAGGTTCCCCTCACCAAGGAACTCTTAGCATCTGTGGGTGCAGCACGGTCAAAATACTGACTCTTTCTGGATCAGGAATGAATCAGGAAAGAAAAGGAATCCCAGAGCCAGAAAAGAGAGCTGACTGAGCAGTCTTTAGAGGACCTTAAGAAAAGGAAGAAAAGCTTGGAAGACGTATCCACTTGTCTTGCTAGAGTGGCAAATTCTCTTGCAGAAGAAGCTGAGGGCAAGGCTGGATCCAAGATGGCTCAGCTCCTTTCCAAGTCAAATGCTGAGATTGGTACTGAAAAGGAAGAACTCAGAGATATGTGGGGTGAGGTTGTATGTAGATATGCTAGTGTTGTGTTGGTAAGGTTGCTTGGGTTGAGAATGTTACTATTTAGATTATCTGTTTTAATACTGAATTAATGTAATCCTGTAACTAAATTAATCAAAATAAAAGGTTTTAAGAGTTTCTGGGATCATTGGATTGTTTGTGGTAATATGTTGTGTTGGTCTTAAATTTCACTGAGAATGGTCTTAAAAGGTCTTAAAAAAGTCTTAAATTTAACTCACTGAAACCTGCAAGAACCCTGTACAGGCATGTGGGGACCAGACAGGAAAGGGCTACGTGTGTGTGTGTGTGTGTGTGTGTGTGTGTGTGTGTGTGTGTGTGTGTTTGAGAGAGTGTTGCACTGTGTGACTTCCCCATAACCTGGCATACTCCTGCACAAGGCCTCTGGCAACTCCTGGTTGTTGGGGGCGGAGTCCTGTGTGAGCACACTAACACAGTGTTACAGCCGAGCACCTTCTGAGCTAACACGCGCAAAGCTAATGCACACTGAGCTTTCTGCTGTTTTTGAGTCTGAGTGTGGGATCCTTTAAAGACGGAGACATCCTAGATTAGCACTGAGGTCTTGTGAAGCATTTTCATCTGGATTTCTAGAAATCCAGTAGCCCTTGATCACAAATCAGAGTATTGAGAAACATCTGAATTTTGGATGAATTTAGGTGTGTTAATTGCAACCATTTTTACCAGCAGGGCTAGACAACATAGTTTATTACTGTCCTGGCACACCCGAATTTAAAGTCTTGTTAATTAGCTATTGGATGTGAATATGGTGTGTTTGCTAAGAGAATAAATATAACTGAGGTGTGTAGTGCAGGGGCTTCCCAGCAGGGGGCACTGTGTTGGTTGCAGCTCCAGCACCCACACGTCCTGAGGTCTGCTGAAGTCTTTCTCCTGCCCTTGGCTTACGTGGAAAAGCAGCATGTGTTGGATGAGGAGCAGAATTCTGCTGCTCATGTTTGTATTTGGCTGTTAACACAGCATTAACTGTTTCACTGTGGGATTAACTAAGAGTGGATTAACCGTAATCAGTGGATTCATACCATAATTGCAGAATACTGCAGTTTCTTTTGTCTTAATCCTTTTGAATGAGAGAAAATACCCCCTAATGCACCAGTTACTGCTGCATTTGTCCTGTACAAACTCTACCACTCACTGTTCTGTGTCTCCCCCCAGCCCCGCCTGACCAGGCCTGCTGTAAGGCTCTGTATGACTTTGAGCCTGAGAACGATGGTGAGCTGGGCTTCCGCGAAGGTGACATCATCACCCTGACCAATCAGATCGACGAGAACTGGTATGAGGGCATGCTGCACGGCCAATCAGGATTCTTCCCTCTCAACTACGTGGAGGTGATTGTCCCACTGCCACACTAGAATCTGATCTCCGGTGGGGGGAGGGGGAGGAGCAGGAAGGGGAGGAGCCTGAGAGACGAGTGGTCTGGATCTTCCTCCTCACCTGTGCCCAGCGTTCTCGTTGTGGCACACACCCCCACACTCTGGCACTTTGACCCCTTGACCTTCAAAAAGAAACTTTGGATGACGGTGACTTCTTACATTCCAGAAGAAGGAAGGAATGAGCAATTTCACACGGATGGACAGACGGCTGGACGGTTCAGTGGAGCCCACGATTGAGACTGACAGCGACTTACATTACTCTTGCTACCCCTTTATAAACCACAGCTAGCATTAGTCAGACCTCCAATATTGTGATTCAGAGATCAAGGACAGTGTATTACATGCTGTCCCACAGCCTGGTTCCCTCGGTTTCACCTGTCTTAATTCTTAAAGGTGCACTACAGAGAATATTTCATTAATATATAATGAATATTGCTTATTACCAGCACTGTGTATGGAAGGATATTCATTAAATAGAAGGATAAAATTGTACAGTAAGCATACACAGAGAGACAGTAACTTAAACCACACAGATGTTACTTAGTGTAGCTTTAAGAACTGGATCCTGTTCCACGTTCAAAACTTGGCCCAGTGTAGGGAAACTCCGTTACACTTGATACTAGGCAGTATATATAAATAAATAAATAAATACCATCGTTTTACTGAAGTGCTCCTGACTGCCCCTGCTGGTCAGGCTGTGATATGACCCTGAATTTGAGCAGGGAGTTTTAGCACTCTGGGCTGTGTGTACAGTCACTTGGGTGTAGCGTTCCTGAGCCATGCATACATACAGGAGCTGCAGTCCCTTAGACCTAATCCCTTAATCCCTCTCCCTAATCCCGTTTCCTAAAACATATTGTACTTGCTTCTGATTGTGTTTGTTTTCTGTTTTACATAGTTATGTATAACATGTTTAACAAGACCTTGGTTCCCAACCCATATGAAGACCGGTGGGATTCTAAGGAGAAGGGAGCTCCAGTTCTGCAGGGATTATAGTAGCAGCTCCAGTGCTGCAGTGTGGTGCACTGGAGCAGTGGTGGGACCTGCTGGACTGAGGCCTCCCTCCCCTGGATTTCAGTAGTTCTTTCCTAAGGGTTATTGAGGAACTTGGAGAGAGAGGAGGTTAATTTACAGTGTAATGTCGTTATGATGTTTGAACACTATGACAAAATGAAACTCTGCTATCCCGTTTTCCATTAATATGTGTAATCCTGTCAGTCCCTTCCAGATTCTTTCATAGTTTGGTAATCTCCACTATGGTGATGAGTTTAACTGAAGGAAGGGACGTGGGCATCTTACCCCAGCTGTTTACTGGCTGGCTTGTACCTGCTCTCAACGAACCCTGAGGTCTGATCCCCAAACCTACAGATCCCCAAGACACAGTATGAATTGCTGTCGGGATTATGCTTTTCCTTCACTGTTCCCGGTGGTTAGTCTCGGCGCTGTCTGTGGAGATGATACTGCTGGCAGTATCCTGATGTGTCCTTTTCTCTGTCTTGGACACACAGACTCACACACACACAGATTTATAAGATAACCACCTGCCAGTGTGCCTTCATGCCGGTTTTAGGCACATGGCCATACCCGCTCTGATGTGAGCAAATAGGGTGTCAGATCTCCACTGATGGAGGACTGGTGCTACATCCGTCTGTTGTTCCATCAGCCTCCTGGATCCTCCTGGAGGTCGCGGCCCGGGTGTAGCCAACCTCCAGGAGAGGAGGGACCTTTTCAACACTCCTCTCCAGTGGGATAGTCCTCTGTTTTCATCACCTACAACCTTTTAGTACTGAGGATGTTTTCCCCAATACACACACACACACAGTCACATAGACTTCTTCCTGTGTGTCTTGTTGCAGTGATGGACCGACCGATCTGAACCTCTGCGATGTGTCTTCATCACTCTTTCCTTGCAACTCACCTGCCTTTTTCTCCTGTTTACATTTCTGTCTGTGTATGTATGTACATGTGTATGTGTGTGTAAGTGTGTGCATGTGCAAGTGTGTGTGTGTGTGTGTGTGTGTGTCCTTGCATGGTTATTTGATTAGTTCTCTCTTTCACCTACTGGACTGATGTTAAAGACTGCAGTGTGTTGGAGAACTGTGGTGTTGCTAAGGAAGTGACATCACTATACCAAAGCGACACCCTCCAGGTCTGCAGTAGCATTGTGTGGGGGGGGTTTGGTCCCTCTCCATATTGTACAAAGGGCTCCCACTGCTTGTGTACCAGCATGTGTGTGTATGTGCCTATGCAGTAACACTACAGTTTAAACACCTCTCAAATGATTCCTGGCTAATCCACCAGTGCCAGAACTACAGAAAAAAATCATTCTGGTCTTTCTTAGTATTACATTATTTTTATATGTATACAAGAACCATACATATTTTGTATTAATTATTTGCATGTTAGTTCTATATGATGGCTTGCTAATGTATGTTTTAGTTGGAAAGATTCTGGATTGTCTTGAAGGAAATAAACTAACCATAGCATCCTGTTCTTAAATATCCTGTATTCCTAAAGATTTGTACTTGCTTTCTCCCCGTCGTTTAAGTAAATAAAACTCTGAAAGTATTTTTGTGAGACTACGTATATCCATCAGGTCATAGGGAAGGTCCTCGTCATTGTTGTGGTTTGGGACTCCAGCATTCTGGCTTTGAAATGTGAAAGGACTGTAGTCAGCATTGTGTCATTTCATGCACAAGGGGGCGCTGAGAAAGGTCTGGCATCTGGGACCTGTTACTGTTGGCACTCAACGTGAGGGCCGGAGTTGTGGATCAGACCAGCGCAACAAGAGGCAAAGTGGATCAGACCAACACAACAAGAAGCAAAACCAAACAGATGGAGATGCCCGAACCAGCCGCGAGGTCAGAACCAGCAGTGAGGTGGAAAGTGAAGGTGCTAGAATATACTGGCAGGTCAGTCAGTCGGCCACCAAACCAGCAGACGGAGGAGCATTGTGACATCAGCAGGATGGAGGCTGGAGGAGTTGGCTGTGGATCACTGTGATTTCACATCCAGTGCCAAAATAACCACACACACACACACACACACACCCAGTACACTACAGTGTCAAAATAACCACACACACAGCTTCACTACACACATCCATTATCCAGTGTCAAAATAACCACTGTCCAAACACACACACACGACAGCCACAACGAGGTGCATGATAAACACCATCAATAGAGACACAATATGCACTTTAATGGAAAATCTGCTAAACATTTAATCAGTGTTCTACGTTTAATCCATAAACCGTATTAAATATCAGTATCAACACAACCAGTGGAAGACAGGCTAGCTGCTAAGTTCCCGTAGTGCTGCTGCGTCTCAAAGTCCCGCAGCTGAGGGATATTCAGCAGCCACTTCAGGACAACAGCACCTCAGAGTTAAATGGGTCACTTAATGGGCTCCAGTGTATATTTGCAGGTCTTCAGTAGCTTAAATTATTCCATTCTGGGTAGTCAAACCACAAACACAGACAAACACCAGCTAAAAGGGGCACATTTCAGACGGTGCTCCTAAACGCCTTTCCTACTCTACCCCATTGAAACACTTCTACCCACAGACAGGGCAGATGTGTTGACAGGACCCACGTCTGGAGGGAACCGTCCCAGTTGGTGCAGCAGGTGTCCGGGCCCTAGCGGCAGCAGAATGGGATCAGACGTCTAGGTCCTCGTCTCCATCGTCGGCCAGAGCACACGCAGCTGTGTTAAAGGAAGTGACTCGCACTACAGCAGATATGGGGGGGGATTCAACCAAAGTCCAATAGGAAGAGAGCTGCAGACTGAGCCGTCATGCTGTGTGAAATGCCACTTCTCCTTCCCAGAACAGGCCAGTACACAGAGACGCACACCTGCAGAGAGAGCACTCTCCTCACTGCGTGCTGCACAGTTGGTTGTACACATGCTCCAGGATTTGGGCGTAGGCCTGGTCTTTGGGGGCGTGGCCACTCAGAGATGCCTGAAGAAGAGAACACATTGTAAAAGTGAAAGTTCAGTTTTACAGAGTTTAGCACAGCTGTCTGGAGACTAAACACTCAGGGCACCTGCAGGTGAGACTGAAGGAGTTCTAGATTTCTAGTTCAGTATTTGTGGAGTGAGTTTAGAGTAGCTTAAAGTACCTTGTGTTCAGGACTATCTATACTACCTTGGAGATTCCAAGCAACTACGTAGCACTTTTGTAAGTCGCTCTGGATAAGAGCGTCTGCTAAATGCCGTAAATGTGAGTTTAAAGCTTGTGTGCAGGGTTACTGAGACAGGAGTCGTGTAGGTAAGAAGACGTAAGGGTGCCGCTGAGACTGTCTGTGTTCATGCACCTTCATTTTGTCCAGTATTGAGGTATCAGGACACCACATCTGACTGAAGTTCACCAGATCAGGAGCTGCTCGATAGTATTCCACCAGCAGCATCTGTAACACACACACACACACACACACACACAGCCCTGTGAACCTGCAGCTCTCTGAATCTATCTGATCTGAGCTAAGTCAACCATGTGTATCTACAGTCCCTGCAACACCACAGACATGTGGCAGAAGACCCCTGACACTGGTCCTAGTGTCACTACAGGGAGACGAACACTCCGCATCTGTAGTTGGTGTGGCACTATTGAATAGTAGTATACATGGAAATAGTAGCCCCCCATTTAATTTTGATGGCCAAGGTCATTCTTTTCTTTAATGTAACAGTTTAATATATTTCACCAGTAGAGGGCGCTCGGTACCATATTCACCACTAACTGCCGCTCTGACTGACAGAAGTAGTCGGCCAGTCAGTAGCGAACGCACCGAGTGGTAACCTGCCGTTTTCTCTGTTGTGCAGACAAAATAAATATGTTGCACCTGGGATGAGTTGGCCCATCATTTTCAGAAGTGTAACATATTTTGGCGAGCCAGCCAGGAGGTGGCGCTGGTGAGTCAACACCATCACCAACCCCCTCCCTTCCCAAGAGACGAACCATAAAACAAAATTATAATAATAAAATATAAAAATGGAAGTAACACAGCTTCTGCGCGATCAAGTGAGTGCAGCCTTGTGGCAGTTGGAGAGAGACCTTCTCGTGGACGTATGCAGGCGACTGAAGTGTTCCGGCCTGGACAGCGAAGAGTCTCAACACAAGACCAAGAGGACACTCATCAGGTTAGCAGAGTGCATGTTTGATGAGATAGAGAAAAATGAAGAAGTAGATCAGGTGGAGCAGTTTTATACAAACACAGCCATGTACATCCAGAGCCTAAGTGAAGAAAAGAGTCAGTTAGACGAGGAATCCCCAGTTAAAGAGAAAGATCCTGTGAGCACCATTCCACGTGCCACCTCAGTCCAGCCAACTCATTATCCACCCAGAACCCGATCAGAGCCAATACGAACTCTGCAAGAGGTAACTTTAAGGAGGGAGTTTAAAATTTGTGGGCAGATCGGAGAGAGTGGGCAGAAGGATAAATTGTCCTACCTCAGTTTAATCCGTCAGATCGAAAATGGGGTTGCAAAAGGACACGCGGAAACTGAAATAGTTGACGCAGTAATTAGGGCCATTAGCCCGGGTATGCCTCTACGAGACATGTTGGAGATAAAACGGGAACTCACACTTAGTAAATTGCTCACCATCTTAAAGGGACACTACAGAGTAGATAGCCCCACAGAACTTTACCACCAGCTTCTCAATATTTCACAAGAACCTAAAGAGACAGCCTTAAATTTTGTATTTCGGGCTATAGAACTCAAAGAGAAATTGTTATGGAAAGCAGTAAACGAGGAGACTGATGAGCTGTACAGCAGAGCCACAATTCAGCGCAAGTTTCTCCGTTCCATTGAAACTGGCCTGTTTAATGACTCCATTAAGTATCAGTTACTGCCCCTCCTGAGTGACATGACCATAACAGATGAAGAACTGATTGAGAAAGTCAACGAAGCTTCAAAGCTAGAAAATGAAAGGTCTGAGAAACAAAAAAGGTCCACTGCAGCTAAGATCCCCAGGGTACAAGAACTCCAAGCAGAATGCCAGACAGCCCTGACTGTTCAGTCACTCAAAACCCAGAGAATCTCCCACTACAGTGACCCTGAAGCCAGTTAAAACTAAAGAGACCAAAGTAGAGACGCAGCAGATCATAGAAGAGCTCCGTAGGGAAATGAAAGAAATGTTTCAGGCTGCTATGGAAACCAGTCCCCCAACTAGAACAATAAAACAAAGACAAAAGGGATGTAAACAGTGCAGGGATGAAGAAAAAGGAGATAACTGCATGCACTGCTTTAAATGTGGTCGAGAAGGCCACTACTCTCGTGGATGCCGAGCACCGAGACTGTCGACGGGAAATGGGGAGGGGCTACTGAGACGGGACCAGCAGTAGTCCAGACCAAACAGTCCCATAATGAACCCTCAAACGCACCACCATCCTCCAATGAGATGTCAGCTACCACCCTATCAACTGTAACTGAAGTTCATTATCTACCACCCCAACGCAAGTCAAGGTTAGTAAGCCTGGTGGGAAAACGCTGTATTGTGAACTGTTGTATGGACAATCATCCAGTCAAAGTGTTGTGGGATTCAGGGGCACAGTCCAGCATTGTAAATGAAAGCTGGCGGCAAAACCACCTTCCCCACACAGTGATCAGACCTGTGTCAGAACTGCTAGAAAATGAGACGCTCACGGTGTATGCTGCAAACGACACTCCCATCCCCTACATTGGCTGGATAGAAGTCAGCTTCAGACTAGACAGTGATGTGTCCCCAGCCAGTGAGCTACAAGTGCCAATATTGGTATCAAGTGACCCAGCCGTGACCATTGAACCTATCATCGGCTACAATGTTATTGAAGCAGTTGTCAGCAGAAAAGAGGTGAAGACTAAAGACGGAAGAAAACAACTTACACACTATGTAAGTAAAGCCTTTGAAATAACAGCACAAACTGCACATAGTGTTGTCAAGCTTGTGCAGAACAGCAGGAGAGACTCAGAGGCAGGTGTGGTAAGGACGGGAGTAAAAAGGGTGCCTTTGCCAGCCAATCAAGTCACCACAGTATATGTAAGAGCACATGTTTCTCCTCATGCTCTAGGACAGGGGTGGCCAACCCGTCATAGACCAAGAGCCACTTTTCTTACTGTGTTACGGCAAAGAGCCACATCGTACATGGGCGAGTGTAATCTGTTGAGCGGGGGGGGAGGGGGGGGGGGGGGGGGGGGGGGGGGAATGTAGCAGTGTGTCGCCCCGTTTGTGCAAGTGAGCCCGCGGCCCGGCTGGGAAGCCGCATGAAACCAGGCAAAGAGCTGCATGCGGCTCGCGAGCCGCGGGTTGGCCACCCCTGCTCTAGGACAAGACATGTTGTTTTTAACTGATGTGGCTCACCCACCACCAGAGGGCATTGTGGTCAATGATGTGTTGGTGCAAATTCCAGACAGGAAAGTGCCATATGTGCCCATCCCAGTGACTAACACCACAGACCACACCATTTACCTAAGGAGTCGCGAAGTGATTGGACATCTGGAACCAATAAAGACTGTATATGCCGCAGACATCCGAACAAAAGTAAATGAGCTGACACCAGAGGACAAAAAGGGTATGGAGATAAAGTCACATCACCTGAGCAACACAGACTCGCACGAGTCCCCACAGAGACCAAAGTTATGGGACCCCCCAGTGGATCTTCGACACCTGACCGAGAGTCAACAAATAGCTGTGCGGAGGATGTTGCAGGAGGAATGTGAGGCATTTGCATATGATAGTGATGACGTGGGCTGTATCCCATCCCTTAAAATGCATATCACCTTGCATGACACAAGTCCTGTTAAAAAAACCTACATGTCTGTTCCAAAACCCCTTCACAAGGAGGTGAAAGAGTATTTGCAAGACCTGCTGAACAAAGGTTGGATCACACCATCACGGTCTCCCTATTCGTCTCCTGTGGTGTGTGTTCGCAAGAAGGATGGCACCCTTTGCCTTTGTTGTGACTTCAGGGAGCTTAACCGCAAGTCAGTTCCAGATCGACATCCTATTCCAAGAATTCAAGACATGCTGGATGCACTGGGTGGGAGCGTTTGGTTTACAGTGTTGGACCAAGGCAAAGCATACTACCAGGGGTTTTTTGATGAAGAGAGTCGCCCATTAACTGCCTTCATCACACCCTGGGGTCTCTACCAATGGGTCCGCATTCCCTTTGGCCTGAGTTCTGCACCCGCTGAGTTCCAGAGGAGCATGGAACATTGTATGACAGGCCTCAGAGACACAATTTGCCTTCCTTACCTGGACGACAACCTGGTGCACAGCAGCAGTTTTGAGGAGCACCTCAAGCACCTTCGTCTGGTCCTCCAGCGTTACAAAAAGCATGGCGTTAAGTTGACTCCAAAGAAATGCGAACTGTTCAAGCAAAGTGTGAAATTTCTGGGCAAGCTAGTGACAGGTGAAGGTTATACAATGGACCCAGCAGAGTTGTCCCTGGTAATGGCCTTAAAGAAGAAAACACCTGCAACTGTCGCAGAGGTACGTCAAATGCTGGGTTTTCTCTCTTATTATAGGCCCTTCATCCCCAATTTCTCTCGTGTAGCCCAGCCACTCTATAGCTTGCTTGGTCCTCCCTCCTCTGTGAACTCTGCTCCAGCCTCAGCTAACAAGTCTAAAACAGGGGTGAAGAAAAGTAAAGGTCACTTACCATCACGTATGCCCATTCAGTGGACTAGCTCCCACCAAGAGACATTGGACCAGCTCATAGATGCACTCACCAGACCTCCTGTGCTTGGGTATCCTGATGTCATTGAACCATTTGTGCTACATTGTGATGCATCACAAGTTGGGCTGGGTGCGGTCTTATACCAGCGTCAGCAAGGCAAGATGAGAGTTATAGCATATGGGTCCCGAACTCTGAGTCCAGCTGAGAAAAAGTTCCACCTGCATTCTGGCAAATTAGAGTTTTTGGCCATGAAGTGGGCCATTTGTGAGCGTTTCCGGGATTATCTGTACCATGCCCCGTCATTTGTGGTATACACCGATAATAACCCACTAACGTATGTGCTCACAACTGCAAAGCTCAATGCCACAGGTCACAGATGGGTCGCAGAGCTGGTCAACTACAATTTCACCATCCGCTACCGTCCAGGTAAGGCCAATGCAGATGCTGATGGGCTGTCGCGAATGCCACTGGACATTGACAGCTACATGAAAAACTGTACGGCTGAAGTGGGACAGGAGGCCATAAGTGCATCTATGGAGTCTGTAGTGGTGGAGCAGAGATGCCCTTCCAGAGGTATTGGCACCATCCAAGTTAATGCTCTGAAGTTAATGAAAGATTCTCACTGTTCTCAGCCTTTTACACCAGATCAGATTCACTCAGCCCAGGAAGTGGATGAAATCCTATCAAGAGTGCTCTGGTACAAGTCACAGGGTAAGAGGCCAAGTAGGGCTGAGGTGAAGTCTGAACCTCCTGCAGTAGCTGCACTGCTCAGGCAGTGGTTGAAGCTTCATGTCGACCAAAGTGGGGTCCTGCACCGCAAAACAACCCGCCGAGAGCAACTGGTGATCCCTAAAGCTTATCGTCCTCTAGTGTTCAAAGAACTCCATCAAGACATGGGCCACTTAGGAGTGGAAAGAACGCTCGACCTGATTCGAGACAGGTTCTACTGGCCTCAGATGGCAAAGGAAGTTGAACACTTTGTTACTGAAGTATGTGAGTGCCTTAAGAAAAAGAAGCCGAATAAGCAGACCTGTGCACCCCTGGTCTCGATCCAGTCTACTTACCCGTTCCAACTGGTCTCCATAGACTTCCTACACCTGGAAAAGTGTAAGCAGGGCTACGAGTACATACTAGTGGTCATGGATCACTTCACCAGGTTCGCACAAGCATACCCGACAAGGAACAAAGCCGCTAAAACAGTTGCTGACAAACTCTTTAATGACTTTGCACTCAAGTTTGGCTTCCCGACTAGACTACACCACGACATGGGTAAAGAGTTTGACAACAAACTCATGGCAAGACTAAGAGAACTTTCAGGTATCCAGGGCTCCCACACGGCAGCCTACCATCCCCAGGGTAATGGGCAGGTCGAAAGATTCAACCGTACCCTGTTGTCCATGTTAAGGACCCTGGAGGACAAGGAGAAGGACGATTGGAAAGAGTCACTAGCTAAAGTTGTCCATGCGTACAACTGTACGAAGAATGAAGCAACAGGGTATGCCCCATATTACCTCATCTTCGGCCGTTCCCCATGCTTGCCCATAGACCTGCTCTTTAATCTAAGGGAGGATGAAGCTCATATGGACTATGATGACTATGTTAGCTGCTGGAAACAGAGAATGCAGCAGGCTTACACCGTGGCTTCTGAAACAGCTACCAAAGAAGCGGCAAGAGGGAAAGCATATTATGACAGGAGAATTAAAGGGAAAGATCTTCAGCCTGGTGATAGAGTCCTGCTTCGAAACCTCACTCCTAGGGGTGGTCCCGCAAAGATCCAGTCCTATTGGGAAAACCAAATCTACAAAGTAACGGGGAGAAAAACAGATGACAGTCCAGTGTACATGATCTGCCCTGAAACTGGTCAGGGAAAGGAAAAGGTGGTACACAGAAATCTTCTGCTGCCATGTGACTTCCTGCCCCTTGAGGAGCCACCATCACAGACTGTGCAGCCCCAAAAAGACTCCCTGACTCTTACAAGGAAAAAGTTGAGACGTCCGGTTACACAGCAACAGCAGCCAGTAAAGGGTGACTCATCGGACGATGACTGCAGTGGTACATATCAGTGGTACCTCCGGCCTGTTCCAGGGAGACGACAGAGGCCGGTTCCACTCAACCCGTTGGCAGAGCCATTCCAGCCTGAACCAAGTGTTCAAGAAGAGGATTTGCCACAACAGAGTGAAGGGGATTTGCCACTACAGAGCGAAGAGGATTTTCCTCTACAGTGCGAAGAGGATTTGCCACTACAGAGCGAAGAAGACATACCCTATCAGAGTCAAAGCCCTGGCACTGACCTTGAAAGATCAGGGGAAAGTAATGTGGTGATTGACATTCCAGTTTCAGATAGAAATGAGACTGACTTTGAGAGACAGCGACCTAAAAGACAAAGTCAGAAACCAATGGTACTGAGTTATGACACTCTAGGTCAGCCGACTTTGGTTCAGAGAGATGGTAAGGTAACTAAGGCTCACGTTATTGAGAGTAATGCCTTCTGGAGACCATGGGCTGTGCGATTGTGTTAAAGCTAGGGTTAGAGGTAGTTCATAACCAGAAATGTCAGGAGACATTTATTTTTGTGGGGGAGAGTGCGGCACTATTGAATAGTAGTGTCTGTGTCTGTGTGCGTGCGTGTGTGTGCTTGTATGCCCAGTGGTGGATGGTGCTTTGCCACTAGGGTCTGTCCTCTCTCCCCTTCCTGCACCCCATTCAGTCCCCCAGGGGGCTGTGGCTTCCGGTAGAGAGTACGCTGTGCGCAACTGGCTGCCGCTTCTCGCCGGTGTGTGTGTGATTGATTGTCTGTGACTTGTACCTGTGTTAAATTGTAAAGCGCCTTGGGAATCTGGAAAGGCGCTATATAAATCGAACATTCATTCATTCATTCATTCATAGTATACATGGAAATAGTAGCCCCCCATTTAATTTTGATGTCCAAGGTCATTCTTTTCTTTAATTTAACAGTTTAATATATTTCACCAGTAGAGGGCGCTCGGTACCATATTCACCACTAACTGCCGCTCTGACCGACAGAAGTAGTCGGCCAGTCAGTAGCGAACGCACCGAGTGGTAACCTGTCGTTTTCTCTGTTGTGCAGACAAAATAAATATGTTGCACCTGGGATGAGTTGGCCCATCATTTTCAGAAGTGTAACATTGGCTGGGTTTTGGTGTACCATTTCATTTAGGACGTCTGTGGTGAGGAAGTTGTCTTGCACGTAGGTCACTTCCACGGCGACTGGAATACCATAGTCATTTGGCCTTTGCTGGGGGGAGAGACAGGTGTCAGGAGAGTGAGACAGGTGTCAGGAAGGATGTTCCCTAGTGCAGGTTGGTCATCATGCCTGTACCTCAGACCTGAGCACACTATCAGTGTGAGCACACTCACCTCTGGAGGAGGGACCACCCAGAACGGAGTGATGGTTGATGCCACGCCCTGGTTGCCATGGTAATAAGGCCCTTTTTTGATTAAGAAAAAAAATCATATTTATAGTCAGCCTAGATCTACTTTTCCTTTTAGAATAAACCCAACAACCTGCAGTGATGTGGTAGAACCCTACGAGGATCCAGATGATCTAAATAAACATTTTGCTTTGTGACTCCTGTGTCAGAGCAGCAGGCCAACGCTGAGCTGCTGGATGCTACAGACACTGCTGCCCTTGTGTTTGCACGACTGCCTCTCACCACAGATGAGCCCCAAACACGGCTGGAAACCATTGCTGCTGCCTTGCAGGCGGAGCTGGTGGTCCATCTGCGAATCAATGTCCTGGAGCGAAGGGAGGGCGGGGCCTCGAGGATGACTGTGATACCAGCCAACCAATGACAAGCCTCGCATGAACAGATTCTGACAAATCTAGAGACAGATACGTTTGTCATATAAGTGTCTTAGTGAATATAATGATATTGTTATGTGAGCGGTGTTCAGAGCTGAAGACATACAGTGGGCTTCAACCCTCCAGCTCTGATCTAATACACCTGGCTATGATACTGAAAAGCTCTGGAAATCCTCAGTAAGCTGAACCAGGTGTGTTGTAGCAGTGCAGGATCTGAACAGAAAAGCACCCCCTGCTGTCCAACCGTGGTAGTGTGGCCCAGGTGTGGCAGCTAACCTCTTCCTCCACAGCAGGTGCAGATTCTCTGTCAGCCAATCGTGTGCGACATGGGAATGCACGCAAGACCGTCAGCACTGTGGAGTGATGACATCATGGTGAGATGGTGAAGGGTTAGTCAAAATGGATGGATTGGTTTTGGCCAACCCAGCGAGAGGGGAGACTTACACTGTGTTGTGGTATCCCACCGGCCTCCCAGATAACCCACCACCTCACTCGTGGTCAGGTGGCAGTGGAAGTCCTGGAAAAGAACAAGGTGCTGGTTTCACTGGTGTCCTGTGTCTCTGTGTCTCTCGGGGCAGGACGTGTGTCAGTGTTTACCATTAGCAGCAGGACGTTGCTGGACACGGCGACGTTGAACGGCTGGAAACGGTTGATGGCTGAGAAGGCAGACAGCTCCACCAGGGTGTGTGGGTCTCTGAGGAGACATGCAGTCAGTGAACCAGTCCATGATTTAAATGCAACCAAACAAGCAGGATTACCACATCAGAGACGACGGAAATGAGCACATGGTCCCAGACACTGCTGTGTGCAGTAAATATCATCATCAGGATCGTTGGTGAAGCGCTCTGCTGTACTCTGACAGCCCCCTGTGGTCTTTGTGCTCGTAAACCATAAATCACCCTTATTCACCACATAGCAGTCATTCAGCACCATTCACTCTAGTGAACCACTCTAGTGAATCTCTCCCAGGTCACTCTGTTACCTGGCAACATCTCTGGTCCCCAGGGTGCAGTATCTGACCGGGACTCTCTCTCTGTCTCCCTTCCTCTGCACCACGCTGATGTCTGTAACACACAAGAGTTCAGCCTCCTCCTGGCTGTCACACACGCTGGTCGCACTCACACCTCAAACCCCAAACGCTCAAAACGCCTGGAGATCATCTCTCCTGAACCACTCGGCGTTATGATACCTGACTGCCCAGGGCAGGTGTGACCAGGACAGGTGTGACCAGGGCAGCTGATGCCTGCAGCTGCAGTGAGAGTCCTAGCCCACAAGGGGGCTTCAACATAACCAGTCTAACGGATGATGGAATAACTGTAAATGTAGTCGCCTTTGAATGAGGAGACATACACCTGCCATGAGACAGTTACTGCTACTGTAGACTGTAGACTGCAGAAGAATTATGGGATGGTTTCCCAGACCTGGATTAAGTTGGAAGCTGGTGTTTGAGTTTAGGGAAGATGAACTTCAGGAAATATTTCATAACATGCTTTATATTTTTCTTTATTTACACTGTATGTGTATTTACCGTGTGGTTCTGGTTTGGATTTCCTGTTCTTCTCCTCCGCTGGAACAGCAGCCTTCGCATCCTCCTCTTCATCATCTCCCATTTCATCATCCTCTCCCTCACTGGCCAGGTTCTGATGGAAGTGATCCGTCATGATTCAACACGTTTGTGTTTTGACAAATGGTCATTAACATGAACACACAACATTGATTTGATCTTTGCTTAACACATCCCCGACCCATGAGCCAAAATATCCCAGTGTGTGTCTGTGAGCAGGAGCCAGTGGTGTGTTCACTCCCAGTGTGTCTGTGAGCCCTGTAAGGAGCATCAGGACATTTTATTGTCTGGCTGGGTATGTTTTTATCAAATGTCAAACAAAAAGTAACGAAAAGAAATGTGCCATATTTGTCAATTGTGATTTTTTTTCCCACCACAATCGAAATTTGTCCTCCACATTTATCCATCTGTGCAGTTAGAACACACACACAAACACACACTAGTGATTACTAGGGGGCTGTGGTGCACACGTGCCCAGAGTGGTGGGCAGACCTAGCCTGGCACCCGGGGAGTAGTTGGGGTTAGGTGCCTTGCTCCAGGGCACCTCAGTCATGGCCTCAGGTCTGGGAATCGAACCCACGACCCTCCGGTCACAAGACCAGTTCCGTACCACATGACCATGACTGCCCCTAGCAGTCAAAAAGAGGTGGGATTTTATTTCTGAAAGAAATACATAAGTTATTGGTCATTAATATTTGTTCATTATAGCTCTACTGATACCTGATGTTATGATACCATGTTATAACCTCTTATATTTAACTAAAATAAGAAGGAAGAAAAATTGGTGTTTGTTTATCTGTTGATGTGTTTATGATTTTATTGGTTTAGTACAGATATATTATCTTGCTGGTTTAATACTGATGATGGTTTAATAATGATGTAATACTGATGTATCTTACTGGTTCAGTGGTTATTACTTTATTTTACTGATTTGGTTCGGATGTTGTTATTTTACTGGCTTGGATCCAATGTTTTAGGATATTGGTTACAGGTTGGGTTCTGGTGTTCTAGGTTATTTTAGTGGTTTGGTTCTGATGTTGTTTTACTGGGTTGGCTGTTCTCACCATGTCTGCGCTGGGCTGGTACTTGCGAAGCCAGCTGGTTTTGTACTGGGCCAGCTTCTGGCCGCGGTACCGCACAGACGCCCAGCCACAGCCCGACTTCTTGGCTGGGTTGACCAGACGCTTGCAGTGTGTGGCCCAAGCGCTCGGAGAGTTGAAGATCTGACCCGTCTCCACCCAGCGGATCTTTCCATCTGTCAGCAGGTCGCCCACAAAATTCTTCCCCTGGAGTAACAGAGAGACAGAAGGAGATAGAAGGAGGGAGAGGGAGAGAGGGAGAGAGGGAGAGAGGGAGAGAGAGAGAGAGAGAGAGAGAGAGAGACACATATGAGGGCTGACAGGGTGACTGAACAGCAGGGAACCTGATCTGAACAGCCATATTTACAAGGGGGCACCAGGGCCTCTACTGCACAAGCAGGGCTCCCTCCATCACTCCCATAATTCATTAATAGATCCTTTAACTTAAGTCCTCAGGCAGCATCAGCACACGCCACTGTCCACACGCCACTGTCCACACGCTACACGCTGATGTCCACACGCCACTGTCCACATGCCACACGCTGATGTCCACACGCCACTGTCCACACGCCACACGCTGATGTCCACACGCCACTGTCCACACGCTACACGCTGATGTCCACACGCCACTGTCCACACGCCACACGCTGATGTCCACACGCCACTGTCCACACGCTACACGCTGATGTCCACACGCCACTGTCCACACGCCACACGCTGATGTCCACACACTACACGCTACTGTCCACATGCTGCCGTCCACACGCAACACACGCTGAGTCCACACCATGAGTCCACACGATGAGTCCACATGCTGCTGTCCCTCTCCCCTGTCCCTCATATTCATTATGTGTTTCATCAATGACAGAGACAAACAAATGGGTTTAAAACTGATATTTCATACATAATCTATTCATTATTTATAGCTCTAAAATACTAATGTATCAAAATATGCATATTACATAGTAATGGTTCCTAGGAAAATTCATATTGATACATATGTTGTACCCAGTCAGACCCCGCCCTGACCCCTCCTGAAGAACCTCCCTAATCCTTCTGCTCTCTCTGACCTCCAGAGAGCGTTTCTCTGGCCCCAGGCCCCGCCGCTCTTCTGGAAGAACAGGTAGTGCAGGTCAAACCAAGAGTTCAAATCCCAGTATATCTGCAAATGTAAACAACAATCCTGTACTGTAGCCAGAAACAGGTGAGAAGCTTCCCCTGATTAACCCAAAACAGAGGCCAGTCTGCCCCGCCCACGAGGACAGCCATGTTTCCCACGCCAGTTCCATTAAGTACTGAGAGAGATATGACAGTAATCACCAGGGGACTGTCTAGGTTCACTACTGGGTGTAGTGTTTGGACTGCAGTGTTGGTGTTGTGTTTGGACTGCAGTGTTGGTGTAGTCTTTGGACTGCAGTGTTGGTGTAGTGTTTGGACTGCAGTGTTGGTGTAGTGTTTGGACTGCAGTGTTGGTGTTGGTGTAATATTTGGACTGCAGTGTTGGTGTTGGTGTAGTGTTTGGACTGCAGTGTTGGTGTAGTGTTTGGACTGTGGTGTTGGTGTAGTGTTTGGACTGCAGTGTTGGTGTAGTGTTTGGACTATGGTGTTGGTGTTGATGTAGTATTTGGACTGCAGTGTTGGTGTTGATGTAGTGTTTGGACTGTGGTGTTGGTGTAGTGTTTGGACTGTGGCGTTGGTGTTGATGTAGTGTTTGGACTGCAGTGTTGGTGTTGATGTAGTGTTTGGACTGCGGTGTTGGTGTTGATGTAGTGTTTGGACTGCGGTGTTGGTGTTGATGTTGTGTTTGGACTGCGGTGTTGGTGTTGATGTAGTGTTTGGACTGCGGTGTTGGTGTTGATGTTGTGTTTGGACTGCAGTGTTGGTGTTGATGTTGTGTTTGGACTGCAGTGTTGGTGTTGATGTTGTGTTTGGACTGCAGTGTTGGTGTTGATGTTGTGTTTGGACTGCGGTGTTGGTGTTGATGTAGCGTTTGGACTGCGGTGTTGGTGTTGATGGAGCAGTACCAGGTAGTGTATTGAGAGCACGCCATCGCCGGGTTCCACCAGGCCGTCTTTGAGGAGCACCCTGAGTGTGATCCCTCTGCGTGTGAGGACGGAGCCCCTCCCTGCTGACACCCTCAGCTCTCCTTCCTCAGCCCCGCTCAGTTCCTCATCCTCTTCCTCACCCCCCTCCTCCACCACCTGAGGTGACAACGGCGGCTCTGAGCCTGAGGGAACACACAAGCACAAACGTCAAACTTCAGTCATCCCAGTAAAGTGCTACATTCATTACTGAGGATTATATTGGATAAAATGAGGAAAAGTCATTTTGCTATGAGGTGTTGTGTTTTTGTTTTTTGAGTACTGACGCAACAGGAAACCCACAAATGTAAACATGCAAATTGTCACTGTGCGTTAAAACCACCTCAGCAGACGCTATGTAGGTTAAACAACTGTCATGCTGTGTTTTTTAAGATAGCAGACTGCGTAAAACCAAAGGATGTTTTATCACAAATACGGGTCATCTTGGTGGTTTCCAGCTCTTACTAAGAAACTTGAGTGCAGTACTTGAAGCTCTGGTCGTCATTATCGCACATCTGCGTGTACGTTTCGAGCTGCTAACTTTGATCACGTGTAAAAAAATAAATATTGTAATTCTGTCCAGGGCAGAAGGGTCGCTCCAGGAAGAAGCCCAAACCCGGCGGTTCCGTCCCTATCTGCACCAGCTCGGCGGTGCAGGGGCTTTTGTGTGAGATGAATGATGCTGTGATCTTTGTTCTCCACGCTCGCGTCGCGCGGCCTAGTAATTATTAATATCATCCGGTTATTAAACAAATCACTGTTTTCTTTTATTCTCACCCATGTCGCGACACTCGTCGGGCAGCGCGTTCACTCTCGAGTGCTCCGGGACTGAGATGCTGTTTTCCCACCACTTTGGCCAGCCGTGCAGCTTATGTGTAATTGGACTGAATGTTTTATATTTGGCGAGGACCCTGCGCTGCGCTAGCCAGCAGGCTATTACTCAAAGAGAGGAGGAAGGCGTGTGAGCGGTGAGTTTCCTTGTGTGGTGGTGCTTTAACGTCAACACCTCCCCTTTCTCCCGCACCACCTCCTCCATAAACGAGCGGAGTCCTCCAGACATCGCTCCAAACCCGCGGGGGACACACTGAAGTACACCACGTTCATGCCATCTCAACGCCTAAAGTGAAGATATTCTGATGTTTTGTGTATTTACGTTCTCGTGTTATTTCCAGTTTCCGGCGGTCACATGAGTCCCTCCCGTGGTGGACGGGCGCTCCGTTTATTCCTCTACTAGAAGACTTACGGTAACGAGGCGCCTCCTGCTCCGGGGCGCTCCCGCCTTCCTCCAGTGGGAGGCGACAGAGCGCAGGCGCTTCTGTTACCGCCTCTGGTAATACTTTATTACTAAGTACTTAATTACGGTCGTATGGCTCCGTACTACTACACAGAGCAGTGGCGTGCACAGACATTTTGGGGGGCAAGTGCTCAGGGGGGCACTTCTTAGCACACGTGGAACACTTCATTATAAAAAAATTACACACACATGTTGAATGAAATTTTACTTTTATTTGTAACATTCTATAAACTTGAGTTTCCAATGAAAAAAGGTCACACCACCAACTGATAAAATCCATATCCAATATTAACTATATGCAGTCATTGTTAAGTCCTTCAGTTAACTGTCTGCAGGCCTTGTTGCATATATTTTGCAATTAGTACATCAACATAGGCCTACAATTAAGACAGTAAAAAGACCAAAAAGTACGAGAAGAAGTACTGAGTGTTGTTATTACATGAATGCAGATGGGCATTTTTCACAGGTAATGGGGAACTTCCCGTTTTTCTTTCACAAATGAATGTGTTGTTGCCTAACAAAACCTATACAACAGAAAACGTTCAGCTTAACACATAGATTTGCAAACTCTACCTTAATTATTTGTATGTGGTCGTCCTCACATTATCTATCATTGATTTGGGTAGAGCGACTAGTTCATCAGGTGACCAGTCGGCTAAAAATGCTTAGTAGTTTGGTGCTGTATGAGACATTTTACTGCACAACAAAATGATTTCACCTTGGGTTTAGAGGGCAAACGGTACGATTTTACTTTATATGTATGTGACCTGGCTGGTGGGGCACGGGAGAAGAAGTCTAGCTGTGACCGTGTGTGCTGTGCTGAAGACGCTTCCTTCCACTCGCTGAACTGAACTGCTGCGGCAGCGCATCTGGTGTTAAAGGAAGAGAGAGGTCGGGTGTGTGCGAGGTGGTGGCGCATTTCAGGGCATTGTTTTTAATCCCTCAGGTTTTCATAAGATCATTTCAAACTGGCCTCATTAAAATGTTAATAATAATAATAATAATAATAATAATAATAATAATAATAATAACTTTCAAAAGGGCACTTTCGTTGATAAAGGGCAGAGTTGGTGGTGCTTTAGCTTTACCTTTAGACCTTGTGTCTATGTCTGCACGCCTATGACACCGAGTATGTCGTGCAAACTAAACAAAATAATAATCCATGGTGTTTAAAAAATTAATTATTAACTCGAGATGAATTTTCGGGAACTTTAAAGCAGCACTTTTAGACTCTCTCTCTCTCTCTCTCTCTCTCTCTCTCTCTCTCTCTCTCTCTCTCTCTCTCTCTCTCTCTCTCTCGCTCTGTGTGTGTGTGGGGGGGGGGGTTTCCTGACTTAATCTAGTCAGGTAATTGTGAAGCTCTTTGATTTTTATTTTATTTTTTCCCCTTCATTTCAAGAACGAAACATTTAGTTTTTTATATCAGGTACTTTGAGATTACAAAAAACATAAAAGATCTAAAAACAATTACTTCGACTTCCTATCATTACTTATCAAACCAGCCCCAGGAAGCTGCGGACGCGACGTCAGGTGTTGTAGACCAAAGCTATTGGCTGTTCGTCCCCCCCGTGGGTGCGCGAGCCTACCGGGCCGCCCACACCTCACCTCGCGCACCTAAAAGACGCCAGGACTGCACACCTGCGTACGGTTATTAGAGCGGGACTGTGGAGATATTCTGCCTATCACGTTTGTCCTCGCACTTCTTTTCAATAAAAAACCCGTTGAGGTCGAGACCTGAAGGCTGTGCTAGCATGTAGTTAATGTCATTCTCCTGAGTGTGTGCAATCAACTAACGTCCCTAGAAAGGCGGATCTCTCTCTCTTCATGGCGACAGGTAGACGTCCCGGACGGTCCAGATGCCAGCTGCCCACATGCTATCACGAGGGATTCCTCGAAAAGCGCTCGTTTAAAGACAAAGTAAGTTTTTACTCTCAGTCCATGTAAAGTTACGTTTTATGGATGTTTTTCTGTCTACATCTAAAACTCCATGTGCAGGGGTTCTACTAAGTTTGACTTCATTATGTACGTTTAATTCGGTGTAATACTAAGGCAATGCTCAGGTAATTTTCACCTTTACACTGTGTCGACATTTCTACCAGGAAAAGAACATACATTTACATATGGGACGTTGTAGCATCCAGGAAAGTCACAGAGGCGTTATTGTAATAAGTTGACACATGAATCCTAGACTATTTCTAGACAGAATATTGTCATTCGGGAATGGCCACCTGTACTGGGATTGAATCCAAACTTCTAGTACTAACCGAAGCCTCTATAGCTGTTTTCAGTGAACTCGCTGAAGAGTTATTCACACATGTTTTGTTAATTATTGACTTATATCTTCTATTTTAAGTAAACTTGGTAGAATATTTAGTTTTCCGCTATTTTGTATGTGATTCTGGGGATATTTAGCTAATCTGGACTGCAGTGCGCACAGTGGCGGACTTAGCAATTTGGGGGCTCAAGGCGAATTTAGCTAGGGGGCCCATCAACATTAATATGTGAGAAATAAGTTAGCTAATCAGGGGGCCCCTACAGTGGGCTGCAGTGGGAGGGGCCCAAGGCAATTGCCTAGCCACGCCTCTATGCAAAGACTGCCTCTGAGTGCGTCGAGTAAAACACCCAGCAAAAAGTGGTGGGCCCCAGAGGACAGCAGGGGACACAAGCGAGTGCGAGCAGGTCCCAATTCAGCTGATCACTCGTTTGCATGTTGATGTGTAGGCCTACAGGCAGTCTGGAAGGAAACAGGGTAGTCTCTGTGTGGGCGGGGGACGGGGTGAAATATTCAAACTTGTGCATCTAAATCGGGAGGTATGACGGCTGGGAAGCAATGTGGTAGAGTAGAGGTCAATGAGTTAACAAACTAACAGGTTTACAAACAGAAATTTACAAACAGGTTAACAGGTTTACAAATAGAGGTTAATGAGGTTTACAAACAGTGGTTTACAAACAGGTTAATGAGTTTAACAAACAGGTTTACAAACAGTGTTTAACATGGTTAACAAATGGAGGTTTACAAACAGGTTAACAAGGTTAACAAACAAATTTACAAAAAAGGTTAAACATTTTGCCATATGATTTTGTTTGATAAACAAATTTATAGTTAAAAATATCAATAACACATCTCATGTGATATAATTACACCATCAAAGATGGATGAACAGAGGGCATGCCCGTTTTATAAGGATGGTGGTTGTAGTCACAGTTTTATAAGGGTGGAAGTCGTAGTCACTGTTTTTACTGTGGGATGGAGCACCTCACATCCACCCTCACATCCACCCTCACATCCACCCTCACATCAGGACTCTGTTGACAACTATGATTGTAAGTCTGAAGTGAGCAGTGGTCACTGATTCTCACTGAGGGAGGGTCTTGTAATTCATTAATAAGGTGTAATTATGTAATTAAGTGTTTTTTTTCATCTCTTATCATAACAGGTAAACACTCAATTGTGCAAAGCTCGTAGGACAAGCCAACTTTAGATTAAACACTTAAAGTGTGTGATACAGTGCACTAGTACAAGCACTCTTATGGTTGGCCAAAACTCCCCCTCCTGTGGGAATAATGAACTTCCTTCAGTGTGTCATTACTACTCGAAAGTCACAAAGTACACAAAGGATGTGCGTCCTGTGAGCAGCGTCACAGGTCATGGTTAACAATTACTGTAAAACAAACAGCTCATAAGGAAGCAGAGATCACTCAAAGCTATTATGTCTTATGGTGTCTGTCGCAATCTGGGCAGCCTGCTTTGAACTTTGGTTTCCAGTAAAAATAGGGATGACAGTAAGAACTGGTTTAACTACTCCCTCATGTACACACATGCAAATGTGCCACTTTACATATCCAAGCGATTAATTGAGAGAGGAGTCTGAGATTGTGATATTATTCACATTTATCCAGAGTGACGTACAAGTTTCAGTTTACAGAGGTGTGTGAGTGTACAGGTGGGAGGATTGTGGGTAATGTAGCACAGAACCCTGCCCACATAGGAACGTCAGACCCCCAGAATGCCAGCATTGCGACCCACTATGCTACACCAATCATGCTAACAGACAAACAGGTGCCCTTTATAATGTGCTTCAGTGATGGAACACGTGGGTTTCAAAGACGGGCTAAGGCGTGATTGTTTTCTAAAAGTCCTATCATATTCATTTAAACTGATATTTGACTCCATGTGTAGCGTTTTTGAAATCTGATTCTGGATCTGTTGTGTTAAGATATAATCTGACTGCTAAAGATAAAAGAAAAAAAATTGTCTGCTATTTCTTTATTAAATATAATTCTAGGTCTGTTGACTGCATCATATTGGTGTATGGGGATTTATTAATTTTAACATTTTTCCAGAAACAAGCATTTTTGTTTTGATTTCTACCACGTCATACCGGTTGACAATCTGCACATTTCAAGCCCACGAGACTGTAAGACAAGCAGGGACCCAGAAACACTCCTTCTTCATTCCACCCGCTCCTCAACCGTCTTCTTCCTCTGTGTTTCCATTCCAATCATTTCTCTTTGGCAGGTCGTGACAGCCAGACAATAATTAATGACTCCCGTCTGTGTGTGTGTGTGTGTGTGTGTGTGTGTGTGTGTGTGTGTGTGTGTGTGTGTGTGTGTGTGTGTGTGTGTGTGTGTGTGTAGAGCATGTTTGTTGAGTTTGCTACAGTTGTTGGCAGAATTACAGACTCGTTTTTGTTTGTATTTTTTTTAATAATACATGTGATATTACATTTATTAACATGATATTACATTTATTACATAAACATGTAATATTATGTTTCATTCATATAACACCAGGAGCAGAAATGTGACACTAGAAACAGAATGTTGAGATGTTCCAGGTGGAGGTCTCATGATGAGATGTAAACACGCGTGTGCTGAACACGGCGTGTCTCACCTCCTAACGCTCCAGCTCTCAACAGTGTGTTGGACAGACAACAGTGTGGTTTGATTGTTAATGTGAGTTTTGTGTGCAGATGTCTCGTAGGCTCTGGACCTGTCTGTGTGGAAACAGCTTATTCTTCTTCCACAACAGTAAAGACAACAACGTGAGTTTATTTATAGGGTGGTTGGGACCGTCTGGTGTGTGTGCTACTCAAAATCCTGTGAGCTTTTTTTATCCTTTAATTATTATAGCATATTAATTGGCTTTAATTTTGTGTGTATGTGCATGGGTGTGTGTGTGTGTGTGTGTGTGTATGTGCATGGGTGTGTTTGTGTTCTCTCATGTGTGTACCTGTTATTTCACGTGTGTGTGTGTGCATGGGTATGTGTGTGTTCTCTCATGTGTGTACCTGTATGTGTGTGTGTGTGTGTGTGTGTGTGTGTGTGTGTGTGTGTGTGTGTGTGTGTGTATGTGCATGGGTGTGTGTGTGTGCTCTCATGTGTGTACCTGTATTTGCGTGTGTGTGTGTGAGTAGTATGTGGAGAAGCTGGAGCTGGATGAGTGTATCTCTGTTTCTGACGACACCAGCCTTGACCGCAACCTGGACGCTGCAAGATTCCAGCTACAATTAAAAGGCGGAAGCATCCAGCTGACTGTGAGTGTTCTGCCTTGAAACACCATCAAACTTCATTTAGTCAGCATGCCAGACACGGTGCACATGTTCACATCAACATTAGCAGTAGAACACTCTTAACGTGTAACATTACAGTTCAAAGTGCCTTTTTAGAGGCGCTATGAGGTCATGTTTGCTGTGTGTGTGTGTGTGTGTGTGTGTGTGTGTGTGTGTGTGTGTGTGTGTGTGTGCGCGTGCGCGTGCGTGTGTGTGTGCAGGCTCCGAGCCTCGAGGCGCGGGAGGTGTGGAAGGGATTCATCTACTGCATAGCAAAGGTCAGCAGGGCTCTCTCCGGATGTTGCCATGGCCACAGGACACAGCACTACAACTCCTCTTGAGCTGTGCTAATTCATTAGCACTGAGTACACAAACAGCACCAGAGTTCAGTGAGCCGTGTCCACCACTACCACGCTATTCTTCCACCAGAGGGTCTTCCCTCCGTGGCCTTCAGAGCCCGCCGTGGTGGCCGTGGTGTAGTTGCTGTCTCGGTTCCTCTGCTCACACACTGCGTACACACACATCCTCTTCATGTCTAGTCATGTGTGCTGCTTTTGGAAGCTGTACGCATGTGGTCTGTTTTTCATCAGAACTTTCTGTGGCCGACACTAAAGACGTTTTTGTTTTGCCCCATCACAAAAATGACGTTATTTTATTTTTGTCTTGCGTCAGTCTTTACCCTAACCCCTAACCCTAACCATTACCTGTAAACCCTAAACCCTAACCCCTAACCATTACCCCTAAACCCTAACCCTAAGCCCTAACCATTACCCTTTACTCTGTCTCAGTCAGAGAACTACACTCAGTCTGTTTAAATTCCATTCAACTGTCATTAGTGTTGAAGGGGGAAATTTATATTGTAATTATCCAGATTTCATAATGTTCTTGGTTTCAGCTGAAACTCTTTATCTTTCAGCTTGAAATTCCCAGTTCCTTCAACCTCCTGCCAGGGCAACTCCACCTGCTCAAGGAGGTTGTGGAGACTGAGAGAAAGAGACGCAAGCAGCTCCCAGAGGTCCCTGAGCCTGCCGCCGGTCCCGGAGTCCTGGCAGACACTCCAACACCCGGCCCGCCCATCTACACCGATGTATTGGCTGAAATGCCAGTGTGAGTTAAAACAACTGTCCCTATTGGCTCATATAACAGTGACAGTTAAGACCTATGTTCTTATTGGCTGATATGCCAATGTGAGTTAAGACATCTCTCACTATTGGCTGATATGTTATTGTGAATAAAACTTCTGTCCCTATTGGCTGATAAACCAGGTCATTTGGCCGGCTGCTGCACTAAAAATGTTGGACCAACAATGTATCCTGGGTTTCATTTTTTATGTATTCTTCCAGCCTAGTAGCCTTCGTTTTTCCTATTATGCACAAATTTCACAAAAACATGTGAGGGTTTTGTAATGGACCCAGTATTATAGGGTATTGTAATGGACCCAGTATCGTAGGGTATTGTAATGGACCCAGTATTATAGGGTATTGTAATGGACCCAGTATAGTAGGGTATTGTAATGGACCCAGTATCGTAGGGTATTGTGATGGACCCAGTATCGTAGGGTATTGTGATGGACCCAGTATCGTAGGGTATTGTAATGGACCCAGTATACTGTAGTAGGGTATTGTAATGGACCCAGTATCGTAGGGTATTGTAATGGACCCAGTATTATAGGGTATTGTAATGGACCCAGTATCGTAGGGTATTGTAATGGACCCAGTATCGTAGGGTATTGTAATGGACCCAGTATAGTAGGGTATTGTAATGGACTCAGTATCGTAGGGTATTGTAATGGACCCAGTGCTCATATCCTGGTTCCTTCTGCAGCTGTTATTACCAGATATCTCGTGGAGAAGCTGAGATCCTTCTAGACAGGAATCAGGACAAAGGCAACCTGTTGCTCAGACAAGGACGAGACGGATCCTCCCTCGCAGTGTCCACACGGCAGGACTTCAATGGGTAACACACTCATACACTCCTGAACACACACACAGCAGGAACGCTTCGTTCCAAACACACATTTACTCGGAAACAAAGGGCTGTTACATGTTTTGGCAGACACATGGTCTTCCAAGAAAGCAGGTTTGTGTTTGAGACACATGACTTTCCAGGAAGACACAACTGAGTGTGATAATTAAAAACTATGAAGAGAATCTGGTTTTATTTTGATTTTGGTTCTATCTCTCTCTCTCTTATCTCCCTCTCACACACACACACTCTATCTCTCACACTTTTTCTCTTTTCTCTCTCTCTCTCTCTCTCTCTCTCTCTCTCACACACACTCTTTCTCTCACACTCTCTCTCTCACACTCTCTCTCCCCCTCTCCCCCTCTCCTTTCCTCTCAGGACTCCAGTGTTCAGACACTATCGGGTAACCCGACAGCATGATGGAGGATTTGCTATTGCCGTTGAGAATCCCGTGAGTGTGACGTCTACGTGTGGGACATCAAACACATCACGTCTCACACACTCTTATACTGACACACAACCTCAGATACATTCAGTTGCAGTCACATGTAATTACAGTGGCCGCACAGGGCTGTCTCACTTCACACACGTCACACACGTCACACACTTCATACACGGTGTCCTGAACAGTGTCCACACTTAGGTCCAGAATAAACACACAAGATGAACCACTGGATTGTGTCCTTCAGATTTCATGTGAAACGCTGCATGACGTCATCGACTGCTTGGTCCAGAAGACTGAAGGAGCTCTGAAGCCCCTGACGCTGGAACAGCCCTATGAGAAGAACATCAGTAAGACCCGCATACGTAATGAGGGGGCGGGCACTCACCGGTGGGGGTGGGGTTTGTCAATTTGCCAAGCTCTTGTTCATATGTGAATGTGATTGGTGAGTTTGATCAGTAAATATCTACTGATCAATAAGTTGTGAATAAGTGGCAGAAACATCATTACAGAGGGGAAGATTGAACCCTAAAACTGAAACCTACAATGAGACCTGCCTGAGAGGGTCTTGGAGACCTGCCTGAGAGGGTCTTGGAGACCTTACTGAGAGGGCCTTAGAGACCTGTCTCGAACCTTAATCGAACATTAATGCTTTCCTTTATTTAAATGTGGTGTTCTTCCATGGAGACGTAATGATTGTTTACATTAAGCTTAAGTCCGGTTACAATGGGCTTCTGGTTTTGGGGTAAAGTTAGCATGCTTCCTGTTCAAACCTGCTTACATTTTGCAGAATCGCTTCCTTAAAATTACACCTTGTTTCATTTCCCATAATTTGGCTTTGATTATGAATTGTGAAAAGTCACTTTCTATCATGAAATACCTGTTTCTCTATTTAAAAATTGTACAGTAATTCAGCAGTATGGTGTGAGCATGCTCAGTAGAGCCGTGATGTAATATTCTGTGAACATGCTCAGTAGAGCCGTGATGTAATATTCTGTGAGCTCAATAATGTGTTTTGTGTTTCAGCATTTGTTAAAGCCAATGCAGAAAGTGGAGAGAAGAGTATGGAGGAGGCACCCAGCTGCCCTGAAAACACTTTACCTGCAGTGCCCCCTAAACCAGGTACTACACACACACACTCCTACACACACATACACACACTCTCCTACACACACACACCCTCGCACACCCTCACACACTCCTACACACATGAATGGGCTGGTGTTTTTCTCCTTCAGCCCCGAGAGCAGCAGTGTCCCCCGCTAATCCCAAGCCCAGTCCAGAAGAGTCCGGTCCAGAAGAGAGCCTCTATCTGAACGCCTCCGGTGAGACCACCCCCCCCCCCCCCCCCCCAGCTCTGATCACATGACTCCGTATTTTGCATGGTGAGTGTGTGACGTGCTGTGGATGTGTGTGTGTGTTCCAGATGAAGAACCAGTCGTGAACCCTCCTGTGCCACCTCGGTCGGCAGGTATGGAGCAGGTGTTGGTGTGTGTGTGCTGACCCTCTGGGCTGTGTGGGACAGCAGTGTATCTACACTGATCACACCTCCACCCAGGGAGTGCCTTTACACTCCAGGGTTATTACAGAATGCAAATATTTACTCCTGGGGTGCTGTAACTCAGTAAATCAGCACTGGCAGCTGTAAAATGTGTACATGTATAAGAAAGAGATTGAATATTAAACCAGAAGAGAAATAAAGCAGAGATGATTCTCAGACGTGGTTCACTAATATGGTTCTCATGTGCTGACAGTGCGCCCGATGGTCCATCAGAATTCTCTGCCTGTGGACGCAAAGACAAGCACAGGTCAGTCCCTCCTCTGGCCTCGTATTAATCAGCAGTGTGTGTGTTTATGTTGCAGTGTACTGTAAATAATACTTTCTGGCTGGCATCATAGGTGTTTATTAAAAGTTCTGTGTGTAGTTCTGTGTGTAAAATTTCCAGTGATCTTTTTTCTCACTTCTGTTATCACTGGCACTGTCTACCTATGAATGTAGCCCTGGTCCTAGCTGTGTTGTTGTTTTAAAGTATTAATATTTGCTTGTGGGCAGGGCCTGTGTCCCATGGACACACACAGAAGGACATGGACATGAAGACATAAGAATATCTTGTGAAATACAACATACTGATGACATGGTGTTGTGTTCCTGTGCCGTAGAAATGGTGAAGGTTCCTCTGTTGCCTCCTGTTCGGACCAAGTCTCCCGCCACCTCGCACCACCCAGAGACTCCTGCCGTCCGGCCCAAATCACGAGTTTTGCAGTCAGAATTCCTCCCACAGAGTAAGTCTTAAATGACAATTACCATGGTGCTTAAAAGTGTGTTCTGTGTTCAGTGCTCCAAAGCTGTTTCTCCCCAGAACAAACTTAGTGCTAAATGGAGCAGGACAGGCAAAGGACAAACATCTGTCCCTGGCAGTGCAGCTGAGTCCAACACTAATCCAGACTCCAAGAAAGAGAAAACGATTATTTAAAAGTCCTCACAGTGAAAATTTTTCAAAGGTGTTGATCCTGTTTAGTCTACAACTAGGCAGTTAGGTCTGATGTGAGGCACAAAGCCACTATCAGACACCTGAAACCGTCCTGATGGTTCTCTGAGAGAACAGGTGGTGTCAAAATTTTGATTTTTGAACTTTGATGTCATCTTCCACAGATTTAGCTGAAGAGCTAAAACTGAAGGTGCTGAAGAGAACCCTTAATGACCAGCTAACCAACTGACCAGGTGACCTCTGAACTCAAGCTGACCAGCTGATCTCTTACCTCACATCAACTGACCTTGCCTTGTCTTAGGCAAAAAATCAATGAAGAAATAATGAAACAAAGTTCTGTAGGTCCAGTCAGTTTTGTGTGTAATCTTTGTAATTATTTGTATGTGTGCTGTCCAGCCGGCTGGACTGCAGGAATCCGTAAGAGTTTATTGATCGTATTTGAGATTCTGTGCGGAGATCTATTGACTTGTAAACACCAGCAAAATATGGATTTCTCCCTTTAAAATTTCTCTGAATATCAATATTGATCAATTAAATTAATTTTTTATTTAGATTCTTGTATTCTACAGTTAGTGAATATTACTTATTAAGTGAATCATGTGAAAGTTTTTTGTAAGTCATAACTGCAGCCTTTCATAGCTGCAGGACAAGTGTCCTGTCCTGTTGTCTTGCAGTGCAGGACTATGAGGAATCATTCAGGAGTTCTCTCACACACTCAGTTTCTGGGCGTAGCATTTTTTCTGTAATGGCAAACAACTGACGAATTTGTGGTTCCGAAAAAAAAACAATAAATGTCAGTGCCAAATTGATTTAGGTGTTGGATGTTTTTACCTATATTAACTGAACACAGAGGGCAAACAGTTACAGTGGTTTATTGTTCTCATGGACGTACATACTGGAGTTAATTACATTTCTTAAGTACTTTACAGGGTTTAAAGTACTGTTAGAATTCTAAGATTTCAGTGATTTCCTTTCATACGCCAGACTGCAGTAGCGTCAGGACATGATGCCTGGGTTAATGATACCACCAAGACACTGACAGAACGCAGGGGAACTTTGCTTACACAAGAGAGCATCAAAAACATGAAAGACCTGTTCTAAGTGGAAATCACCCCCCTCCCACACGCACGCACACACACACACACACATTTAGGCCAGTGTTTCTACTATTGTTACATAATCAAATGTGCTACTCTGGTACTCCAAGTGGTCACGGTCATGTCTGAGCGTGGTCACGTCTGAGTGTGGTCGTGGTCACGTCTGAGCGCGGTCACGTCTGAGCGCGGTCACGTCTAAGCTGGCCCAATTCCATGTGTGAAGGGAGACAGTTGGAGATGTGGAGTCATCATCTCACCGCTGTGGTCCAGCACACAGCTAACACTTAACAGATTCACGAAAATCAGCACATGCTTGCGATGAACTTCCGTAAATCCACTTTATTGGAAGTTGGAGTGAAAGAAAAAAAAATGTTTCATGATGTTAAACTTTGGTGATGAGAGCAAAGCAACTCCACTACGCAACAAAAACGTCCTTTGTGCTGGTTATGAAGCACAAGTGTCCATGACGAGGCAGGAAGCTAAAGGCACAGGAAGCTGAGGTGGGTGGAGCTTGGCAGGCTGACGTAGCTCTCTCTCCATGTACACCGAGGGTGGAGGTGGAAATCGGCAGTTCCAGGTCTGGCTTGGCCACAGTGGCACTTCCAAGATGGCGTCTGGGCTACAAGCTACGCCTCTACAGCATGGTGGGGTGGATGTACGCAGGCTGGACGGGTGGAGGTCTAGGTGAGGCTGGCGTTGGAGCTGCTGGTGTTGCTGTTCCTCTTCTGTCCACACTGCACAATGCTGGGCACCTGAAGCCCCGTCTGCACTGAAAAACTCCCATTCCACACCTGCAGGGGGCGACAACGGGAAAAGCTGACTCTAGACGTTCTAGAAAATCTGCTCTGCTGGTTTGATCAGTAAGGATTTGTGTATATAACATCACTGACTACTATAAACATCTGAAGTTTGTATTTAGTTTGTATTTTCTGAAATGCTGGGCTAATCTACCTACACACGTCTCTCACCATGAAAGCTGGAATAACCGGCTGCTGGAACTTTGTCCTAAATGTGTGCAGGAGTGTTTTGTTTCTGGCGTTGTAGAAACACACCGTGCCTAAAAAAAGAGACACAAAAGCCCCTTCTAGTCAACATAATCCAGCTGTCATTTGTGACAACCACTCCACCTTCTTGCAAACATCGATAAGGACGGATAAGGCTGTGGGGTGTTCACACGGACGCCTCACCCTCCTCGTAGCTGCAGTAGACCCCGATGCGGTCAGGCGTGGGACAGTCCAGCGTGCGTGCCCGGTTGTTGTGCTTGGCTGTGAGGCTCTGTTGCAGCCAGTTGTTCAGGTGGATGCACCAAGATGCACTGCTCTTTCCCAATTGGTCGAATCGGCCTAGGGAGCGCAGGGCCACTCCCACGGCGAACGCCTTGCTGTCCTTATCGAAGCGCACCTCCCAGTAGTGTTGTCCCGCGTCTATCATGGTGTCGCCTGAGAAGACACACAAGGCCAGGTCAGGCCTAGACAGGCAGGGGGACACCGCGCAGTTCAACATTACACATAAACAGACAGACGGGGACACCGCACAGATGGGACAGTCACACACATAAACCATGCAGGGAAATGATCCACTGAAACCATTGAACAGACACACACACACACACACACACACACACACACACACACACACACACAAACACTTAAGCAAGCACCATACACACACATGCATGCACAAACACACAAACATACATACAGCCACTTACATATGTATGCAAAGACACATACGCTCATGTTTTAGATTTCAAGTTTTACTGTTCAGTGTGCAGAGTGGGCGGTGTTGGGGAATCTGCCTCACCCAGGACAGTGTAGGACTCGGCTGTGAAACGATCCCGCCCCACCCGGGCTGATGGGGCCCTCTTCGGAGACATCATGGCCGTCCTGAAGACAGGGACACGCAACCTCTGGAGTTAAACACTACAACTAAGTACGTGGGCTCTGAAAAGGAGCACCGTGAACCTCAAAGCTGAGAGCATTGTCTCGTCTCATGTGAACCTCAAAGCCGAGAACATCGTCTTGTCTCACATGCCACAAGCATTTGTGGACACACTCTGAGCTCCACTGAAAACCTGACACAAAACATGATAACTTCACTATGATCATACACATGTGTAACAAAAGCATCTATATTTTATTCAATTAAGACTACATTCACTTCATAGTATCATATTAACTTTGCACTGTGGGGTCAGGTCACTGAGTGTAAGTGGCCAGCAGGGGGCGCTGGGGGGTCCTGACCTGGCGGGAGAGTGCATTGGGGAGTTGGTGCGGGTCTTGTCCTTGCGGAGGTCCTGCAACGCCGCGTTCTTCCCCCCACTGCTGTCCCACTCCACACTCATGTCTTCCACTCTCAGGTTCTGGTGAGCACAGGCTGCGTCCAGCTTGAAGACAAAAGCTGTTGGGGGGGGGGGGGGGGTGTAGGGTGATATTTGTCTACTGTTGGCAGAACTGTGTTTTAGTGTCTTCAAAGGGTAGAACTCAAAACACAGCCTCAAACAGTTCAGATGCAGTGATGGCTTAATTACCTTGAAAAAGTAATCCGATTACTGACTACTGATTACTCCTTTTAAAAGTAACTTAGTTACGTTACTGATTACTTGATTTTAAAAGTAACTACGTTAGATTACAAGTTACTTTAGTAGTTACCAGTGTTGCGAATAACGTCGTTAAAAATAACGGCGTTAGGTAACGTCATCATTTTGTCAGTAACGGGATAATATAATTAGTTACTTTTCCTGTCGTTACAACGCCGTTTACGTTACTGGTCATTAAAAGTGGTGCGTTACTATATATTGATATACTAATGCGAGCGGACCGCTGCCCAGGCTAGTGAGGAGTAACAGATCCCGATAGGTCACAGTTCTCGGTGTAACACCTGTTTAACTTAACAAGTCAGTAAGCGATTGGCTAAGGCAGCGTTATGATAGCCAATCAGAGCCTGTGTTTTTACACGCGCGCCGAAGCACACGAGTGACACGACACAAACGGAGAAGAGGCCGAAATGGCGTCAGGTGCAAGCCGAAGAAAACTAGAACTTTCAAGGCGATATAAACATTATTTAAGAAAACACTTGAAGTTCCTGAATGTCTACCAGACTGGGTATTTGATTTATTTAATTTAGAATAGAGGTTTTATTGTTAAGTTTACTTCTGTTGTAAACAAACCAGTTGTCTCAGGTTGAGAGAATTTAATTTAATTTAATAGATGTAAATGCACTTTATATAGTGTAACTGTTTACTTTTGCTTTTTTTTTTTTTTTCCAAAGATTTGGGATTTTAAAGGATTTTATCCTGCACTGGTCTGTGGATGTGCAATAAATAAAACAATTAAACAATTTTCTGATCTACTCATTTCAACTGACTGTGGGGAAAAAAACAAAAAAAAAAACTTAAATAATTGGCATATAACCTTTTTTTAACTGTAACGCAAATAGGTACTTTCCCTGGTAACGAGTTACTTTTATTATAGAGTAATTCAGTTACTAACTCAGTTACTTTTTTGAACAAGTAGTGAGTAACTATAACTAATTACTTTTTTAAAGTAACGTTCCCAACACTGGTAGTTACATTCAGCTGTAAAATGAAATTTACCAATACTCACTTTATTGGAAGTGCATTTTTAACAGTAACAACGTATTGAAGCAGGTTCGGTAACCGAGGCAGAAACTGCTTAATCCAAAAATCCCGAGGAGGGAAACTTTATTGATAAAGCAACCCTGGTGTGTGCAGGCCCCGCCCACCCCCAGTGTCACCTAAAGGGCTAAGACACCTTGAGTGGCCAAGTGTCCGTTAGGGAAGTCACCGTGAGGAGTAGTAGTCGCTACAGTATCTCCTGACATTACGTTTGTGTAGCTGCGCGGTATTATTTGTAAATTTATTTGTTAACGTAATACAAGCGAACTATTCAGTCAGACAGCTTGTGAAACGAAATACCATTACAATTTTAAGCATTTTTAAGTAGGCTACATTAGCCAAAATTCCAGCACTTTTCAAACGTGGAACACAATGCAACATTAAAATTCTTCAGGTAAATGTTCCTTCCCCTGTTTTTGAGGGGTGTTTCTTTATACTACCACATATCGTTACGGGAGGACACTGCAAAAAATGATGTGTAAAACTCTCACAGGGTCGCGCGCAGCGTGCGGAGTCGAGCGCTACGGTCAGACGCAAAAGAAGAACTGACCAAGAAGAAAGCAAAAATATATATTTTTACTAGGGAAAATAAAAATAGTAACGCACAGTTACTTGGATAAGTAACTTTAATCTGATTACTGGACTGGAAATATTAGCGCGTTATATTACTCGTTACAAAAAAAGTGGTAAGATTAGAGTAACGCGTTACTAAGTAATGCGTTACTGACATTACTGTTCAGATGTGTGATGAACTGATCTTCAGTAGATGAACTGATCTTCAGTAGGCTTGTCCCGATCCGATATTTGGATCGGATCGGCCGCCGATATTTGCAAAAAATGCGCATCGGTATCGGATCGGCAGGCACGAGAAAATGCCGATCCAGACTCCCGATCTAGTTTTTTTTTTTATCCGATCCAGGTTTTCCGTTTAGATAATCCATTCCAGGTTTTTGCTGTGTTTTCGCCAGTGAGAGTAAAATCCGGTCCGCATTTTCCAGCACACCTTCAGCACACGAGCATAGCATCTCCCCAATTTAGCTCAGTGGCATCTCCTAATGGAACTGACCATTAAGATGGCCATGTAAATTTGAAGCTATCTGTAAAAATGTCAGTTGTGTGGGATTATTTTACCTTAAAGGATGACAAAGACGAAGAGGTAGAGTGCAACATATGCCACAGTAAAGTCAAGCGTGGTGGTAAAGCTGTAAGAACTTTTAATACAACCAATCTAACAGAGGTGGAGACTCGAGTCACATGACTTGGACTTGAGTCAGACTCGAGTCATTAATATTAAGACTTTTGACTTGACTTGAAAAAATATTCAGAGACTTAGACTTGACTTGGACTTTTACACCAATAACTTGGGACTTGAATTGGACTTGAACCTGTTTACTTGCAAAGACTTGATTTTTTTTTACCCCAAATCTAAATTTTAAAACGCATATTAATATTTATAAAGTGCGCCCCATTAATTTCATTTCCGTCCTTCTGACGCAGACCGGTCCTCTGCTTTTCCACATTCTGTACGTGTGTGTGTGTGTGTGTGTGCAGGAGCTGCAGCACAACCAATCAAATGGGGGGTTGGCGAACGTAAATTTTTACCAAGCGGGGTGTAAAATGGACACAAATTAAGTATTATATCGCGATCGATCGATCGCCAGTGGTTGGTGCCAGAGCGAACTAGTAACTCCTTGAATCATAGATGTGGATCAGAGGTAAAAAACTAGATTTTTTTCCGGCGTGAGAAATCGGATGTGTGGCGTGAGAGCGTGTGAAGACGGTCAAATGCGTGTGTCTCACGCTCAATGCGTGAGAGTTGGCAACCCTGGGTTCTGTATCTGAACTCAGGGAAGAGAGCCTCTCTCTGTCACCATCATAATATCCAGTTCTATCTCAGCATGGATTGTGTATTTGAAGACATCTACGTCGAGAAAAAAATATATTGACAAAAGTGGAGCGAGTTTTCAGCTATGGGGACATCATTCATCGTGCACAAATGACATACAGACTTTTGGCCAGCAAATGCAATGCAGAATAGTTTACTGAAATGTCTAAAGTTGCAGATTCCTGTTAATTGTTCAGTTCTTATATTTGTTTGTCTTGTGTCACTCACACATGTTCTCCAAGAAACCAGATAAGAGAAGAGAGGGAAAATGCTGTTATGGTTCTTTGTATTGTACTGTGAAAATATCAGCACTTTTTATTTGAACATGGAGTTCTACTTATGACTTTTTCACAGAATATTTATTTCTGGAAAATTGTAGTTAAAAGTATGAATATTTTTGCAGCTAAGTTTAACAAATTGAACTGTGCAATAAAGAGGTGTAATTTTAATTTTTTTTATACTTCGTGTTTTCAGTTGCACATGTTTTATCAAGATTTGAGGAGAATACAGATTTTAAAAAGAACGCATGTCTATTATTTACATTTAAAATATACCTGCAACATTGGTTAAAAAAAAAAAAAAAAAGACTCGAAAGGACTTGAAATTCCAAGTTTCAGACTTGGGACTTGACTTGACTATTGCCTGTCTTGACTCGAGACTTGACTTGACTTGAGTGTCTTTGCTTGAGACTTGACTCGGGACTTGAGGTATAAAGACTTGGACTTACTTGAGACTTGCAAAACACTGACTTGGTCCCACCTCTGCAATCTAATCAAGCATTTAGCGAAATACCACAAATAAACCATAAACAACATGAAGAGTTTCTAAAGAAAACCGAAGACAAAAAGAAAGGTCCTACATAGGGGTGTATTCAACTAATGATTTTCATAGTCTAATCTGATTCGTCAGCTTTTCCCTTTAGTCGAACAATAGTCGAATTGAGTTTATTTTTATTTTTTTTATTTAGAGCACCTTAAACGGGATCCCGTTCTCATTCAGGAATTTTTTCCTCTTCAAAGTAAAAACTTAAAACACTGAGATAAATGAATAAACACGGTAGGTTGGCTTTATTCAGCTTTTATTTATTTACTTATTTATTTTTTAATGAAACGTTAGAGAACATTAGCCGTCAGTGCGCATTGCGCATATCGAACTGTCAGACAGGCACTGTGCAAAATGTCAAAAATATTTTAAATAAAATATGCCACACAACAGTAAAAAAAAAATACAAGGAAAGGTTCAAGTAACGGGGTTTAAAAGCAAACAACAACAAAAAATGTTTATAGGCCTACTTGCCGAGACGCACCGCGACGAGACGACTGAAACAACAAACTTTTTTTTTTCGCCTTACGCGTTTTAAATGGTATGCCATGTTGGTTGTTGTCGTGCGAAATGAAAGACGTTGATGACATAACTTGCACTTTAATTTGTTTGATTCATCTTTATTTTTTTCAAAATACTTGAAGTTTTTTAGTAGCCATTATAATCTCGGCAGATGCTGCGCATATTCTGTAGCATGTTCAGCTCCGCTCGTTTGGATTGTGCAACAGCAGGGTGTGATTTATTAATGTGTATTAAGGAAGATGTCTATTGTTAATGCGCAAACATCATTTTAAAATATTTATTAACAGAAATTAGGATGATTTTATTTGACAA
Source organism: Brachyhypopomus gauderio (assembly GCF_052324685.1). Taxonomy (NCBI): domain Eukaryota; kingdom Metazoa; phylum Chordata; class Actinopteri; order Gymnotiformes; family Hypopomidae; genus Brachyhypopomus; species Brachyhypopomus gauderio. Next base: position 35,917,775 of record NC_135214.1, read on the forward strand.
AATATATAACGAAAACAGACATTTCATGTAACAACTAATGCTTAGCTGCATCCTTGGGCACCCCCATGCAGTTAGAATGGTACATTCACAGTCGACTAGGGGGTATAGTCGACTATAGTCGAATCAGCAACTATTGCAGGTCACCCCTAGTCCTACACAACTAACACTGGCAGAAATGTTTGCGAAGCGTGACAAACTGCCACTTTTTAAAAATATAATGTACAATATTATTTGCACTTATGGCTTTTTAAGCCTTGGTTTACTGATGCCTTTTCAGTTTGTTATTTATTATTTTGTCTATTTTGAGTTTATTAATTGCTAAATAAACAGGTCAGTTTCTCCTTACCAACCATTATGTATTATTCAAACACACCTAATTCAGCTGGCTACTTGTTATCAAGAGTAAAACGCTTTTCAACATGAGTTTGACAATAAAGTAAGTTGGCTAAATAACTTTAAACTTTAATACATGCTTGGATAGACTGGTATCGGTATCGGCCGATTTCGGTATTGGATCGGAAGTGCAAATACATATCGGTATCGGATCGGAAGTTCAAAAAGCTGGATCGGGACATCCCTAATCTTCAGTGCTGTACTATAAGGCATTATGATAGGACTCTCCTCCCTCTCCCCATGCACTCACGAGTTTCCCTTTGTCAATAATTTCATACCTCATTAACCTGTGTGTGTGTGTGTGTGTGTGTGTGTGTGTGTGTTGTGTGTGCGTGTTGTTTCTCACCGTGTGTTTCCAGAGTTACAGGTTCAGAGAATTCCCCGGCTACCGCTTTGTTACACGCCTTCACACGAAAGGTCATGTAGCGTGTGTCGAAACGAAGGCCTACAAAACACACGCAAACAACACACACACACACACACACAACCTCTCTCAACCTCACAGGGCTTGAGTTGGACCGTGAATTTAGGGTTAGCAACACCAGCCTTCTAGAGTGAATACATACGAGTTTGAAACCCGACCTAAAGCCTCTATCACTCAGCAGCCCACATGCAGTTCACCATCACCACCATCATGTTCACTATCATGAACATCATCGTGCCTCAGTTGTCGTGAGACTTAACTATGCACTCATCCACATTTGCTTGTGATAATATCAGCTGCAAAAGTACATTCTACTGAAATTCTTATCATTTATGAAACCTAGGAAGCATGTCACCAGATAATGACCAGCACAAACAGCTAGGGGGCGCTAGCAGACCCCATGACCAGGGCAGTTGTGTCAATGACATACATGCTCTCAGGATCCCAGTCCCAGTGCTGGCCAGCGTTCAGTCCTCTGGTCAGTCAGGTTGTGTGCTCAGGCGTGTGCAGCACGGTCGGGACACGAAGATGGAGGTTCCACACCACGGCTAAAGACCTCGGGTGGGTTTCAGCTGTTAGGAGCAGCCCCGCCCCATGTGTTGTAGGGTGTTGTGTGTCCTGCATACACTCTTCTACCTTTGAGTGTGTACTCTGCTTCTTTGACGTCCTCCACAACCATCCAGGGGTAGTCCTCACGGGCGCGGGCCGGACCCTCGTGGTTGGTGCGCCGGTACTCCAGGTCGTAGTGGTCGATTTTGGAGTCAGGTTCCGGCAATGACCACACCACCGTGACTGAATTATCACACACCTGACACTCAGATGCCTGGATCTCAGGAGTGGCAGGAACTGTAGATGGAGAGAGCGAAAAAGGGGGAGGGGCGCTTAACTGGGGCTCCAGACCGAATAACAGTCATCTGACTCATGAAACAAGCCCAGGGATTTAATGACAACAGAAACGCATCAGAACGTCAGCCAGAGAACACAGAACATCTTCCTCCAACTACCACCAAAGCCAGATGTCTTGGTGTATCGCACGTGTGTGTGATTGTTTGGGAAGTCTCTAGAAATGTTTCATTGGAATGCTGACGGTAGTGTTATTAGAAAGTTTAATTGGAATGTTGTTGGTCATGTTATTAGAATGTTTCATTGGAGTGTTGGTGTTATTAGAATTAGAATGTTTCATTGGAATGTTGGTGTTATGAGAATTAGAATGTTTCATTGGACTTTTGCTGATGGTATGGAGGATGTTTGTTCTCCAGCTTGTGTGATCCCAGCCCAGACAGGAACCTGTAATGCTCGAGTTTACTGTGAAACTGACCTGGGAGGAATTTGATGGCCTGCAGCATTTCTCGCTCTTGAGTGAAATCCACCATCAAATGACTCATACTGTCACTGGCTTTAGCTTTTAAAGACAGGCGAAAGGCAGGAGCCATGGTAACACTGCACACACGCATATACACACACACACACACCAAAATGAGGTAAGAAACAAAATTACTTAGGACTTTAAAAGACTTAAAATGACTTGTTTAGCTAACATGCACTATGAGATGAACATGAGGAAATGATTTCCTAATGGTCCACAACACTGATGTCAGAACAGTAAAAATACATTTAAAAAAACATGAAAACCAAAAAGTTAATCCAAAGTTCAGTAAGTATAGATGTGGCAATAGCAGAAAAGACAGAGTCATAGAGAAGACCACTGAAAGAAGCATTCACTATAGCGCAGCTGCTAAAGATGGTGATGAAGAGGATGAGGAAGAGAATGTAAGGATGTATTGCACTGGGTCATTGGCTTGTCTAAAACGTGGGTGTCCCTCTTCAGTCTTGACTAGCCCCAGCAAACACAGCTTTGGTGTTTAGATTACTCCAATTATTCCAATTACAAATCAGCTAATTAAGAGAATCAATTAAGATATCTCAACTGTGCAAAAATCACTAATCTCTGCATTTCTGTGGTCGTTCAGGGTTGAAATTAGGGACATCTGTTCTGAATCAGGGAGGTTCCACTCCAGGAGCCCAACTGACCCAAACATGTTCTGGAGGCCCACTGACCCACACATGTTCTGGTGTTCCATGCTCTCACACTCCTGTTCCAGCCCTGAAGGTGTCGCTAATCAACAGATGAGCAAGATCAGGTGTGAGGAGCAGGGAAACCCAGACATGAGCTGGAGCTAAACGAGCAGCTAGGTGAGGAGGTGTATCGTACCTATCCTTTATGTCTTTGGCCGCCTGCAAGCAGAGGAACGAGGAAGAGGAAAAGAAGAGAGAGGAAGAGTAGAGGAGCGAGAGGAGTCTGAGTCACAGAGCCTCAACAGCCACACAAAGCCTCCGTCACACAAGCATGTTGGCTGGAGAGGAGACTCCAGCAACAGCAGTGACATTGTTAGCAGCACTGCTTACAACACCCATTAACACGTCATGTGATGCAGTCAGAAAGGACACTTGTAGCTCCTAACAAAAACCATTATAATCCTGTTAGAATCTCATTAAGAATCACACGAAGATACTCAAAACTTAATGGAATAGCCACAGAATTTACAAAACATTGACAACACCAGATTATCCATATGAAGTGTGATTGATCTGAGTGGGCAGTACCTGAGTGAAGCAGTCAGTCTCAGATGAACAGAGAGTCTGATTGGCTAGTTCCAGTAGCTCCTCTGAGCTCTCCAGGGCTTTGGTGCACGCACTCAGTTGATTCTGGGGGGACAAGCATGACAACAAACTCGACACTGATTGGTCTAAAGCACCTATTGTTTTTCAACTTTCAACATGACATAACAATGGCGTCTGACCAATCATAACAAACTGCTAATGAATGAACTCAATTGCACACACCCCCACACACACGTAGAAATAAGAGCATTCATGCAAACAGTCACTATGCATTGTGGTCCAGCACAACTGCAGGGTCCCTGTGGGTTTGTGTAGGGCCACACAGACATGCAGGAGTGAGCAGGATTAGCCTGAGTCTGGCTAATCCCCAGGATCATCTCCCAAGGGTCTAGGGCCAGATACCAGTCCGAGTGAGTGAGTGGGGGCTGTTGCCAAATGCACACAAGTGGATGATTAATCACAACGGGGATGTATCTGCCACATACAAATAAATGCATGTCAGTCATATTCCTCAGCTGCGTCACCTCCGTTCAGGAACATAACAAACATGCATGGCCGTATATTGTTGCTTCTGAGCATTTATTACAGCCAATGGGGGCATGATGATTCACTCACTGCAGACCTCTGACCAGAAGCCACACCCACCCATTCAACCCAATCACAATGTGGAATGTATCAGAGAAGGCCAAAGTTAAAGACGCAGACACTAGGACCCAGGGGAGTCTCACCTGGAGTTCATATGTGCGGCTGGCCCTCTCCTGTTTGATCCTAGTCACCATGCTGTCCTTGAGCTCCTCCAAAACCGCATGCAGTGAGCTGAACTCATTCTCCAGATCCCCCTGGACACGCGTGGAGTTCGCCTGCACACACACACACACACAGGAGCAACAGGGACCTGTTAGATCAAGCCAGATGATTCTGATGTCAATTTGTGTTACACCAAGATTCCCAAACTGCAAACCTGTGTTTCCACTGCATCCACCAGTGTCACTGCTTCCTTCCTCCCAAAGAAGCACCCCAGTAACACCACATGACCGACGGCAGCTAAAACCACTGACCAGAGCTCTGGCCTCTATGGGCTCTGAGGTGGGGAACCCTGTGACACACTGCTTGCTCAGACCAGCAGGTGGCAGCACCTCTGCACATTTGCCCTGCTCTGACACACCTGAATGAGTTGATGACCTGCATCAGGTGTCCTAGAGCAGCACAGCGCTCAGACTGTGCAGGGGGGCAGGACACTGGAGCTGAGAGTGTGAGGCTGTGTCCGAAATAGCCTACTACATACTGGATACTGCATACTGGTCCTCGTAGTAGTATGCAGTACAGTTTTCAGTATGCGACAAAAGCAAAGCATACATTGGGGTCATGTGAATGTAGCGTTGCATGATGGGACGCAGTATGCCACGAAGATAGCTCTGTTCACTAACTGGAATATTTTGCGGAACATATGGGGATGTTTCGCGTACTGGAGAAATTATTTTTATTTGCATACTGATTTGGGGCCCAAGCAGTATGCCAGTACTATGTAGTAGGCTATTTCGAACACAGCCTGATTGTCTCCAGGTCCCTGACCACTCCCTACACCTGTCCCCTCCTGCAGGACCAGTGAGTCACTTGGACAGTAGAATAACAGGGCGGAACTGAGAACGACATTGACCAGTAAGTAAGGCGTGATTTCTCAAACTGTGAAGTCAGGATGCAAATGATATATTTATGTATTATATATTTGAGTAGGTGTTGCACCTCCAGGTTCTGCAGACTCTGTTTCAAGCAACAGATGAAATTCTGGATCTCCTCATTCTTGAGGGCCAACGTTGTGACGATCTTCCGGAGGGACTCCTGAAAGAAATGTGTGCAAACACAGCTCCAGAATACCTTCCACACACCAGCTCTCCTGTTAGCATGTGGCATTTTCTCTGAGATCTGGCAACACAACATCTAAAGCAGGAGATCTTTACAAAGATATAGAGATGAACAAACAGTATTCAGAACTCTAATATATATGTAATGATGTTCACATATACAGGAGTAAATACGTTTTTACGTAGCCAGAAAAATGAAGTGTAAAAACCTTGCCATTTTGAATCATTTCGGGCGCATTATGCTGGCGTGTTCTGCCTACGCATTCAGAAATAATATTTTTTTCTCCGTTAGAGCATTAAAAGGAGCTCGAGGCTGTAAAATAACTCCAGACTTTCAGGGCAGGTTTGGCCGGATTAAGTAAGGACTAAACCATCGGACTACCGAACCGCGAGGTCTTTATGTCCGGGGCTACTCCCCGCCCGTCTGATGCTCAGAATAAACGTCTGAGTGCGACTGGAAGACTCGGGGACCGTGAGGGCCGAATGTTAGTGTAGTTAGTGTAGGCAACATGCAAACATGCATCACGGAGATGTCCAGGGTTGGTACCAAACCCGGTTTGGTGATCAGCTGCGGGACGTTGCTTATATGCTTTTGGCAACCTTATTTTTGTCGCGTGCTCTGTGAGAATAGGCTTCCTTTTCACAAAGATGGATCTCCATTAAATTATTAATTCATAACAAAGCAGCGTTGAAGAACAGTCCAGCGTGTCTCAGAGTTAAGCGCGTCTGTCCTTTCACTACTGCGCTGTTTTTCGCATTACATAATGGGCGGGTGCGCTGGACATAAAGCGACTCAAACACCTCGTTAATCGCCCTGCTCCGGTTCCTTCTTTGTTATCTCCGGATCGGTACTGACCCACACATCTCGGCCCGGTTTAACGGCTAGTTCCTACCTTTTGTTCGTCCATGTCAGCAGCACCGTGGACCGGCGTCGGATGTTATTTTTGTCTTCTCGCCCAAGTCCTCTATAACGATATTACAGTGCGGCTACTTCGGTACTGATGCTGCTACAGGCGCATTGCATCTCTCACCGAAACACTAAGGCCACAGGGCGTCGTGCGCATGTGCCAGAAGGGGCATTATGGGTAATGAAGTTTTACGACAGATATGACAACCCATTGAAATCGTCGCTATTTTGAAGTCCTGCGTTCGTTTCCAAACGTGCCACAAACCACTGATCGAATAGCAAGGAGATCTATGCGACTTTTGTCTGTTATATATGGAGTTTTATATTAAATGAATCATTTAATAACACATAATTTCCACACATATTCAGAGCACAGATAACATTGTAATTACGGAAATACTTTTAATATTAAGAACTTATTTTTATATTGCAACATTAACTATTTCATTAGAAAAATTTTACATTTACCAAACACAAGAATATGTGATTTTTATAATATTATAATAAAAATATAATTTATGTTTATACAAAAGTCACTGCTCCTCAGTAAATATACGTTTACCAACATTAATTTTAGAGCACCTGGCTGGTAGATGGAAGCAGACAGGAACATTTCATCTGTGAGACAGGTGCTGATGAGCTGTAGATCAGCAGAGACAGACAGAGCCAGAACTTCTAACAAGATGTAGTCATGGTGATAGTGGAATGTAACAAGCTCAAAAGTGGTAATCATGTTGATTCTTGTTGTTGGACACTATGGACACTGTGGCCAAGGAGGAGCTCAGAAGGTGTAACCATTGTGACTGCAGGGGGAGGAGCTAGCGGTATCACCAGTACCCTGGATATGGTGGAACATTGGGCACTTGGTTACTGCGGCCATGGTAACTACTGGAGGTCAGAAGCGGTAGTCATGGGGATCATCGAAGCGGAAGGTTCGGCTGTCGCGCACAGAGCACAGCAGGCCCTGCATTCGCCTGGCGCGGCGCACTTCCAACACCAGCCTGCGGGAGCGCTCTCGTGCAGCCTGCTGCTCCGCCCTCTTCTCCATGCGCTTCCTCCTCAGCCACCTGCAGGTAGCGCATGTTTCGTGTTTATGTTTATTACTTCACAGTTTCTCCAACACGCTGACATTCATGTTACAACAGTCAATAAGGAGCTATACGCCACCACTGCTAACACTACCATAACACTGCTAACACTACCATAACACTGCTAATACTATCATTACACAGCTTGGGGCAGTCATGGTCTGGTGGTTAGGGTCTTGTGACCGGAGGGTCATGGGTTTGATTCCAAGGCCCTAGGCCATGACTGAAGTGCTCGTGAGTAAGGCACTTAACCCCAACTGATCACGTGTGTGTGTGTGTGTGTGTGTGTGTGTGCTAACTCATAAGAGGGTCATTCCAGGATTTTGGTACAATTTAGGGGTGGTCACTTCTGAAAATTTGATCTTCAATTTGATCATTTTAAATATATATCTACAGGTTATAAACTATCAAAAAGTTTGATTCGTCAAGCTCAGATATGGAAGCAGTTTTTTCGTTATTAGATTGGTGTGCAGTAAATTGGTATGCAGTAACAGAGTTGCGACTAACAGGGTTGCAAATTTAGGCTAAGTTGTGGTCTACCCCAGAAACAGATGCTCACTGTAAAATTTAGCTATGTATACAAGATCAAGGACAAATATGGTTATATAAGTATATAAAGTAAATTTTGACTCTACTCAATATTAGTCTTACAATATGAGGAACATTGTTGCACTGAGTGACACACACAACTTGGACAAACATATTTGGAAAAAAACCTTGAAAATTGTTAGAACACTTACCATTTTTCTTGCCACGTGGACAGGAAATGTCCTTGTGATGCAAATTCCTTTGTGCCAGTACACAAATATTTTTAACCCTTTCTCTGCCAGATAAAATTCCTTATGGTAACAGGGCTGTGTGCATGTTGTGGGACACAACTTAATAGTGTAAAAACTGTGACTTGCAATACAATGTAGACCAAAGAAGTTGTTTTCATAAGTAAAGGAGATGCATTTCAACAATATACAAGAGGAAGTAATTTATTTAGAGCGTATTTTAATTGTTAAATTTGGCAAAGGAGTTGGTCACCCAATGTGTGGGACAAGAGAAAACGGCCATTTTTTGAGGTGGTTCAAAGGTATTCGGTCTTTTGAACAATATCTAAGGTGCTTATTTTTCCACCAAATTTTACAGTTTGTCTTATAACAAGTACATTGTTAAAAAAATAGTCATTTAGATATTTTGGATATGTACATTTGAAATTTAAGTGGTGGGACAGGAAATGTACCAAAATCCTGGAATGACCCAAGATTCAGCTAGCATCTTCCCTTACCATAGTAGATAGAGTGTGTGTGAAATCCAACCTAGTGACACACACCCACATACACTTGTGTGTACCACAGCCCCAAGGTGTCGTAATAAGCTTCTTTTATTGTGTGAAGCACTTTGAATTGCCAGTGTGCATGAAAGGTGCTGTATAAAGTTGCCTTGCCTTGTGATCATTAGTGTGTGTGTGTGTGTGTGTGTCACGCCCCCTAGTGATCAGTAGTTAGTTAGTTAGTGTGTGTGTGTGTGTGTGTGTGTTACGCACAGATGAGTAAATGCAGAGGACAAATTTCGATTGGAGTGAAAATCACAACTGACAAATATGGAACATTCTTTTTTTCTTAACACTCATTACACTGTATGGGGACCAGACGTCCTCTTTTACATGTCCTCTTTTTGAGCCGTAAAAAAATTACAAACGTCTGTGATTTTGCTTTACTAGCGCTTACATAGAATTTCGAGAAGCGTTTCGTTGGTAAACTAGCCCCGCCCACCCCTATACTGTATTATTGCGCTTAAGTGAGAGTTAAGCCTGGTTTATACTTTCGCTAGTGACCGTAGCGCGCGACTCCGCCCACCTCGCGCGACCCTGTGTGAACGGTGGAAGCGTTTGTACTTTCCGCGTGCAGTGTTCTCCGAAACGATATGTGGTAGTATAAAGAAACACCCCTCAAAAACAGGGGAAGGAACCTGATGAATTTTAATGTTGCTTTGTGTTTCAGGTTTGAAAGTGCTGGAATTTAGGCTAAAGTACTTTAAAATGCTTGAAAGTGTAACTACTTCGTTTCACAACAAATAGCTATCTGACTGAACAGTTCTCTTGTATTACGTTAACAAATACGAGCCTCTTGTAATTCCAAGAGAAACTCCCGAGGTTTCTTCCAAATCTCCATAATCATAGGGAGTTCCTCCTTGGCACTGTCGCCTTTGGGTTGATCATTAGGGATCTGGACCCATACAAAGCTGCTTTGTGACATTTGTTGTAAAAAGCGATATATAAATAAAATTGACTTTGACTTTGTTTCCCGCCCAAACTGTTTTGACTACAACCTTCTTTTTTCTCCTCTATCTTCTCCTGGCTGTTGCTTTCGCCCCTTTCTGTTCTCAGTTGTAGTTCAGCTCAGTAATTGGGTCCTTCCTACCTCACACTGTAACGGGGTTTTGGGGTAAGTGTGCGACTCGGAGGCTCCATATGTATGTCTGTATAAACACATCAGACATGTTTTGACAGGTTTCTTCATACTGAAGAATGCAAATGGAAAAATCCTTGTAGTGTTGCGTAAAGAAAGGATGAGCTTTTCTTTGGTACGCTATGAGCCGCGTCACTCACAGTGTGAAGGCCTGGTCACGCTCTTCTGGCGTGTGCAGGTAGAGGGCGCTCTCGTGCTCCAGCCGCTTCATCTCCTCCAGCTGTTTCTCCTTCACCTGCTGCTCGTGTTTCTTCTGCAGCCACAGTCTGAATGTCTCATCTGGGTCAGCAGAGCACTCCCGCTGTGTATACACACACACACACACACACACACACACACACACACACACACACACACACACACACACACACACACTACTGCAGCTATAAAACAATATCAAACTAAAGCAGAAATAATCCGTGTAAGTTGTAACTGCAATTGTACTTTTTAATTGTACTGTAAAACATTCCCAGTGCTCCAGTATTCGTGAAAGACCAATGGGTTTCCAATGCGCTGGCGCCACCTGGTGGACAAACCTTGCAGCTCATGTTCTCCATCTGCTGAGCTCTCTGCACTCTCTTCTCGTTCTGTAGCTGTAGCCTCTTCTTCACGAGCCACGCTCGGAATGCCAGCTCGTTTTCCTGACGCTTGTGCTCCTCTTCCTCACGCCTACGCTCTTCCTCCTGAGAGCCAGAGATTGAGACGTTTTTAACACTCAAACTTTCTCAGATCCTAACCTAAATGTGTTATGCTGGTCACTTATCACTCCTGGTTGGTGGGCGACCTCTCGGGCGATCCTCTGTCTCTGCTGTTGCTGATTAGTCAGCAGCTCCTTCTGCCGTGCGGAGAGGGTAAAGGTGGAGAGGACTGGAGCTCCATTGGCCGACTGGACCCTGCGCTTGCCGCCGCCGCCCCCCCGCCTGCCCGGGGGCCCCAGGGGGGAGGTGGCAGAGCTGGGCCGGGCCTGGCTGCGGTGCGGAGGAGGGCGGGGGGTGTGCCGAGACTCGGGCCCTGCCGGTGACGCTGAGCTGGACCGTGGGTTCGCAGACAAACAGGTGCTCTTCACAGGTTCCGTTTGTGTCCTCGGGGAGCCATGGTGACTGTCACTATGGTATCCAGGCAAAGGTGGGAGCAGACCTTGACTCTCCACCTCCTTCAAGCTCACCAGGTCAAACTTTCCATCTCGTTCCACCAACACGCGCCCCTCCCTCGCTCCCTCTCTCCGCCCATCCCCGCCCCCGTCCCCGCCCACATCCCTGCCCATGTCCACACTCTCATTCTCCTGCGCGGAGATCTTCAGCCTCTCCATCTGCCCTGACACTTCTCCATCCACCTCAAGGTCCCTGTAGGGGGCGCTGCACTTCTGAACAGGCACCACCAGGTCCACCAGAGTGTCTTTGAACTGCAGCCGGCGTCTGCGCGTCTGGTCTGGAGCCTCCTGGTCCTGCAGCTGTCTGTTGGCCTTCTCGATCTTCTGCAGGAGGGATTTCTTTTCTTCATCATCATTATCCTCAGCCAGGGTATTACCCACAATACCAGGGTCGCCGTTGGCACTGAACTGCTCCACCACTGGCTCCATAGGTGTTGGCCATCGATCTTCTGTTGGGTCGGTGTCTCTGCTGCTACACGTCTCTCCACCTTCCTCCACTCTCTTCTCATCTTCATCCAGCACTCGGTCTATCTCGGCTTCTACGTCATTGTCATCAGGGTCCTGATATAAAAACAAGGGTTCTCAAGCTTGCACAGATGAACAAAACAACCAGCATGAACTTTTTTCATGAGCTGTGAAGGTTAATGAGTGTGTGTGTCCTGGAAAGGGAGACTCAGATACATAGAGAAGCTGCTTTTAATAATGAATTGGAATGTGACATTGATGTGTGTTCCAGTGAAAGTGTGTATGTGGGTGTGTGTCACTAGGTTGGATTTCAGACACACTCTATCTACTATGGTAAGGGAAGACGCTAGCTGAATCTTATGAGTTAGCGCGCGCACACACACACACACACACACTTGGAGGCCTTCTACATATCTTTATATTTCCCTCAGACATGCAGCAGACTATTATTAATTCATCTCCCACTCTCTCTAACTTTCTATCTTCCTGTGTTTCTCTCTTACACACACACTCACACACACACACACACACACACACACCAGAACTCACCTGTTCCTCACTCTTACTCTCCTCCTCACTGATTAGCCAGTCCAGGTCTTTCTCAAAGTCGTCATCATACTCCTCCTGAGTATTACTGCACACTGACACACTCATTCCTCTCCCCTCACTGACACGCACCAACACACAGCAGCACTCACAATCAGCATGTATGAACACTAAGGCAACTTTAACAAGACAAATACACACACGTGCATACATAAAGACCCATGTCACAATCCCTGCCTCATTGGGGCTCGTGTGTGTGTGTGTGTGTGTGTGTGTGTGTGCGTGTGTGCGTGCGTGCGTGAGAGAGAGAGAGAGTGAGAGAGATAACACCAGTGTCCTCTGTGCTTCTCTGTTCCAGCATGGTGGGCTGTGTGTGTTTATAGATGTCTAATCCATCTCAGCACACCACAGAACAACAGCTCTGTGAGGATCAAATTCAATATACAGTCCCGTTCTTAGCTACTTTAATTTCTGTACAACTTAAGTTTGAATTACAGTATTTTTGGTACAAACAGTTAACCAACATTTATTTTTGCCTATACAAAATCAAAACAAATTTTTTTTAAATCATGTAATGTAATTATCCTAATAGGATAGAGGAAGACTGTTTCTGCTTGGTAGAGGAGAGCTGAGACTAGGACTGTTACTACATGAATGAAACAAAACCTACATCAAATAAATACAAACCAGTACACGCAGTTGAAGTTGGTTGCATTGTACAAAACTAGCAGAGAAGTTATGCCTGTTGAAACATTTTTTCAAATGCACTGTGTCTCATTGCCATAACAACTTGGAGTGATGTGTACCTGCAGTGCGCGCGCGGGTGTAACGGGAGCATGAGAGCGCGCGCCTGACCTACCGCGGCTCCCCATCTTACAGATACCGGATGTAACTGAACTCACCTGTAACTGGACTATTCTGTATTCTCTTGTTTTAAGGAACAGCTCGTTCCTGTTCAGAGATGTTCATCAGCTGGTTCGCTAGACGCGTGAACTTCCCGTGAGGACCTGCGCGTGTCTTTAATCCTCTCTCGTGGCGGCCTCGGGTTTCTAAGCCGGCTATAAGATGTGTTGTCATAGAGTCGGACAACACGGTCTGACGTGGAAGCACGCGCATGCGCAGTGTACGCCTAGAAGGGCTCCGGTTTCCCGGCTTTAGATATCAAATCAAATCAAATCAAATATATTTGTATAGCGCTTTTCACAACACATGTTGTCACAAAGCGCTTTACAGGATTTACAAGGTTAACAATACTATGAATCCAAATCCCTAATGAGCAAGCCAAAGGCGACAGTGGCAAGGAAAAACTCCCTAGATGGTGGGGAATAGGAAGAAACCTTGGGAGGACTACACAAATTACACAAAAACAAATTATACAGACGAATACACAAGTCACAAACAAATCACACAATCAAGCTAAGTATCAGTGATGATACTGGCCGTGGCCGAGTACTGCAACCTGTTTTATTAGAGATATATATGTATGAATGAAGAATAAAAATTCGTTTACGTGCGAATACAGATCACGCTTCTTCTACAGTTTTGGTAAAGATCCAGCCATGAGTGTATTTGTTTGTTTTAACACATGAATGAGAAAATTTCTTGGTCATCATTAAATTTGATATTAAAATAAATATCCATTGTTCATTTTTATTATTATTTGATAAGACATGTCACAGCTTTAAAAACAAAATTATTGCAGGTTCAAGCACCGTGTTTTGTCTGGATTTACTTTCCGATTGGAACAAAATACACGAAAGTTATTCCTCGAAAAAAAAAACTCAACTTCCCACAATTCATCTCGATCTGGAATTTGCACGGCACGCGAGCGACAAGCCACGCCCCCGGGAGAGGAGTGTCACAGGAAGTGTGTGCAGCTACGTGCGGGCCAACACGAGTGTTGTAGTTTAAACGGTAGTTCACCGGACCGCCCCGCTCGCTCGTCCCTCGTTGTCCTCCAGAGTTGAGAAGATGTCTTCCTTCGTCTTGTGCGTCTTAACCAGGACGCTGCGCTCCACAGCGGGAGTCCGCGGCGCGGCGCACCTGAGGGCAGGTGTGGGTGTGAGGCAGGTGTCCCGGTCCGCGGCGGGCCGGACGGCCGGCGGCCGCTACAGGAACGTGTTCGTGGCCACGGGGGCAGCGGCCGTGGCTGGTGTCGTGGCAGCCGGCGTTAGTCACTTCCAGCGGGCTGAGATGTCGGCGAGGATATCGCGGGTCGCGGTGGACGAAGGAGACATCGCCGAGCGCTGCAGGTCGTTCATGTCTCCTCCGGTCACCGACATGAAGGTCCTGCAGCAGAAGAAAGGCGAGATGACCACCAGGATGGAGATGCTGATCATGGAGACGCAGGCTGAGTTCTGCAAGGCGCTGGAGCAGGTGGACGGTGGCACGTTCAGAGTGGACCGGTGGGACCGTAAAGAAGGTGCTTAACCTCACGGTGGAGCTCCCTGTAATCTCCCCCTACTAACTTTCGTGTATTTTCTGTGTCGTGCTCTTAAAACTCGTGATTAGAAAGTCATGATGCAAAGTTTAATTTGAAGTTTAACAACATCAGCCTAAGAAGGTTGGATAATGTCTGCCTTAAGTGCTAGTGATCTCTTTATTCTTATTTCCACAGCTTTATTCTTCATCTTTATTCTTATTTCCACACCCAGAGACACAGTGTTATAAACACAAACTAAAAATGAAATGTGTGTGTGTGTTAGGTGGTGGAGGGATTAGCTGTGTGATGCAGGACGGTAAGGTGTTTGAGAAGGCCGGGGTGAACGTGTCTGTGGTGTCTGGCTACCTTACGGAAGAGGCCGCCAAGCAGATGCGCAGCCGTGGAAAGAAACTCCAAGGGAAAGACGGTGAGTGGACCGCTTCTTGCCCCCAGGTGACCTCCTGCCCCAGGACCTCTGCCCCTCTGCCCTGTGCTCCGTTGTGAGTGTAATTTTATTCCCCAACCCTGCTACAGCTTTTCACCTCTCCTGTTAGTAGACCATCAGTCTGTTGTGATGGGTGTGATATGCTGGGTTATTTGGTTGCTTATTTGGTGTTTGGGAATGGTGACCCTCCCTGTCCTATCAAGGGAATTAACACCATCTTGTATGTTGTTCTTGGTTTCATACCTGAACCACCAGCACTGAGTGTGTTTCAGAACCACTTCCCACACTTAACGCTCTACCACTGTCCTTGCCCGTCTGCAGGTTCCTCTCCGGCCTGTAGGAGGCGCTGTAGAGGTGTGGAGTGGTGGTTTTACGTGACACTAGCCATGTGTCCTGGGTCTAACTGTCCTCTCTTTATCTCTGTGTCACAGGGAAGCTGCCATTCGTTGCTATGGGCGTCAGCTGTGTCATCCACCCCAAAAACCCCCACATTCCCACAGTGCACTTCAACTACAGATACTTTGAGATCGAAGAGGACAATGGTGAGTTCTGCTGTGTCACTGTGTATTGAGACCAGGCCACATGTGGACAGAGATGTTGTTATCTCAGAAACCCCACCCAGACCTCTGTCTGTCTGTCTCTCTGTCCTTACTCTCACTGATAATACTTTGTTGCAGTAACTGTTTAGTTAAAACAGTGTGAAGAGTGAATTATGATGCAAAACATTACTTTAATAAGCAACAATATATGAACATTGTTGTGTTCTACGACGACGAGAGCAATGAAAAAGAAAACAATAATAAAACAAATAATACATAACATATATGTGTACTGTATGTAGTAATGTTAGCGTGTGTTGGGTGCCGTGTGGTATATATTGTGTATGTAGTAATGTAAGCGTGTGTTGTATATATTGTGTATGTAGTAATGTAAGCGTGTGTTGGGTGGCGTGTGTGGTATATATTGTGTATGTAATAATGTAAGCGTGTGTTGGGTGGCGTGTGTGGTATATATTGTGTACGTAGTAATGTTAGCGTGTGTTGGGTGCCGTGTGGTATATATTGTGTATGTAGTGATGTAAGCGTGTGTTGGGTGGCGTGTGTGGTATATATTGTGTATGTAGTAATGTAAGCATGTGTTGTATATATTGTGTATGTAGTGATGTAAGCGTGTGTTGGGTGGCGTGTGTGGTATATATTGTGTATGTAGTGATGTAAGCGTGTGTTGGGTGGCGTGTGGTATATATTGTGTATGTAGTAATGTAAGCGTGTGTTGGGTGGCGTGTGTGGTATATATTGTGTATGTAGTAATGTAAGCGTGTGTTGGGTGGCGTGTGTGGTATATATTGTGTATGTAGTGATGTAAGCGTGTGTTGGGTGGCGTGTGTGGTATATATTGTGTATGTAGTAATGTAAGCGTGTGTTGTATATATTGTGTATGTAGTGATGTAAGCGTGTGTTGGGTGGCGTGTGTGGTATATATTGTGTATGTAGTGATGTAAGCGTGTGTTGGGTGGCGTGTGTGGTATATATTGTGTATGTAGTAATGTAAGCGTGTGTTGTATATATTGTGTATGTAGTAATGTAAGCGTGTGTGGTATATATTGTGTATGTAGTAATGTAAGCGTGTGTTGGGTGGCGTGTGTGGTATATATTGTGTATGTAGTAATGTAAGCGTGTGTGGTATATATTGTGTATGTAGTAATGTAAGCGTGTGTTGGGTGGCGTGTGTGGTATATATTGTGTATGTAGTAATGTAAGCGTGTGTTGGGTGGCGTGTGTGGTATATATTGTGTATGTAGTGATGTAAGTGTGTGCTGGGTGCTGTGTGCAGGTTCTAAGCAGTGGTGGTTCGGTGGGGGAACTGACCTCACTCCCGTTTACATCAATGAGGAAGACGCCGCCCACTTTCACAGCGTCCTGCGAGAGGCGTGCGACAAACACCACCCCCAGTTCTACCCCGACTTTAAGAAGTGGTAGGAGACTCTGCTGGTGTGTGTGTGTTAGTGAGTGAGTGAGTGAGTGTGTGTTTTACATTGATAAGACAAGAATTAATTTGGATACAGTACCCTTGGTGGACTGGTCATTTGAGTCCACTGTTATATTGTGGTTTAGGGAAAAGAGTATTAGTGTCCTCTCACACTACACATGTGCCTTCACATTACCAGCATTCAAACACTCTTAACACATCTTATATAAGTCAGTAATAGGCCCAAAGATCTGCAAGTACTGTAGGTCTGTGTCATGCAGGTGTGATAAGCAGGTCTGTGTCCTGCAGGTGTGATAAGCAGATCTGTGTCCTGCAGGTGTGATAAGCAGGTCTGTGTCCTGCAGGTGTGATAAGCAGGTCTGTGTCCTGCAGGTGTGATAAGCAGGTCTGTGTCCTGCAGGTGTGATAAGCAGGTCTGTGTCCTGCAGGTGTGATAAGCAGGTCTGTGTCCTGCAGGTGTGATAAGCAGGTCTGTGTCCTGCAGGTGTGATAAGCAGGTCTGTGTCCTGCAGGTGTGATAAGCAGGTCTGTGTCTTGCTCCCTCATCTGCAGGTGTGATCAGTACTTCTACATTCGTCACCGTGGGGAGACTCGTGGCATTGGTGGGATCTTCTTTGATGACCTGGACTCGCCCAATCAGGAGGAGGTCTTTGGTTTTGTGAAGAGCTGTGCTAAGACAGTGGTCCCCTGTTACGTACCCATCGTCCAGAAACACCTGAACGACACCTTCACTCAGGAGGAGAAAGACTGGCAACAAATAAGACGTGGCAGGTAAGGGAGAGAGGGGTAGGTGGGGGGGTGCACTTTCACTGTACTGTACTTTTTTTTTTTTTTTTTTCTTGTTTTGGATTATAATTCTTATTCATTAAATGGGGAATTATTTGAGGTTGTATATTTGAAATTCTACAACACTACAAAACTATAAACCATGATCACAAACGTATTACAGTGTATATGGTCTATTAAGGTTACATTCTGACCCAGTTCTGGTTAAAGATGTGAAATGTATGTGTGATTAGTGTGTGCAGCTACTATAGTGCTGGCTGTGTGTTTCAGGTATGTGGAGTTCAACCTGGTCTATGACCGGGGGGTGAAGTTTGGTCTCGCGACTCCAGGATCTAGAGTGGAGAGCATCCTTATGTCTCTGCCGCTCACAGCACGGTCAGTGTGTGTGTGTGTGTGTGTGTGATAGCTGGGAAGACTGCGTCAGCTGCTGTGTTTAATGACACTGAATGTGTGTGTTGCCTGTCTGGCTCTGAGCAGGTGGGAGTACATGCAGGAGCCGTCCCCAGGCACCAAAGAAGCGGAGATGCTGAAAGTTTTGCGCAGCCCCAGGGAGTGGGTGTGAGGACCCCGGCCATGGGGGCTGGAGGGCAGGGAGTGGGTCTGAGGAGACTGGAGACTTTGCTTCCTCTACCAGGCCAGTAAACAGGAACCACTCCCAGGATCCGTCCACACATTTCTGCCGTCTGATTGGCCAATGTTTTTTAACCTGCGTGGTGTCCACGTGATGTCCTTTCTTGCTCTCAGGGCCGTTACAGTTACTTGCTGAACATTTTCTCGTATGTAAGTGGGAGCAGTTTGATTGCTCATGCCTTGCTAATTCCGATGAGACGTGTCGATCCCGTGCGTTGGGTTTCTTTTCGCTACGCTAACAGTTTTGTATGAGATTTGTAATGCTTGTTTGACCTCCTGAGCCAATAGCACTACCGTTCGCCTCCGGGGGAAACTGCCAGAATCACTATGAATCTTGTGTTGTTTCTACGACAAAAAACATTAAAGAATCTTTTGTAACTACTTTATTGTGGAGCTCGTTTTCACACAGAACTAGTGTAGTGGTGATGGATTCCCAACATTGAAGCTGTGATAAACAAGTCATTTGTGGAGATGCATCTCCATGGTAACAGAACATTCAGTCAGCAGGTGAAGCCTTTTCAGGCTGTTCTCACCATAGCGACCTGTCTTAACTACAGCCGGTACCGTGTCCAGAAAGTTAAGAAGTTACTGTGTACCTGTGCCAGCTTGGCTCTACACACAGATCCCCATCAAGAGCCGATTAAGGCCCTTCAGCCTCCGCAGTGGAGTAAAGGATCCCAAACTAATACATAATGGTGATAATGGCAATGTTAAACTATAAACTGAACATTTAATGCATTTGATAAATCCTGACTTGCAGGTGTTCACTGATTCACTAATTAAGACAGTCACTGCCTGCCACTTGCTTATTTAATATAAACATGGATCTATTCATGGACTTTTCTGCACAGTTCAGATTTTTATCTCTCAGCAGCCAATGAACACTCCAACATGAGTTGAAACGCTTTATTACAAACACAATTCAGACTCGGTTATTCCAAAAGAAAGTTAGGTTTTAATCTGTATGCACACATCCATACACACTGTGATCTAGTGGTCTGGAAAAGCGTTAACAAAAACCAGGAAAAGAAGCACCACACTTAGTATACCAAGCTAATGATGTCACTAAAGTCCTGCTGACACAACTAACTCCATTTCTTAACAATGTATTTCAAAATGAATAGTTCCAATGAGACAACCATTCATCCTAAATTGTGTATTTCACTCAACCACTATGTTGTGTATTATCGTTTCTAACATCAGTATTCCTCAATTAAGGACATGAAATGTCCCCCAGAAAAGTGCATTCACTCAAAACATTTTTAAAATGCAATAATGCAGTTATGACCGTTTGCAGGTTTTTTTTTTTTTTTTTAAAGTTTTCCCACACAAAAAACACACACACATCCATTATAAGCTTTAGGGCAAACGTTCCTGACCTCACTTGCCTTCAAAGGCCTTTTTGAAGTTGTTCAATGAGCCCCCCCAGCTCAGGTGAACTATACTAGTTATCCTTTAGGTGGTGCTAACTCACCAGCTCTTAACTCCAAAGCTAGTCAAAGCCAGTGTAGAAGGAAGTCGGTCATTCAAGAGCGGAAAATGCCATTATGCTTTGACCACAGCAGCAGAGGAGCGATGTCTGTAAAAGATGTCCTGCCTCCATTTGGGAGTCCTGATACTGAGGGAGTGTTCACACAGCTGCCGGGCCTGGAGCCCTGCTGGAGATCCTTATCTTTACCACTATCCAACACCAACGTACACAGGATGTCTGTTGAGTTCATCTGCACTTCAACACAACTTGCCGCAGTCATCTGCTGTCACAGGTTCTCCTCCCAGATCTCATGTTAGTCAAGTCTAAGTCATGTTAACTCACTCACAAACTTTCCAATAGTTTTAGTTTACTGAGCAAATTTGTGCTTGGCTTCAACATAATTCAGTGGGCTGATCATTTAAGACATCAAAATACATGATAAATCTCCTCTTGTATTTGAGAATGGTTAACAGGATATTGCTAATGTTAGATTCAGCACATTAATTCACATGTAAACAAAGTGCCCCACACGGGTGACCATAGGCACATCATGTCCTGCTCTCTCCCCCCTCCCCTCAAAGTAAGACATTACTTTGCAAATTGTTACATTTTTTGTCAGTTCTAAAGCTATTAATGAGAATTTGCTATGCATAATAAAAGATACATTATGCATAATAAATGATTTATAGTATTTTCAGATCTGGGTTTAAAAAAATGGCTACATCAAAGATGACTCCTGATCTAGAATCAGATCTCCCTCTCTTTTTCCTCACCAAAAGCTGATCTTGGACCAGAGCTGCTGTATGAGTAGAGCATCCAGCAGTCTGAACATGACTTAAGCTCTTCATTGGGGCTTTGTGTCCCATGTCCTAGCTCAGCTTATGGGGGGTAGGGCTGATCAGTTGTTCTGGGAGCAATACACCATCACATTCTCTATTTAACAATAAAATAGACTCATCCTATGCAAAAATTAGATCGTATTTCTTTTGTGTGGACATTCATGTAAAAAACACAAACACACAAAACTGCACAATATCAGGCAAGATCAGTAATCTCAGCATGAACCTGAGAAGCATCCTGGAAGAAAATAAACATTTCCTTAAAACTTAATAACAAACTACAACTACTCCTCACAACACAAACACACAATTTCTTGGCAATAGTGAGCATATAATTTTTCACCTGATTTTTTTATACTTGTAAACCTACATGAGGCTGTAACCAAGTGTCAATAAAACAAAAATAAGAAACAAAAACATATATTCTTTGTATAAACTTTTTTTTTCTTCCAAAATTCAATCAGTGCATAGCAGATATACTATTTTTTTCTTCTTTACACAAATGCTGTTGTGAGTGCAGTGAGCTGCAGTGAAAGGCCAATGTTGAAGTGTTTCCTCGGTGTTCAGCCCAACCCGTGTGAAGCAGTGATGTTCTGATGGCGGCCAGTCTGGGCACGCTCCCCCGGAACACAAAGATGTGCCTGTTTGGCTGATCTTTCATGAGCACGTCATGCCCACATATTCAAACGCGTTCATTCTGCACGTCCACACACCACCGTGAGCGCTGACTTCACAGCAATGGATATGGGGAGAGTGTGAGAACTAAGACCGAGACCCGAAGCTGCTCACATGCACGAACATGTGAAGTGAGTGGAAGTGCCACTTCTGGCAAGTGTCTAGACAGAGAGCCAGTCTGGGGCTCCGGGCTAGACGAGGTGCATCAAGGCTCACAGCTCTGTCTGCTCCTCAGCCCTGCAGGCGTTAGCTTCAACACCTCAGGACTGTTTCAGGCATTTGCATGTAATTTCCAGGTTTTATATTCTGCTGCAGGTTCTATTTCCTTGCTGGCTTGTAATTATATAAGACTTTAGAGTCAACACAGCTTCCTTATTTTAACAAAACAAACAGACAAACAAACTGTTCCTCAGGTCTGGAGCTGGATATTCATAATGTAGTGTTTCCTGTGCCCTAAGTTAGCAGTTTGGGCTTCTGAAGGGCTTCACAGTTGCATCCCGGAGCTGGAGCTGGTTTGGTAAAGGGCTGTACAACGCTGCATGCTCCGCCTTTCGGGCTGAGAGTGCTGCTCCACGTGGGTTTCCATGTGTGAAGTGGAGAATCCTGCTCCGCGAGGGATTTCCAGTATTGCTCGTGTTTTTCCAATATTGCTAGTGCTATGTAATGAGGTGGCGTACCAGACGTCAACAGTACTGTCACCATGGAACCAGAACAGAAAGGTGGAAAAGTGGACACTTCCTCTGCTACACCCATTCAATGAGTGCAAGTCAGATGTAAATGGCTGGGACGTCTGCATCCAGACCAGGTAGCTCAGATAGAAGTGACAGCAGAGAGCCCTGCCACAATGTCTCAGCTAAGCCAGGTGACTCATATTAGGAGGCTGTTGTGTCCTTACGCGGGACGTCTGGGTACAGCTGGGACTGAGGCGTCTCTCTGCAGCACTGTGTTTCCATTGCCTGTTGGGAGGCATTTGAGTTCAAGCAGGCGTGTTCGGGGAAGTGATACCTCTGTGTTTCGCTTGTGAAGTTTGCTGGTATAAAAAAAACGGAATCAGCAGTTTGTGAAGGACAGACTCAGGAAGGTGGACGATAAACCTCAAGAAGAACGGGATGTGTAGTGGGGTGTTACGACTGTATGATTCTTCACTTTGCATGCCCAATCATAATGTTGCTAGCAGAGTTATTCATAATGTCTTCATACTGTGGGGGAGCTTCTGTCTCTATGTGCACATCCATATGACCCACAGCTTCCTCATAAGAAGGGGGCAGGTCCCCTATACTGCCCCGCCCAGGTGTGAGGTCAGGGCCTGGGTAGGTGGGGCTACCAGGTGCGCTGATCTCCGAGTGTGGGCTGAGGTCGGGGCGGTAGTCCCGCCCCCACTGGTCCATAGACACTACTGCAAGGGTAGGGTCCCTCTGGGGTCGGCCAATAGCAGGGCTGCGCTGCGATCTTTTGCGTGAGTGACACCTCCATGCTGTGACGGAGACGGCGGCAATAAGCAGAAGCACCAGCAGCAGAGGAAGGATGAGGTAGAGAGAACTGACTCCACCTGCTATAGACTCGAGACCCCCAGGTTTGGGGCTGCTCTCACGCTGATACTCCTCCCAGAATCGCCTCTGCAGTAAATCACAAAAGAGGTGGGAGGGGTCAGATGCACATACATACAACACCATTGGCACGTAAGCTGCTCGTCAACCTGTACATCCTTAGATTGGAAGGAACAGGACACCCTTCAAGATTATTTCGAAAAGCTTCAGGTTTTTAAATGTTATTTAGTTCGTTTAAATTTGCTTTTATTTTTATTTAATTAATTTGCCAAACTTGTCACATTTATATCATTTTTAATTAATTCATTTATTTATTGATGTTTGCTCTGCTTTTCATGGCAAATCTAGCATTCAATGCAATGTCCACTGTGCAATCTTCATTTTTTTGTGTTTCACTGAAGTGTCCTAACTGTGCATGTTAAAACTCCCGCTCTCCCTCCTCACCGCTAACACACACGGCTCCTGTCCAACAGCCTTCAGCTGTCTGTCAGTGCACTTTTGGCTCGGTCTTCACAGAACTAGGGTTCACTCTTTTATCCTGTTCACTTCTTCACAGAACTAGGGTTCACTCTTTTATCCTGTTCACTTCTTCACAGAACTAGGGTTCACTCTTTTATCCTGTTCACTTCTTCACAAAACTAGGGTTCACTCTTTTATCCTGTTCACTTCTTCACAGAACTAGGGTTCACTCTTTTATCCTGTTCACGTCGTCACAGAACTAGGGTTCACTCTTTTATCCTGTTCACTTCTTCACAGAACTAGGGTTCACTCTTTTATCCTGTTCACGTCTTCACAGAACTAGGGTTCACTCTTTTATCCTGTTCACTTCTTCACAGAACTAGGGTTCACTCTTTTATCCTGTTCACTTCTTCACAGAACTAGGGTTCACTCTTTTATCCTGTTCACTTCTTCACAGAACTAGGGTTCACTCTTTTATCCTGTTCACTTCTTCACAGAACTATGGTTCACTCTTTTATCCTGTTCATGTCTTGTTTGATTTTCTATACTGCATTTCTTGCGCTTGCCAATCATTTAATATTTTCTGGCTAAAAATAAAATGGTATCCAATATTTTCTAACATCAAAAGTTTTCAGAT
The DNA here is from genome assembly GCF_052324685.1 of Brachyhypopomus gauderio. Classification (NCBI taxonomy): domain Eukaryota; kingdom Metazoa; phylum Chordata; class Actinopteri; order Gymnotiformes; family Hypopomidae; genus Brachyhypopomus; species Brachyhypopomus gauderio. Next base: position 35,941,588 of record NC_135214.1, read on the forward strand.
TACTTAATTACATTTTATATACATGCGTTCAGAAAAACACATTTTTTTCTGGTTCCCAGCCCAAGGGAAGCACGAATAAAAGGTCTGAATACAAAACAGTGTAATGTTTCCTTTCTATTCTCCTGGACACAAAATGTCGGTCCGTGATCTTACACTCTCACACCAGCCCACAGATGACCTCAATACCCACCAACAGCAGCTCAAACACCCTGACCAGACATGAAAACCAGTGTCACATGCTTTTAGTACGCCAGTCCTCGCCAGTCCTCTTCTGTGTACAGGAAGAAACATATCACAACAGAAGTCACCCATGCTCACCATACTGGTCCATCAAGGGAAGCAGGTGTTTCAAATTCCAAAATGTGAAAAAGAACCCTCATCCCCCACACACTTTCAGCAAAAAAAGCTACATGTTACAGTATAGAAAAGTCCTCGTGCATGGTAGTTTCCAAATTAGTTTTTCAGAACAAGGCCTTAAATCCATTTCTGTTCTTAATAAAAGTATCTGTTTACACTAAACTAGCAGCTAATGATACAGCACAAATCCTGATCTTAACCATTACGGCAAACAGTGAAACATGCCAACAGGCATGACGTCGCTGTAATTTTTTGGCACTTTTCCATGTAACACAAGACAGCGAAGACTGTTACTGTTCAGTGAGGGGGGCTGTCCAATAGATAGTTCCTCACCAAAACACACACTTCCCAACGAGAGTGGCATAATTTATTACTGCACACTGAGCTCTGACGCACAGGATTATGTGCCAAAAAACTGAAAAGGGGAAGGGAGTGTCTCAGGGGTAATCCAGAATAAATCACAATCGGGTCTGTGAATCTCTCAGGAAAACAACTACACTTCCTCCCGATAACACACTTCCTGCTCACAGGAAAATTCCAGCTCACAAAAATGCAAGGGAGAGCAAGAAAGGGATGGAGAGGGGGATAGAGATAGAGATAGAGAGAGAGAGAGAGAGAGAGAGAGAGAGAGAAAGGGAGAGATCGTTGAGGGGCAAAATGGAGAGAGATATTGTTGAGGGGGCAAGACGGAGAGAGACACACTGAGAGTCTGAGGGGGCAAGACAGTGAGAAAGAGAGAGAGAAAGAGATGAAGAGTAAGAGTATAAGATGAAGCAAGAGAAGTCCACAACAGAGAGAAAGAGAGCGCAACAGAGAGAGATACAGAGATGGCAAGAGAGACAGAGACAGAGAAAGAGGACAAGTGAAAAAGAGAGGGAGGAAAATAAATGGAGTGAGACAGATGAGAGTTTTCTGTACATTTCTGGATGTGTAGGCGCGCTGCGACTTGCCCTGACCGCTCACCGTCTTTTCATCGTTCTCAAAAGCCTCCCTGGCCTCCTCGTAGCTGCACACCTCCTCCCTGCACTCCCTCTGAATGTTGCCCTGTTTCATCTCCTCCAGGAAGAAGTTCGCCCTCGGGAGCCTCCTCAGGACGGCATGGGCAGCATCCGCTGGCAGGAACACTGAGGGGTCGGGAGGGCAGACAGAGAGAGAGATACCTCAGCCAGGCAGACAGAGAGCACCCAAAACACACACTGCCCAAGGGAAAGCAACAGAGACGCAGGTGTTCAGAGGCCACAACACCACCACACACACATTGAGACAGGGCAGCGAGACACAAAGATGGCCACAAAGGAAATTCCTGTACAGCACAAAGCTCAAAAAAGCTTTGAAACCAGCAGGTCTTTCCTGGCCTAGGAGCAGGTCTGGGACCAGCCACATCCAGAAACGTCTGGTCACGGATTACATTTAAACATTTTGACAGAATAGTCTGAGGCCTTCTGATCTCCAACATCATTAACAATACTTAAGAATGCCTCAGCCTCAAGCTTTTCAAAGGCCTGGACTAATTATAATCAACATAGCTGGGTTTCAAAGCATATACATGTCAATTACAAAACTGTTAAAAAATACAATAAAACCATTATCCTGGTTAGTATCGTGCTAGTTCAACGCTGTGTTAGTACCAGTGTTGGGAACGTTAATTTAAAAAAGTAATTAGTTATAGTTACTCACTACTTGTTCAAAAATGTAACTGAGTTAGTAACTGAATTACTCTATAATAAAAGTAACTCGTTACCAGGGAAAGTAACTATTTGCATTACAGTTTAAAAAAAGTTATATGCCAATGAATAAGGATTTTTTGAAAAAGCAGTTTTCACAGTCAGTTGAAATGAGTAGATCAGAAAGGTGTTTAACTTTTGATACTTATTGCACATCAACAGACCAGTGCAGGATAAAATCCTTTAAAATTTCAAATGCAAAAAAAGAAAAAAAGATAAAAAAAAAAAGCAAAAGTAAACAGTTACACTATATAAAGTGCATTTACATCTATCAAATTAAATCCTCTCAACCTGAGTCAACTGGTTTGTTCACAACAGAAGTAAACTTAACAATAAAACCTCTATTCTTAATTAAATAAATCAAATACCCAGTCTGGTAGACATTCAGGAACTTCAAGTATTTTCTTAAATAATGTTTATATCGCCACCTTGAAAATGCTAATTTTTCTTCGGCTTGCTCCTGACTCGCCATTTCTGCCTCTTCTCCGTTTGTGTCGTGTCACTGGTGTGCTTCGGCACGCGTGTAAAAACACTGACTCTGATTGGCTACCATAACACTTGTTAAGTTAAACTGTGACCTATCGAGATCTGTTACTCCTCACTAGCCTGGGCAGCGGTCCGCTCGCATTAGTATATCAATATATAGTAACGCACCGCTTTTAATGACCAGTAATGTAAACGGCGTTGTAACGACAGGAAAAGTAACTAATTATATTATCCCGTTACTGACAAAATGACGCCGTTACTTAACGCCGTTATTTTTAACGGCGTTATTCGAAACACTGGTTAGTACTGTACTAGTTTAACGCTGTGTTAGTACCGTACTAGTTTAATGTTGTGTTAGTACCGTACTAGTTTAATGCTGTGTTAGTACCGTACTAGTGTAATGCTGTGTTAGTACCGTACTAGTGTAATGCTGTGTTAGTACCGTACTAGTTTAATGCTGTGTTAGTACCGTACTAGTTTAATGCTGTGTTAGTACTGTGTTAGCGGTGTTTTCTTACCGGCTCCCATGATTCCTGCAGCTTTGTGTGTAGTGTAAATCTGCAGAGGGAAGAGGTCACAGATTTCTACATTTAATTACCAAATGGTCTAATCCAGTCATATAAAATTCATATAAAACTGTCGGGTTCATATACAAATGTCAAAATAAGAGTATACAAGAAGAAGAAATAACGATTTCACCCAAAAGACTGAGGCGCACCCTGGGTCTGTAAACCCAGTTCAACCAGTTAGCGCTGGGGTGGTCCGAGGTGGTGTTGATGGGACGCTGTCAGACGGACCGAATACCGACCACCACCCCGAAACACAACCACAAATGTGACGAACAGAGGGCGACGCTTAACGCGACAGCACAACGACCATATCCGTGTAGTCCGATTTAGAGAACCACACCAGGGCGTACAGTGGTCGCCTTTGGGTCAGTTATTCCAGCTGACCGTTAGCAGTATAGCGGCTAGCGCGCGAGCTAGCGTTAGCAACGTAGCGGCTGGCGCGCGAGCTAGCGCTAGCGAGTCAAGACGGAGCGCTTACCGCTGGATGAACTGCGAGTGACACGGTTTTCACATCAAACGAGCGAATTTAACGTCGTTTTTCTTTACTCCGTCACACCAAACGTCGCTCACTGCTTCTCTGTCGAGGCCAACGCGTTGAGCTAAACGCGACATATGTGACTCGCTACACAGAACATGTTTCAGACCTGTTCGCTCCAATATCGTTCCCAGCGTTTTCTCCTTGATGCGAATCTGGCTCTACGCATGCGCAGTGCTGCTACAGAGTCACCCGTGAGTTTGAGTTTTGATGTGTAGGACACAACAGAAGGAAATGTTTAAAAGAGATGACGGGGAATTATTAAATATAAGAGCTGTTCGGGCTTTCTTAATTAAGATAAAAAAAAAATGTGTTATAGGTCTATAGTAAAACTTAAACAATATATAGCTACAATCCAACATGTTTGTTATTACTGAAGACTTAAATGTTTCGTACATATGACTTATGATTCATAGTCAATTTAGACTGTACAAACATATGCTGTTGGCTTGTGTATGAGCACAACATTGCTTTGTAAATTAAATATCGACGCGATTCAAGCCTGAGATCACATGAATTTCCCAAAATAGGACTCTGGACGAGTTGTGTTCCAGCCTAACCCTAACTAGCAAATTTTGCCCCCCGGCTCTTTTTTCCTCTCTATTAGAATGGGTAATCAGCGCAGCTGTAAGACAGACTTTGTGCCGACCCAAGTCCTGCAACGGTGCACATGTTAGACGCTCAGAAACACACGCACATACTTTACCGTCGACTATTTATAATACCATCTCAGCAGGACGTCTTCTCAACCTAATTGTAGACTACTACTCTGTAGCCCTTTCTGCCTTGTGCCTGAAATAGCCTACACTAAGAACACTCTTGGATCACCCTTAGAATCTGCTTGTACTTGTCCCACACAAATCAAAATCTCAGTTTTCTCGTAAACCGGATACTCCGTCTACATTTGTGAAGAGTTATGAGGATTCTTTCTGCATAGCAATGTCCATACGTGTTCATGAAAATTATAATCAGTAATGAAGATAAAATAAAAGCTTTACTTAACTGTCTTTCTGAGTGACCAGAAATAACCCCAAAACTTCTTAAATGTTCTTTTTAAGAAAATTATGGAAAAAAGAACCACTGGTATATAATAAAGAATATTATAGATATTGTATATTATAATAATGATAATCCAGATCACTGTACATAAAGGTGAAAAAGTTAACAAAATTGATAAAGAATAATAGCAAAACACAGTATGCTAAGAATCCAGTAGACTATAGAAAATAGATTTAGTAAAATAAAACAAACAATAAAATAGGTTTTCCAAAATAAGAAAAATGAAAATAAGGTAAATAAAACTGATATTGCACAAACAGGTGGGTTATGAGCTGAAACAGATGTGTTATGAGCTGCTTTTGGACAGATGGCACAGACATGCAGGCACACAGGTGAAGAAGCATCTCCTTCCCAAGTTTGGCAGCGCCTACACTTCAGGCCATGGTTTGAAGCCAGGAGTGCGGGAGTAATGGGGGACAGAGAGTACACAGCTATGGGAGGAGTGGGAACACTGGTGTGTACGTAAAGGTGAGCACGAGGAACAGAGAGAGAAATAGCTGAAACCTGTAAAGACCCAAATAAATACTTTACAGTGTATGTGAAATTGAAGAGGTACGCATGGAGGTATTAGAGCGTGGGAGTTATATGTTGTCATGGTCTTCTGCCAGTGTAGATGATGGAGTGTGGGAGTCTTACATTCCCATGGTTATGCGTTCCCATGGTTATATGTTCCCATGGTGCAGACAAGAACTCTAGCAGCTGAGCACTGCACATGCTGAACTTTTGAAGCCGGAGGCAAGGAGTGAGTGAAGGACAGCGTTGCGGTCGTGTGGTCCAGCAGGAAGAGATGCGTGGATGAGGCCCCGCCCCTAGTGTGGTCCAGCAGGAAGAGACGCGTGGATGAGGCCCCGCCCCTAGAGTGGTCCAGCAGGAAGAGACGCGTGGATGAGGCCCCGCCCCTAGAGTGGTCCAGCAGGAAGAGACGCGTGGATGAGGCCCCGCCCCTAGTGTGGTCCAGCAGGAAGAGACGCGTGGATGAGGCCCCGCCCCTAGAGTGGTCCTACAGGAAGAGACGCGTGGATGAGGCCCTGCCCCTAGTGTGGTCCAGCAGGAAGAGATGTGTGGATGAGGCCCCGCCCCTAGTGTGGTCCAGCAGGAAGAGACGCGTGGATGAGGCCCTGCCCCTAGTGTGGTCCAGCAGGAAGAGACGCGTGGATGAGGCCCTGCCCCTAGTGTGGTCCAGCAGGAAGAGACGCGTGGATGAGGCCCTGCCCCTAGTGTGGTCCAGCAGGAAGAGACGCGTGGATGAGGCCCCGCCCCTAGTGTGGGCATGCAGTCTCGAGACTTCCTCATAATGAAAGAAAGCAGTCTGGATTAATAGTATAAAAATTCTAAAATGAAACTAATATCAAAAACCTGGGGCAGGGTTGTAAATGCTGGGATGTCTATGTTGGTTAACCTCCCTAAGGAGGTATTCCCTAAGAGATTAATATTGCCTCTATTGTAATAATGATAATAATAAAGAATAGTTATTAATTTTACTTTGTTTAATAAAACTACAAAGTGAATGAAGCTAAAGGAGCCAAAAAAGAAATAAAAACGATGTTTGTTTCTTCAAGAGGAAAGTCAGTATGATCTTTCTGTATCTGAAACCTATGAACAATCATCCCACCAAGACAGAGAGGAGCACGATACTCCAAATATGCAAAATGGTCAAAAGAACCTTAAAATCAATTTTCAAATATATGGGTAGCTATGTGGAGTAATCAGTCATTCTGGCATGTGGGAGGATTCTGGGTAGCAGAATTGTAAACACGTTGTATATCAGTACCAGAGCTCTCGGTAGCACTGCGGCAGTTCAGACTAGATGACACGAGTGAATCGTCAGCAGCAGAGTGATTCTCGAGGGTCTAAGATGAAGGTGATAGTACACTGTTTTAAAGATATTACTCAGGCGGCTGTCGAAAATGAGGTCACTGAAAAAAAGGCTCCTAGATTCTTGATGTCATTTTTGGACTTCACAGATGAGTGGTCTAAATAAATGAGAATGAATTCTCTGTGATTTGTTTCTGCTAAATAGCATCTCTGTTTTATCTTTGTTTAATTACAGGAAATTATGAGGCATGTTGGAATTTCACAAAATACTGAAATTTACTGAGAAGTAGAGCAGCTAATTTAATGGTCTCATGATGTACCAGATACCCAGTGTGAGGGATACACCCTCTGTCACACACACACATACACACACACACGCACACACACACACACACACACACACACACACACACACACACACACACAAATGCATGCACACACACGCACACACATGCACACACATACACATCTGCGCACACACAAATACACACACATATGCAAACACACACACACACACACACACACACACACACACACACACACCCACACACACACACACACACACACACACACACGCACACACACATACACTCCTTCCCAGCTCCCAATCCCCTGATAACTGATTTCCTTCATCTGTCCCTTGTTTACCTTTTTGTTTCCACCTTCTGTAGCACAGGAACACATCGTTTCCTCACTGCTGTAAACTACAGTACACACCCCGAGTGTCATCACCACTCTGCTGTAAACTAGACACCCCGAGTGTCATCACCACTCTGCTGTAAACTAGACACCCCGAGTGTCATCACCACTCTGCTGTAAACTAGACACCCCAAGTGTCATCACCGATCTGCTGTAAACTACACACCCACAGTATCATCACCGCTCTGCTGTAAACTACACACCCACAGTGTCATCACTGCTCTGCTGTAAACTAGACACCCCGAGTGTCATCACTGCTCTGCTGTAAAGTTGACACCCCGAGTGTCTTTACCGCTCTACTGTAAACTAGACACCCCGAGTGTCATAACCGCTCACAAGGTCCACTCCCGTCATACATCACAGTACAACATAAGCCCATGAGACTTCCAGAGTGCCCAATATTTAGGTCTGACGTCAAAGACCCACTGCCCTCCAAGCTCACATTTAGTTTTTTTCAACTGTTTACACACATTTTCCAAGATCTGTGTCTATTTTTCAAAACTCTACACACAAAACTCACAATTGCTCACACAAAATGCAAAATGCCTCAAATCTCCAGCAAAATGACACACAACATTCAAAATGTCATAAACACATCTCAAAAGCAAGCACTGACATCACATTGCCAACACCTTTGTCATAATATGACATTTTGGATTCATCATGTACACACTGTTGATCAAAACCTAAAGCTCTTCTCTCATTCATGGGATTCTATGTTATACAAAAGTGCAGATAGAAGGTGAAATACTCATAACACACAAACAGTTTTCAAACCCAAAATATTAATTTTTCCAAATAATTTGCTGCTGTTACTGTAATATAATATTTGTACAGTGCAGAAAAAAAAATCCAACCACCACATAAAGTTGGACAGACACCAAACACATGTCTGAAAAAGCTGGGGGGTGTTGGCTGTGGTGAGGGTATGGGCTGGGGGGTTGAGTGTGTGTCTAGGCTTCATCTCTTCATACCCGCCAGCACCAGGTGGAGAAGAATTCCTCAATTAGATTGAGAAAAAGTGAATATGGCGGCAGGTACAGAACAGAGAAGTGAGGATGTGTCACAAACCAGTTCTGGACCAGATGTGCCCGATGAAAACTGGCATTGTCCCATATGACCACAAAACTTTGTTGATCTAGTTACATGGTGATGCAGGACACCATTATTGGTAATGGCAGCACACGTTGTAATGTTTCCCCCATGTTGTCCTGGGCCATTCACAATGGCCCTTTGACCAATGACATTTCTCCCCCTTCTCCTGGTCTAAGTGGGGTTCAAGTCCACCTCATCTATATAAATATACTCATGGCGGACATTTGCATCTGCATCCATCTCCAAAATTCTCTGTAAGAGACAAGAATATATATTTGCACACATGTGCACAACCCAAAAATCTTGATATGTGCAAGTCTAATATACTGAAATTAGTTTTGCATACATACATTCACAAAGTCATGATGCAGGTTCTTCACTCTGATGCTGTTCCTTTCAAATGGGACCCTGTATAGCTGCTTCATATGTAAGTGATCATTCTGCAGGACACGATGGACAGTGGACAAGCTTACTGTGTCCATGGTATGGAAAACAGTTGCATCGTTGACTATGTGGTGCTGGATCTCGTGGATTCGTGGTTCAAAACAGACATCTTGACATTTGACCTATTTATAGGCCTATACTTAGCTAATGATGCTTACACATATGAGGAGTGGGAGTGAAGCACTGGTGATTTAGTGTGGCATTTTGATAGGTTGTGTTTGAAAGATGAAATCAAGTAACTTCCTGTTTGGTCTTTGTGTGTTAGGTCGAAACTTGTGTGTAGAGTTTTGCAAAATGTGTGTTTGGAAATTGAAAACTGAGTCAGACACTGAGAGTTAGTGTATGGTTTTGCAGATTTGGTGTGGGGTTATGGTGTTTGAAGGGCATGTTTAGAAAATTGTGTGAGAAGAAAAGATTTAGTGTGTAAACAGTTGAAAAAAACTGTAAACCAACCACAAAATGTAACACCAGGTGGCGGCCACCAGAGGGAGGCCATGAGTCAGAAGATTTGTGCACTAATATTGCTGGTAAGTATTGTCTTGAACAGTGCTCCCTGTTGGCTCTCCTACCTGTTCTCTGAGGGACAATCTTCCCCCTTTGTGTCTTCCATTGTTTTCTGAGGAGAGTTCCCTGCTCAGTTTTTTTCTGACTACCAGTTAACTTGTCTGTCTGCCCCGTGCACCTCTTCTGTAGCGTGGTGGTTAGGGTAGAGGTGACTAGCGTGGGTCATGGGTTGACCCCTACACCGGGCTAGTCAAGCTCTCCCCTTCTTTCTCTGTGGTTTCCCTGAGTTTCTTATGCCTTTCCAGTGGTGTAGTAGAGCACCCCCACTATTTCAGTACAGCCGCTTCCCTGCTGTGATTTACCCACCAGGGGTAACACTCTGTTGATGTGCTGATCACCCTGACAGCCTTGCTGCCCCAGTACACAAAACCTCTACAGACATAAACCCGCACTGGCCTCCCTGGTGCCCAAGACTCTTCCCAGATCCACCAACACTGTTGATTCATGCTGAGTGCCACTCTGTCCATATGGGACTTACACACTACACCAGCACATGCTGAATGAGCCTCCCTGTATTTACCCACTGTATTGCACCAATGCAGCAAATCCCTTCCTAACCTGTAAAATCCATATTGGCCTGTCCAGCCACTAAGGCTGTACCCATCTGGCCCTGTTAATGTGTTTACGGTGCTGCCAGTTCCACACAGATTTGATCTGCTACATCACTAAGCATTAGCATAGATCTGTTAGCGCCTTTCTGGTAAGTAAAGTCATCGTCAGCCTCACCGGGCCTGATACTTCATGATCGTTGCCACTGGTTCCATTTGAATCAATCAAATTACACACAACATTGACAAGACACAACAACCCACTCACCTGCCCACCTCACCACCAGGCCACACCCACCTCACCACCAGGCCACACCCACCTCACCTCCAGACCCCGCCCACCTCACCACTAGACCCCATCCACCTCACCACCAGGCCCTACCCACCTCACCACCAGGCCACACCCACCTCACCACCACACCCCGCCCACCTCAGCCATACCCCCGTTATAGTGCACCCCCTCAACCACCCTGCACTCTGAGTGTGTACTGATGATTTTACCATAATTGTAGTCTGAGAAACACTACTGGAAATATCGTATGACATTTCGACAAGGTTAGACAAATCGATTATCAAACAGATACTTTGATGATAAACTCTTACTTTCATTGTAGTTCATACAGCAAGTGTTCAACAGTGAAATAACTTGGAGGTCACCGTTGAAAGAATGTTGAAAGGTTTAAAGAATGGTGAAAGGTTTTAGGAATGGTTTTATACTACTGTGTGGAAGAATAAAAACTCCATGGGGTTTTAGCAATGTGTTAAGAATTAAAGTAAACTGTGTCACAATACACTTTTCCCTTTTTCTTCACTTTGAAGAAATGTCCTCTGATTCAATAGTATGTAGTATGTAAGTGGATCTATTCTGAATTCATATGTAAATGAGAGAGGTGGGGAGAGAGAGAGAGAGCGAGAGAGAGAGAGAGAGAGAGAGAGAGAGAGAGAGGGAAGGATGGGAGAGAGGGAAGGAAGGGAGACAGATGGAAAGATCGTGGGAGTTCTAACAAGGCACTAGGACCCTGCAGGTGAGGCCAGGATTATTCGGTAATGTGCAGTGCAGACGCACCAGCACACGGCGCGCGCTATAGCTGCAGCAGCGTCCCTGGCGCGCGGCAGCTCGCGACCCTCAAACGCGAGCACGGACCAAAACGGACTGCCTGACAGACAGGATCATCGTAGCTGGCTCTCAACGACAAATAACAATATTACTTAGCAAGCGCGCACCGCCGAACCAGCCGACATGGCCTCGTCCGTGAGCGGAACGGAGGAGGTGCGCGTGTCGTTAACGCCTCTGAAGTTAGTGGGCTTGGTGTGCATCTTCCTCGCGTTGTGCCTGGACGTCGGAGCCGTGTTAAGCCCGGCGTGGGTGACTGCGGGTGCAGACTTCTACCTGTCTCTCTGGGAGTCCTGCTGGAAGCATGCAAACACTTGGCGGTGCAGCAGCACGCTGGAGACGGGTGAGCATCGCCACTTCCACACGCCTTCATGGACCATGCAACTCGGCTGATTCTGCTGTAAACGTATTTCTGCGGGTGCATTGATTTTTTTATGTAGTCGGGGAAATCTAGGCGCTTCTGTTCGTGGGAATGTTCATTAGTCTGGCTATTGAGATGCATATGGATTGGGTCGATCACCAAAGGGGCCCTACACGTCCTGGCGCGTCAGTTACCACCGTGAACTCGCGCTCTAGGGGACAGTTTTCTATAGCAAGTTCACATTATCACAGCTTGATGGCGTTTGTTGAAAGAGGAGGGTTTTGGCATGATTCTAAGATGTTTTCTGTTATGTAAATCAATTCATTTCAATTCAGATCAAACTACCGCCTGCTCCAGATTTATACATTTCTAGGTGTCCTTATATAGGCTATGTCCTTATATATATATAAGTCATATATATATATATATATATATATATATATATATATATATATATATATATATATATATATATATATATATATGACATTATAGACATTTTCTTTCTTACATACATTATACATTTTAAAATCTAATCTATACGTAACGTGAGACCTCTAATTCATCGATTGAAACCAACTCTTGGATGATGTGGACATTTTTCAGCGAGATTTGTGGTTCAGATGGGATTTCATGATGCTTTTGTTATCCTAAAAACGAGCTTTTGTGGAAGTTCTCTCAGCGGCCAAGGAGCGAGGTTAACTTAGACAAGCGAGCTCTCTGGAGGACGCAGTGTGGACAGATTAGTTACCACGGAAACAAGTGGCACAGTCTAAAAATGTCCCACAAAAAGCACAAGTCGAGAGCTCATAGCCCAAGTTGAAATCAGTTCAAGCAGTTCAGCTATTTTGTATTTGCTTGGCCTGAAATTTGTTTCGCAACATTACTGTGCGGCCAAGAGGGGGAAACAGCTGAGATGTTTTTGTGGGTTCAGTAACCGCGTTGGAACAAGTTTAATGTCTCTGCTTTTTGTCTCGCAAAAGCGCCACTGGACTCCACACAACGCTGTCGAAGCCGGTCTGGCCATTTCCTCTGCCGCGACATATTGATCTCATTCTCTCCACAGTCAGTCACTTCAGTCAGTCTGGTATTTTCCTCGAGTCACGAACTGTGCATTAAACTGATCTAATTACTTTTGCAATTACCGGCGGACTCCATTACCTTCTAGGCCCATGAAGAATTGCGTAATAGTGTGTTTTCAGTAGATGTTCGAGTTATTTCTTTAAAATAATGATTAGAATGTTTAAACCAACCCGTGTAAACACACACTGACAGGGAGGAATGTGGTGAGAGTGTGTGAGAACGCCTTGGTGCTGATGCCCACCTAGAGAGGAGAGTCTAAATGTGAAGGGTGGGTGTGAGACTCCGCGCGCTGACTCCTGCAACGTGGAGACACGTGGAGACACCTGATGGAGGCGGTCTGTGGAGGCACCTGATGGAGGCGGTCTGTGGAGGCACCTGATCACCACACTGCAGGACGTTTGTTTCCGCACTCTAAACGTAGCCACGGGGCAGCCGGAGGGCCAGGCAGGCAATAGATTTCACTAGACCTAATTAACGTTTAGATTTTTAAATCTTCTATCTAAATTTCCATCAGGCCTTTTCAGATACGTTTCGTTCTGCATGATGTCTTCGGAACACGCATCTGAAGGTTCTTCTCTGGCGCTGTGCTAAATCTCTGCGGGTGGGACAGGTATGATATAGTTATCTGTAGACCCGCTCCTTGGCTGCAAATTAAGGGGGCTGTTTTGGTTTTTTCGTGCAAAGCTATCGCTGTGTTGATGAAGCCACTTATAACTTTAAACTGCAAAACCTTCTTTGGTCATGAAAGTTCATTTGCGTTTCAAAACTCGTCCGGAGCGATGAAAGTGCAGCATTGTCAGGCAGTTCATAACTTAACATGATTCATTACGGCTATGATTAAAACGCTTAATAGTCATTTTATGGCAGAGAAAATTGAATGTTCTGACCCCCACAGTCTTTTAACAGAGTCTAAACTGCGCTATTTACAGTTCTTGACGACTGCTAACATGCGTTTCCCAATACTTGTGATACATTGTCAAAACTCTAAACACAGCAACACATTAACATCACACAAATAGCCAAATAATTAATATCGTGTTCAAAAGCGCATTTTCTTAACTAAATAACAACTCTGCATTTCACAACACAAACAAAGTTTTCTCTTTTCAACTTTGTTAAAACACAGCAAACCTGGTTCAGTATCCAATCATTCTTTCAAACACTAGCACAGATTCTCTATTCGAGATGAACATAGTCAATCACTGCACAACCACTGTAAAAATGTTGCCAATACAGAAACAGTATTACATGTAATATTTTACTCTCGCCTATAACAACAGACATTTTACAGTAACATCTGTTTCCTTAATCAGTTCATTGTTACTGTAATCTGCTTCATTGGGACTATTTTTTCAAATGTGTGCATTTTTGGCAACATACTGTCTACACAATGAGTGATATTTACTGTTAGGTACTATATGGAATGTAGATTAGACAAAAAATGAGTCAGTAATAGTTTTGCAGTAAGGGGTATATTTTACTGTATTAGGGACATTACTGTAAATTGTGGCCTAACCCAAAAAATAATTCCCGTAATTGTAAACATAATTAGCCATGGTCCCATATGTGTAAAAATACACATATACAAAAAAGGCCACACAAGGGGGAAACAGAATACACAACTGAACAGTCTTGTTATGTGTAATGTAAGTGGTCTTCAGCAGTTAGCCACATGTTTTCATCTACATCTGATGTTGGCCCTTGCCATGCACCTGGGATAGAAAAGCTTGGTATGCCTTATTCACCCCTGGCAGTCTTCAGCTGAAATATCTCTGCAGCCGGGATACATTGCATCCAGGAGGGACATTTGGTCATGGGGCCGATGATCATACACCTTCCACCTCCAGACTAAAAAACGTTCCTTAGTGGTGTTGAGGAAAGGCGAGTAGGGCGGGAGGAAAAGGGACATCACTCTTGGGTGGTCTATAAACCAGTTTGTGATGACATGAGAATGACAAAATGCTACATTGTCCCATCACAAATGTCCTGGTGTTTCCTCCCACCTGTTCCATTTCTGCTTCTGGAACCAGTTGTTGGTAGAGTTCATTCAAAAACTAAAGAAGGAGGTCTCTGTTTTAGGGACCAATCTGGCATTTGTGAAGGACCAAACCAGCACTTGACATTGCAGGACAAATTGTTATATTTGCTCCTCTCTGACCCGGTACATTACTGTACTTCATTTTATTTCATTGATCTATATGTGCAAAAAAATGTATTACAATAATAGCTTTTCAGCTGCCTTTATTTTTGCAGAACTTTGCATTTTATACAGTATTTAAGGTTTTGCACCTTAAGTTTTCATTTTTGACATGCTGTGTGCAAGCAATTGTACAGTAAATAAGGCAAAAATTATCCAGAATTTTGTTATTGGATAACCTTGTGTGTATAGAAAATTTAAGCATTATAAAAACATGTAAAATGATTGTATTTTGTGCCATAACAACATGAATTGAACTAATAGTATAGCTACTGAAGACTGATGTTGTGTTCAATGTGTTTAGAGTTTTGAAAATGTGACTACAGATTGGACAAATGCATTTTAGCAGTCGTCAAAAACTGTAAAAGAAAAGAAGCAACACATTGGTCTCTTTAATTAAGCACTCATTTACTAAATATCTTTCAAAGTCTACTTTAAATACACTTGTTCAGAGAAGACCTCTACCGATGATCCCATTTCTGAGATGCCATAGGATCGTAATGCATGCCGGAATGTCGTTTATAACTATAATTCTATAATTCTATAACTATAATAATTAATTCTTTGTGCACTAGATCAAGGTTTTTATTTTTTTTCTAATTCAGAAATGGCTCCCTGTGTTTCGGCTCACATACATTTTATTGATCGGGTGATGTTTATTGATCTGCTAGTGATCCCCTTTACGCACATAAATCTTTTCATTACACGCTTATTTTGAATCTAAGGTGTAAAAGCAAGCTTGCCTTTATGTTTGTTTTTTCTTTTTTTATCATCATTTGCTTTTTCGCGCATTGTTTTGAACATGCTGCCTTTTCACTGGAATGTCCCTACAAGCTCTTCTTGTGCCGGTTCACTCCTGGGAGAGACACCGATATGTGGGACACGACATGTCCTCGTCCACCCTGATGTCAGTATTAGATCTTTTGTCATTACAGAGTTTCTGCGTGTGAACTGTTTGCATGGACATTATGTGGGCTATTTACAGCTGTTTGTTCTGCCTGTCGTTCACGCTGAAATGTTGTGGTAGGTCAAGGGATTCCAGTTCAGTGATCAAATGTATTCCATTTTTTGTATCACGTAAAGCAAGTGGATAATATTTTTAATTTTCTTGATCTAGTCCAGCTACTGAATTGGAAACCCAGACTTTGCCAAACACTCTAATTCATTAATCTATGGAGATCATTCCTCTGTGTTTGTGTTCATGGTCACTGTAGCTCAGTCATCTCTCTTCAGCTCATAGAGTTCAATTCTGCTCTAGTATTGTCAGGTATGGGGTCTGGCATCATTTCTCTTTCACAGATGTCCCTTATGCTCTCTCTCTCTCTCTCTCTCTGTCTCTCCCTCTCTCTCTCTCTCTCTCTCTCTCTCTCCTTCACTCTCTCTCTCTCTCTGTCTCTTTCCCTCTCTCTCTCTCTTTCCCTCTTTCTCTCTGTCTCTTTCCCTCTTTCTCTCTCTCTCTTTCCCTCTCTCTCTTGTATTTTTCAGCGCTCCATGGAGAATTTGGTGCTATTCCTAGGTCCTGCTCTAGTTGAGTGTCTTTAAAGTGCTTCTGAATGGAGGGTTGAAATGGACATGGTGTGGACGGGGGTGGGGTGGGGGGGGGGGGGTATTGCGTGACAGCCCATTTACCAGAGCAGAGTCCCTGATAACCTCCTCAGAGTGCACAGAGGTTTACTGTTTCACAATTAGGCTAAACCAGTGTGTGTTTTGTGTGTGTGTGTGTGTATGATTGTGTGTGTATGTATGATTGTGTGTGAGTGTGTGTGTGTGTGTGTGTGTGTGTGTGTATGTGTGTGTGTGTGTGTGTGTGTGTGTGTGTGTGTGTGTGTGTGTGTGTGTGTGTGTGTGTGTGTGTGTGTGTGTGTATGTATGTGTGTGTGTGTGCATTGTAACTGGCAAAAGAGCAGAGGGGGTCTTGGCGTTTGCTGTGGTCCATGGATGATGACTCAGCACGTTGAACAGACTTCATACTGGATTCATTTGAGAAAAATAATAATCTTCATTAATCCTAAATGAATACACCACTGACCTGTTGCTGAGACAACCACTGCAGTGCGGTAATCTCATATATGCCATCCACTGCAAAACATGCATTTGGTCACAGCTTATGTTGAGATTCCCTCAGTGTTGATCAAATGTGTGTTTGGTGCCAGTGTGTTTGTTAGGCTGAGTTGTGACCCTTTTGGCGTATGAATGCTAGCTTGTTTAAGCAGACTCAGACTCTCTAAGCAGCACAACAAAGCTATCATGCTTCATATTTGTTGAGCTTTGTTATTACATTATAGCTATATTGTAGGCTGCATATAATTATTTAGGGTTACAGTCAGTTAGATAATATGTTAAATAGATTCTAAAAGGTTATTTTGTCTTTAAATGAAAATGTTAGTGGAAACAAAAGCCAAGACTTCAAAAGAGACGACTATAAACCATCTTCCCTGATCCTGGTGTGTGTCATCCATTATCTAATGTTTTCATTTAGCTTACTGTAGAGATTTTATCACTTAAGTTCCATCTGGAATGTTTTAATAAAAGATTCATGTGTGTACTTTGAGATTATATAAATGTACCTAGTGAATGTATTTTGACAAGCAGGAAGCATTGAAGGTTATGCAGTCATTCTAAAGATACTCAGCACAAGAGAAGTGAGTCGTGCTATCAGCGTTGTCGGTGATATTTAAGGTTCATATCTTAGGTTGCTGCTATGTAAACCACAGCTATAGAGTTCATACACAACAGAGCAATTCTGAAAACGCTAATGGGAAGAAAAACAAATGCGTGAGTACATGTGTTGATCTTAGTGATGTCTCAGTGATGTCTCAGTGATGTCCGTCCCCACCGCACACCAGAGAAGCAGAACTGAGAATATTCAGACCTCAGGCCCGAAATGGATATATGGTACCTTTGTGAATATTGGCATAATGGATGTTGTGATCAGAGGGGTTGAGGTCAGGGCTCTGAGCAGGCCACTGGAGATCCTCCCCACCAAACTCCTCAAACTGTGTCTTAATGGACCTCACATTGCAGGCACAGTCATGCCGGACCAGGACAGTGTCTCCCAAGGTGTCCACAATGTTGGCCACACATAATTGTCTAAAATGTCTTTGGGTGCTGTAGCATTAACATCACCCTCCAGTGGAAACAAGGGCCCCAGACCCTGATAAACAGCCCCGGACTGTTACCCCTCCTCCACCTAACTGTACTGCTCTACGTTCCAGTAGGTGGCGCTCTCCTGGCATCTGCTGACTCCAGATTCACTCATCAAACTGCCAGATCGTGAAGCGTGATTCATCACCCTAGAGAACACTTGTCCAGTGCTCCAGAGTGCAGTGGTGGTGTGCTTTACACCCGTTCAGCCAACGCTTTTCTACACATGCAATGATCTTGTGTTCAGTTACTGGAAACTCATTTCCTGAAACTCCCGAGACAGTGTGTGTGTTGCTCTTGTTTCCAGAGGCTGTTTGGATCTCTGGAGAGTGATGAAATGACCAGGGAGATCTGACTGAGTAGAAACATCACAGACTGACTTGGCAAACATGACTGTGCTTCATTTAAACATGAACCGTCATGCTTCATTTAAACATGACAGTGCTTGATTTAAAGTCACTGAGTTACTGAGAATGTCCTGTGTGTATGTTTATGAAGACCGAACGGCTTTTTTTCTACACCTGTTTATACTTGAAACACCCAAACTCAGTAATTAGGTGATCTGTCCAGATGTTTATGGCCATATAGTGTAGGACACCGGCCCGAGATCACACTGAACTAAACCTCAGTTCAAACACAAAGACAGAAATCCAGCCACATTAGGGTCAATAATTTGTGCTGTGTTTCTGTTAATGAATAACTTAACAAAAATAATTTGGCATATTGCACATTCAATTGACTGTGACACTAATCTTGGCCATAGACCAAACACTGTATAAACCAATTACAATCATTTTATTGAACTGACATGGCACCAACTTGGAACAGGTAAGATAAGAGTGGAAGTGGAAATGTCACAAAACCAGTTAATGTCCTTAAAAGGGAACAGTGGTGCTTTTATCACTGGTTCTTGAGAAATGTCTCCTATGCCAGAAATCCTGTAGTCACAAACAAACGTTCCGTAACCTTGCAGAGGTCACAAATAGCTCCTTGGACGGTGGCATCAAGCCTTTGTAATCCTCCCAGGGTCATAAATATCTCACTAACATCCCTCATGAGCAGCTGCTCTGTAGATTTAAATAGCACAAAGGGCTTTGGCAGACTGCACTGCACCAGTAACAGAGGTAACATCTCCACCAGTAACAGGGGTGTGGAACCCCCAGCTCCCCCAGTAACAGAGGTGTGATACCAGCTCCACCAGTAACAGAGATGTGGTACCCACAGCTCCACCAGTAATGGGTGTAGTACCCACAGCTCCACCAGTAACGGGTGTAGTACCCACAGCTCCACCAGTAACGGGTGTAGTACCCCCAGCTCCCCCAGTAACGGAAGTGTGATACCAGCTCCACAAGTAACAGGGGTGTGGTATCCCCAGCTCCCCCAGTAATGGGTGTAGTACCCACAGCTCCTCCAGTAATGGGTGTAGTACCCACAGCTCCACCAGTAACGGGTGTAGTACCCACATCTCCACCAGTAACGGGTGTGGTACCCACAGCTCCACCAGTAATGGGTGTGGTACCCACAGCTCCACCAGTAACGGGTGTAGTATCCATATCTCCACCAGTAACGGGTGTAGTACCCCCAGCACCACAAGTAAGAGGGGTGTGGTACCAGCTACACCAGTAACAGGGGTGTAGTACCCAGCTCCACCAGTAACGGGTGTGGTACCCACAGCTCCACCAGTAACGGGTGTAGTACCCACATCTCCGCCAGTAACAGGTGTAGTACCCCCAGCTCCACAAGTAACGGGTGTGGTACCCACAGCTCCACCAGTAACGGGTGTGGTACCCACAGCTCCACCAGTAACAGAGGTGTGGTACCAGCTACACCAGTAAGAGGGGTGTAGTACCCAGCTCCACCAGTGGGACTCCCCCTCTCTTACGTGTTCACCTCCCACCCCCCATATAGCTGAGCTTCCTTTAACACTGACACTTGATCTTCATCCTTTTTTTATCCTTCTTTCACCACATACATTCTTTCTTTATTTCAATACCCACATTTTTCTCAGTCCAGCTGTCTTCCCTCCCCTCTCTCTCCCTCTCTCTCCCTCTCTCTCTCCCCCTTGTCCTTTTCCCTCTCTCTCTTCCTCTCTCTTCCTCTCTCTTCTCCTCCCCCCTCTCCTCCCCTCTCCTCCCCTTGTCCTTTCCCCTCTCTCTTCCTCTCCCTCCTCTTCTCCTCTGGCCTGTGCCCCATAACTTTGCCCACTCTCTCTTCTACAGCTGCTCATAGGCTCTGGTGTGTGTAGGTAATCGTTCTGTGTAATATCTACATTTACGAAGTCCTATTACACTGCATTAGTTCATTTAGCAAAAGCTCTTAACGTTTCGCCTGTGGCGGCTAAATAATTAGCAGTAAGTGCCTATACGGCCTGTATGTCGATAGCAATGAAGCAAACACTTGTATCAAAGCTATTCACCCACACTATGCTCAGGAACCATAAGACCAGGCAATGTCAGCAAACACAGTAATAGCACTGCACAATATATCGTTTGTCATTGCAATACTAACCTGTATTGATATAACAGAAGGTGGTTATATGCAAATGAGACCTCTCATTAATCTAATCTCAGTTGTTACAGCTGTATGTCCGTGTCCACTGATCTATGTTGGAGTATAATCACAGTAGAGTATGTTTGTCCATCTAGTGCAGCATGAACCAACCCAGGGAAGTGTCTACTCACTCAGAGAGGAGATTGTAGGTGCTGCTAAATCCAGCCGGGACGCCTGCACACACTGAAACGTTGCCACGCAAACCGCTCTTCTTGTGTGTGTGTCCAGGCGCCAGGTAGGGCCGAAACCTGTGACTAGGATCCTCCCCGAAACCAAATCCCGCATGGTGTCAGACTTCCCACCTCATGCTGTGGTCCTGGGTTCACACGCTGGCATATGACACTGGTAGGGGGCGGAGACTTCCTGTCAATCACAAGTGGCTGAAACTATAGTCCTTGAGTGCTTTCACGTGGTAAAGTACACACACATAATGAAAGGAGGAAGTTTTACAAAGAGCTTGGAAAATGGATCAGTTTCTCACTTTGTGATGGAAGGTTATCCAGCAACGTTAAATGATGCCACTGGTCTGGTGAGCACACGTCAGTCCCGCACAATATCAACTAAACATAAACTATCTGAGCTATTAAAACTGCACAACAAGGAGTTAACATACACATAGGTTTCTCAAACAGACACGTGGAGGTTGAAGAAACTGAGATGACAAAACCTGCCACCCCCCTACCGCACCACCTTCCTGGGGTGTGTGGATGTGTGTGGCGTGGGATTTATACACACTTGAGTGAAGTGAAGCACACATGGCCACGTTTAAAACCGGAATTAAACGACCCACTGTGACACAGACAAACGTTAGTGCTCTTGTGCTGTAGAAGTGCATTCTGGGTATACTTTAAGACAAATAAAGTTGTTTTAAAGACATCAAGGATTCCTAATATCAGCTTGTATGTCATCGTTGGTGTGTGTGTGTGTGTGTGTGTGTGTGTGTGTGTGTGTGTGTGTGTGTGTGTGTGTGTGTAGACTGGCAGATCGCCACCCTGGCCCTGCTGTTCGGGGGGGCTCTTCTCATTCTCATCTCCTTCCTGGTGGCTCTCATCTCTGTGTGCACCTGCACAAAGAGCCACTTCTACAGACCTGTCGCTGTGATGCTGTTTGCTGCAGGTAGGTTGCACACACACACACACACACACACACACGCACACACACACACACACACACACACACACACACACACACACAGAATTTTCTTTATCAAACAAATAGGCTAGAGCAAATTGTTATTAATATGTATTGTTATTATTAATGAATCTGAATCCATAAATACACTTATACAATACACTTAAACTGAAGCTAGCTGAAAGCACATAAAAGCACTTTCATTATTACGACACACATGTAGGCAGTGGTTAAAGTACTACTAATCAGACGGTCATGGTTCAGTTATGGTACTGTAATCAGGAGGTTGTGGTTCGGTTATGGTACAGTAATCAGGAGTTCATAGTTCAGTTATGGTACTGTAATCAGGAGGTTGTAGTTCAGTTATGGTACTGTAATCAGGAGGTTGGTGGTTCAGTTATGGTACTATAATCAGGAGGTTGGTGGTTCAGTTATGGTACTGTAATTAGGAGTTCATAATTCAGTTATGGTGCTGTAATCAGGAAGTTGTAGTTCAGTTATGGTACTGTAATCAGGAGGTTGTGGTTCAGTTATGGTGCTGTAATCAGGAGGTTGTAGATCAGTTATGGTACTGTAATCAGGAGGTTGGTGGTTCAGTTGTGGTACTGTAATCAGGAGTTCATAGTTCAGTTATGGTGCTGTAATCAGGAGGTTGTGGTTCAGTTATGGTACTGTAATCAGGAGGTTGTAGTTCAGTTATGGTACTATCATCAGAACGTTGTGGTTCAGTTATGGTACTGTAATCAGGAGGTTGTGGTTCAGTTATGATACTGTAATCAGGAGGTTGGTGGTTCAGTTATGGTACTGTAATCAGGAGGTTGTAGTTCAGTTATGGTACTGTAATCAGGAGGTTGGTGGTTCAGTTATGGTGCTGTAATCAGGAGGTTGTAGTTCAGTTATGGTACTGTAATCAGGAGGTTTCCAATGTTGGGCCTCAGAGCAAAACCCTTAACCGTCAATCGCTTGAATGTCCTACAGTCATGATTGTAAGTGATTTTGGATAAAAACAGCAACTAAATTCTATAAAATATTTATAATGTACACACATATACATTACATACACCTACATGTGCACACATATAATCTCATACCCTCTGCAGTCAATGCAGCACAGTTGTTAGCTCCTTGGGCAGTTCATGTGGAAACAGGAAACGCATCACACTTTCCACCCTCTATAAAGCCGTTCAGCCTCATACTGCAGCACAAATTAGTTTTAGTAATGGATAATTCTCGTTTTTAATTAATCACACATAGAAAAGTGGATTTTTTACATTGCTTTGAAGTCAGTGCTGTCTCTTTGTTGTGGTGCTCATCAATGGTTGGATTATTTTGAGGCCTGAAAAAAAAGTGGGTTTATGTTCTTGACCTATTTTTTGTTGTTCTTTGATGATGACTTTCATCACCACTCTCTCTTCTTCCCCCAGTTGTTCTGCAGGCCTGTAGCTTGGTTCTCTACCCCATTAAAATCATCGAAACAATCACTTTAAGAATATACCACGAGTTCAACTGGGGCTACGGCCTGGGCTGGGGGGCCACCATCTTCTCCTTTGGGGGAGCCATCCTGTACTGCCTCAACCCCAAAAACTATGAAGACTACTACTAAGCCTTCTTGGCAACTACACTACCCACAATGCACTATGTCCTCTACACTGTTCATGATAGTAGTTCATGCACCAAATTTTGTCTCCTTATAGAACTGGTTAGATCCTTCAAAACAATCACAATATGGGTGCAAAGCAATGCCTGCCAAACGTGAACTGAAAAGTCTGTTTGTCTGAGTACTTTTAAACATTGTCTAACATCTGATTTAATTTTCACACCAATAACCATCTGTATCTGGGTTATTTCCCATAATCACCCTTTTAAATCCCTTCATCCATCATTAAACTGTCACCCCTTTTCTGTCTGTCACCTGTTGTCATGGTTTCATCACACTCCTCACATCCCTGACCCCTCCCCAAGTCTCATGAGCCGCTGAAGATATCATGCTCCAGAGCTCAGTGGAATTCAGCTGACTTGTGACGTACAAGTCCCTCGGGATAGCTCTGTCTGGAGAAGGATTTATAGCTGAGAAGCCAGGTGACGGGGCTTCTGTGTGTATCTGACCTACCACACGCACACAGTTGCAGATCAAAATAATTACTGCCCACAGTAATTAGAATGTCGTGATTGCTTTCAGAATGAGGAAGCACTGATATACTGATATACAGATCTTTGAGCAGTTACTCTGAGCCAAGAATGTTTTGTTCACATATGAACAAAGAAAACAATAGACAGTTTGTCAAAGGGGATTTGGTGAACCTGGGCAGAGTGAGCCCAACACTCACAGCTGATGGTGTGGTCTTGGAATGAGGGACAGACCTCATGTACACATATGGTGAATCAAGTAGAGATGTGAGGTGAGTAGAATATGGCACGATAGGTTGAGCAGTGCCCTTACCATGTGGGTTCATTACTTTTGCTGGATTTGAACATTAGTGAATATGTAAGTTGTTTATACACATTAAATCCTGTGTGTTTAATGGATCAAATAGGGCTAGATAAATAGCACAACCCAGCATCTGAACCTTACAATTTAGAATTTGTGTTTTTTTTTACTGTAGGCCAATGTATTATGTGTGTTCCTGTCTATTTGATACTTTGAGGGATCAGATATTGGGCTCATCACGTCACCATTTCTAAGAAACACGTCCTTCGTCATTTTATAGAACTTTTTCTCCAATTGGGAGTACATCACACATGTAATACACCCAAGCCCACCACTGCAGCTGGGGTGGTAATGCTAGCTTAGAAAATGGCACTTAATAGAGTTTTGTTGAACTAAAAATTAACTGAAGTTTGGACAAAAACCTGTGCATTGACAGTGTTTAATCAATTGGGGGGGAAAAGCTGAGTAAAAATGTATCCTTGTATGAAACCCATAGGTCCTGTGGTTCAGACAACCCTAGAATAGTTTAATATTCCCCAATTAGTCTTACTTATGTACCAATACAGGTATCTAATGGGCAAGTATAGGATTGTAACCCGTAGCAGTCAATCTGAAGTGTGCAAGTGTATTTGAGAGTCATTGTACATGTGTGTGTGTGTGCTGGGTGTGTGTATATAGGGGGAACTTTTTTAACCCTAAAATGCAAATGTGACAATAATCTGATTTATACCACTAATAAAATGAACTGGCAAAGAGGATGAGGTGCAGGTGTTCTTAAGGACCGACCAGAGGCACAGGGGCTGATGGGATACCGAATGAGGTCGGGTCGTACATCAAGCATCGGCCTGGGAGGAATGTGGAGTTTCATAATCAGCATTTCTGTTTGTTACATATAACCAAGCTCTCTTCTAGTCATGTGACTTGCCACAGAATCACAACAGGATGTGTTCCACCCAGCTGCAGTAAACGGGAAAAATAATTCACATCAACAAGTCACATCCACCATGTTAAATCATAACGAACCCTTTGACATCTGGAAGTCAGGACTGCAAAAGGCAGAGTGTCATCACATAGAATCAACTCCTTTATTAAGTACAGCAACTTTGAGGCATTTGCACAAGAAAATCATCACGTTTAAACACAGAATACAGTGTGGCATAATACACATAAAAGTACCAGGGAGCATTACCATTCATACGCACATATCTTAGTGTTCTTCATTCAGAGGACTTTCTGAAGACTGCATACAGTGTGAAGTCTACATTAGGAGTAATCAGACCCCTGCTTATGTCCCCAGTCTGATCCGCAGACCTGTGTGTGGGCTTGGCGTGGGTATGCCTTCATGTAAACATGTCTGTCTCTTTACGCTTGGAATGGTCACATGGCACGCCATGCCACTCCCATGTCCGAGAAGCTCCTCCTACTGAAACAAACAAACCCTATGCCCTTCTCATTGTGCTCCAGGGCCAACAAAACCTTCCTGTTGTTTCTTTCTGTGGAGGTAAGGACCCCCCCCCCTTACAAAGCATAGTTTCTTCAATAGAAAAAAAACCCCAAAAACATTAAAATAAGTGCATGGAGCTTCCAGGGGCTGGGGAGGCGGAGCCTGATCGGATACAGACATGTCATTGGAGCACACGGCTCATCCTCAGCAGGGTGCTCAGTTATTGCTGGGTGGGGCTGAGGGGGTATACAGGGCTGGGTGCAAAAGTTGCATGATGGAACAGATTAGAAGAGAAGACGGGGTTTGTGCCCTGTTGGGCGGGGCGTGCTGGTAGCCAGGGGGCGGGTTCAGGTATAGCGTGGCATCTCACACTGTTCACAGCGGTTCAGAGCCGGGTGGTTCAGGAAAGTGCAGCTATCACAGTTCCACTGAGCGCCCTCAAAGTCTTCATCTCGCTGGGCTTCGGCCGGGGAGATCACCTTCCGCACATCTGCATCCACACACACACACACACACACACACACACACACACACACACACACACACACACACACACACACACACACACACACACACACACACACACACACACGCACGCACGGAATGAGAAACTTTCAAAAGACCTACATGTTAAGACGTAAAGACTCCACACTGTTAGGTGGTGACAGTCTCAGGCAGAAATTTGATGTTTACAGGTGGGAGCCTGTGGCCACAGACATGGACCGGGGGGTGTGGTTACATACGAGGGTGTGTTGTTACAGACCGGGGGGTGTGGTTACATACGGAGGTGTGTGGTTACAGACCGGGGGGTGTGGTTACATACGAGGGTGTGTGGTGTCAGACTGGGGGGTGTGGTTACATACGGAGGTGTGTGGTTACAGACCGGGGGGTGTGGTTACATACGAGGGTGTGTTGTTACAGACCGGGGGGTGTGGTTACATACGGAGGTGTGTGGTTACATACGGAGGTGTGTGGTTACAGACCGGGGAGTGTGGTGTCAGACTGGGGGGTGTGGTTACATACGGAGGTGTGTGGTTACAGACCGGGGGGTGTGGTTACATACGAGGGTGTGTGGTTACAGACCAGGGGATGTGGTTACATACGAGGGTGTGTGGTGTCAGACTGGGGGGTGTGGTTACATTCCAGCACTTCTGCATCACTATTTTCACACATCTGTCTTAAGTGCTAGCACTACAGAATGACAAGAACCCAGCAGGAGGATGGTAACACCAAATCATACCACCCAGCCACTTCAGGCCTGCTCACACAGAGCATGTAGAGGTCAGAGGTCACTCAAACGTGATGAAGGAAGGGGAGGGGGGGGTGTGTGAGAAAACTAAATTTAGCATGTATGAGGAAAATCAATAATAAAAAAATCAATAAGACATTCTGAGGGTAGGGCCCATCAAAAGCCTGTGACATGGTGGATCTGTAACTGGTTTAGAACATAAGGTGAAATGTAACAATACTTGGTGAAGAACTTTCAGAGAGAGGCCACCCAGAAAGATAAACTGCACCAAACCAAACCAAAGTAAGATATTTATTATGTTAACGAGAAAGACAAAATCAGTCTGGTTCTCACCTTTCTTCCCTGGTTTGGGCGGCACAACTGGACCGGGCTGGATGTTGTCATAAAAGTTCATGGCTTTCGGGTCAAACTTTCCTAACCAAAAACAAGTGATACATGATTAAAATCTTAAAGTCCATGCCTTGTTTCCTGGAGTAAGTTATATGGATTATTCTGGAATAAGCCTGTGCTAGCTTAACCTGGTGAGCTTCAAAGCTAAGGCCAACATTTATAATAATTAAAAAGGAGAGGAACAGAAACATGGCTGGTTGACCAGACAGTATGTGAGAGAGAGAGATGGAGGTGGAGCATGTGAGAGAGAGAGATGGAGTATGTGTGAGAGAGAGAGATGGAGCATGAGAGAGAGAGAGATGGAGGTGGAGTATGTGAGAGAGAGATGGAGGTGGAGTATGTGAGAGAGAGATGGAGGTGGAGTATGTGAGAGAGAGATGGAGATGGAGTATGTGTGAGAGAGAGATGGAGGTGGAGTATGTGAGAGAGAGAGAGAGAGAGATGGAGGTGGAGTATGTGAGAGAGAGAGATGGAGGTGGAGTATGTGAGAGAGAGAGAGATAGAGGTGGAGTATGTGAGAGAGAGAGAGATGGAGTATGTGTGTGAGAGAGAGAGATGGAGGTGGAGTATGTGAGAGAGAGAGAGAGAGAGAGAGAGAGACAGAAATGGAGGTGGAGTATGTGAGAGAGAGAGAGAGAGAGAGAGATGGAGGTGGAGTATGTGAGAGAGAGAGAGAGAGAGAGAGGGAGATGGAGGTGGAGTATGTGTGAGAGAGAGATGGAGGTAGAGTATGAGAGAGAGATGGAGGTGGAGTATGTGTGAGAGAGAGATAGAGGTGGAGTATGTGAGAAAGAGATGGAGTATGTGTGTGAGAGAGAGAGATGGAGGTGGAGTATGTGAGAGAGAGAGAGAGAGAGAGAAAGACAGAAATGGAGGTGGAGTATGTGAGAGAGAGAGAGAGAGAGAGAGATGGAGGTGGAGTATGTGAGAGAGAGAGAGAGAGAGAGGGAGATGGAGGTGGAGTATGTGTGAGAGAGAGATGGAGGTGGAGTATGTGAGAGATGGAGGTGGAGTATGTGAGAGAGAGATGGAAGTGGAGTATGTGTGAGAGAGAGAGAGAGATGGAGGTGGAGTATGTGAGAGAGAGATGTGGAGTTTTGCAGGGATGAAGTGGGCGTAGCTCATTACTACAAGGATCCTACAGTACTATAGCACATCACCCACATCAAGTGCACCCTAATCACTCTATACACTCCATTAATGCACGCTAACTCCAATTAGCACTCACTTAGACTTATTAATGCTCACTAATGCATATTAATGCTCACTAACGCTTACTGACGCTTGTGAATGCTCCCTACCACTTACTGACGTTCAGTAACACTTCTTGACGCTCACTAATGCTTGTGAATGTGCACTAACGCTTATAAATGCTTATTTCTATGAAGGGTTTACCTCTGTAGCAGGTCTGCAGTAGGTCTGTCTCCTTCAAAGTGCAGTCAATGTCGATCTGGAGCTGTCTGTTCTGAGTGCGTATTCTGGTCATTTCTTCAGGCTAGAAGACACAAACACACATCCCACTGATGTTCATTCACTTCTCTTATTCAATGGGAGGGGAGGAACGGCATTCTACTTAATTTACCTTCTGTATCTCTAGCTGGAAAGACTGAAAAACCCACCACTCCTCAAACATTCATCATTACTGATCTCTGCAATGTTTGGGTAAGAAAATATCAGTTTTCTTAACCGGCAGCCACAGATTCCTTCCACATGGTGGCGTGATTTTATAAACAGCCGGCCTCTCTATCCACATTGGGGCTACCATGAGCAAATGTGGTTGCTAACCAATGGCAGAAGCTTCACTCCACACAGCAGCAAGCCCATTGTAGCAACAGTATGCGTTGCTGGTTACGGCGCTACAACGCGAGGACTCTAGGCAACGGGGATGTGAACGCATGGTGGTACATGCGTACATGTTTGTGCAGATGTGTATTCGTAGATTTACGTGTGTGTGTGTGTGTGTGTGTGTATGTGTGTGAGTGTGTGTGTGTGTGTGTGTGTGTGTGTGCTGACCCGTGGAAT
Source organism: Brachyhypopomus gauderio (assembly GCF_052324685.1). NCBI lineage: Eukaryota > Metazoa > Chordata > Actinopteri > Gymnotiformes > Hypopomidae > Brachyhypopomus > Brachyhypopomus gauderio. Next base: position 35,970,596 of record NC_135214.1, read on the forward strand.
GAGGCTGGTGCTGTTGACCCGTCTGAAGCGTCTCTGCAGGGCGTCATACTCCATGTCATTCACCTCAGACTTCAGGTGCTCCAGCTTCTGCTGCTCCACCTGCAGGCCCTTCATCAGCCTCTCCATCCGCGCACGCTGGTGGAGCAACAGAGCTGCACACACACAACGCAAGATTAACACACACACACACACACACTACAGCATCCCAAATCCTCAACCAACACACAAACAGACAGCGGTGTCGATAGTTATGACTGTTTATATTTTGTTTTACCCATTACTGTCAATAATAAATAACTACGAATTGGTTTGAATGAAAGACCATATGAGGGATACCCAGCTGTAATTACAGGACCACCCACAAAACCAACCACACATTCTCATAGACCACAGGGAAGTCTTACAAACACACACTCGCACACACACACACTCACGCACACACACACACACTCACGCGCACGCGTGTCACGACCATGTCATGAAGTAACAATTATGCAGCCATAATTCCAAACTGAATAAAAACAACATCTTAAAGAGCATGTTGATCTTGTTCATGGACATCTGTGGTTCTCAGTAGACCTGCTGGCCCTCCCTGCCGTACGAGTAGAACTCTTCTCTAGTATTATTACAGTTTTTTATTGAAAGTGATATTTAAATATTTAATAATATTACTGAGAAATATTGTTTCATTTCTCTGTTTATTTGATCATCTGATTTATTTAGTTAGCACATCTATTCAGTTTTGTTGTATAGATGTAACATGATGCAAGTACTGTTGAATTATGTTTATGACAATGTTCTTCAATTTTCTTCTAAATGGAAAGGAGTATAAAAATGTGTTTACTTCACACTCGACTCTGCCAATATTGCTAATAAACAACAAATTGAACAAACAGTAACCACCAAGGGACAGACCAACAGGACAGGACACACGTACCCTGCGTGTATGCGCAGACAGGACACACGTACCCTGCGTGTATGCGCAGACAGGACACACGTACCCTGCGTGTATGCGTAGTCGTCCGACCCGGAGCTGGAGCGTCTGGGCATGTGGCTGACCTGGCTGGCCACGTTCCCCGGGAGCGCGGAGATGGGCAGAATGGGCGGTGGAGCGCCGTGCTTCTCGCCTTGATCCACAATGTTGAGGAGAGACTCCGTCTCCACTGGAGGAGACCCTGTGGCCCGTTGGGCCTGGCCGGGCGACACTTTGATCTTGATGTAGGCGGCGCTGGCCGGCTGAGGTGAAGAGGAGGGCCGGGGGCGGGCCGGGCCCTGGTGGAGGTACACTGCCGGGTGGAAGGATGGCGCCGGGGGGCCCGTCATGCTTATGGCTCGTGACGGCGAGCTCGGGGACGGGCTGGTGGCCATGTAGAGGGTGGCGGGAGAGGTGTGGACCGGGGAGTTGCTCCGCGGCCGCCCGTCCAGCGCCATCTCGATCGGGTTCTTCATGGAGGCTTTGGAGGTCATGTAAGGCCTGTAAGGGATGGACTGGGAATGCTGGTAGGGAATGTTAGGTAGGGAAGGGGGGCTGATGGGTAGGAAGACGTGGGGGGGCTGCTGGACCTGGTGCTGGGGGGAGCTGTAGGGCGACTGGTAGGTGGGCGTGGTGTAGGGGGAGGGCTGGTACACGGCAGGCCCGGGCGAGGCCCAGGGCTGGGGGCTCTGCGAGGGCGAGGGGCGGATATACAGGGTGCTGCCGCTGTTGCTGTACCCGCCGTGCTGGATCTGCAGCGCCTGGGGCACGGAGGGAATGTTCTGGGACAGAGTGACCGTGATGGGGGTCATGTAGCGGGCAGGGACCGGGGTGTACGTGGGGGACACGCCCTGGATGGTGGGCGGAGGGGTTGCGGCGCTGGACGAGCGCCCCTGGTCACCCATGAAGAAGGGGTTGTATCCCTGCGAGGGTGCCACGGCGGCGGGTGCAGACTGCGGCTCGTGGAAGGCGCCCCGCTGGGGCTCGATGTGCCCATCGCTGGAGCTGTGCACGAGCTGACGGGCACCAGCGTTTCCAGCCGTGCCATCCGGGTAACCCAGACTGATGTGCAACATGTGGTTGCGGCTCAGGTGCGCCTCTTCTGGGCTGTGGTACTCCTCATAAAGGTACCTGTTACTCTCCTGGGCCAGCAGGTGGAAGCAAAGGTCCACGTTATTGTTGTTCTGAGGAGGAAACAGCAGATGTTGGGATAAAACAACACAGCACCTGACACAGCATCAACAGGAATTTGAACTTCAGAGTCTCTCTCAAGCTACCCAGTGAGTAAGAATGTCAGGATAAGGGCCTCCACACACACACACACACAGACACTCCTCCTCCAAGACATCCTTCTCTGTATTCTGCATCCTTTCATGATGCACTCCCCTGTGCTTCATCAATTATTGATCAAAGAGCAAATACACAATGAAAAAACACACACAACAAAGCCAAGTCGGTCCATTTCCTGAGTAACGTCCTCACCTGGAGAAGGCACTGGGACACTACGTTTTCTGGAATCTCCGGAAAGCGCTGCTTGAGGTCTTTCAGGACGTGGTAGTCCAGCTGGGGCCCTCCCTGCGCCATCCTGAGTACACGGCGTCACTCAGTCCACCAGGCCAGCAGGTGCCCTCCTCTGATCCCCTGGGGACGCGCAGAAATGACACATCAGCCCCACCGATCCAGCGCTCTCGTGAAAAATGCAACTGCAGCACCCCAGTTACACTTGTGTCCGGTCCGGACACGACAGATCATCATGGCCAAGTGGACGAAAGCGGGCACTCGAGTGAGATCCGATACGGACACCGCAGCACAACACTGCAAGAGGGAGAATGGCTAATGTTGGAGGACGGCCAGTCGGCGTGAGACACCAGCCTCGGTCAGCCCAGACTATGAGCAGGCACTGACAGTGAGATTAAATGACACCTACAGAGCCGAATCACCAGCGCGGTTCCGCTCAACCACCTCACAGGACGGGATGGACATCCATCCCTTTCAATGTCGCCTGGGTACATTAGCATAAGCTTGTCAACACACACCGCTAGCACGCTCAGCTCACCTGAGGTCTGGTGACAAGTCATCACGTCCCGTGAGCTCGTCGCAGTGCACACGCCCAACTTCATTAAAACAACAACACGCGTAACTGTTAGAACAGCTAGCTGCATGTACCACTGTTGGCTAACTAGCTAACCAAATACACTTAACAGCAATTAACTAGCTAAACGCACTAGAACAAAGTTATTGCAACTACAAAAACATCTTCACATGCACCAACACATAAATATTTACATGTTCAAACGAAGCGATAAAGACACGCAGCTAATATTAGACGAACACCTAACAAACACAACAATGAAACCCAAATCAGGAAGCATCAAATATTTACTGAGAAAACTAGCCAGGTTGCCTGTAGCGAGGGTTACCTAGAGACACGTCGCCATGGTATCTAGCCAGGTTGCCTGTAGTGAGGGTTACCTAAAGACACGTCGCCATGGTATCTAGCCAGGTTGCCTGTAGTGAGGGTTACCTAGAGACACGTCGCCTAGCGAGGGTTACCTAGAGACATGTCGCCATGGTATCTAGCCAGGTTGCCTGTAGTGAGGGTTACCTAGAGACATGTAGCCTAGCGAGGGTTACCTAGAGACATGTCGCCATGGTATCTAGCCAGGTTGCCTGTAGCGAGGGTTACCTAGAGACATGTACCCATGGCGCTGGTTGTTAGCTGGCGTTATCTAGGTGAGCTCGAGACATCGTTAGCTTAGCTACCGTCATTGTTTATCGCAGTTCACACAGCCTGCGAGTAACGAACATGTAGCGCATAACGTAAATAAAACCGCGCGTAAAGACGCCCGTGTGTGCGGAGGTAAATGCTGTTCGGTAACGGGAACGGTGTGTTTCTAGCTGCCCTAGCTATGCCGCGTCGCTATAGTGGCGGAAGTGCGATGGCTTCCCCAACACAGCAGGCGACCGTTCGGCGGAGCGGCGGCCAGTGCGGGACGCGACCCCGCGGGCAGGCGCAGCCGGAGTCTGGATGAAACCAAATGCGTTGCACCGACCTGCAGGTTGATGCTGAAACTGTCATCCAGAGCCCAAACCACACAAGTCTCGCGGCGAGGACAAGCTGTCGCAAATATGAAGCGGCAACACACAACAACGGCCATACCGTCAACGGACTCCTTGTTGCCATTTGACGTCCACGCCAGGATTTCAGTCACTGCGTCGACACCGTTTCCTTGATCAACTAATCGACTAGGATATGTTCAGTCTAAATGCCAAACCGGAGATCAGCTATCGCTACGACTCTACAAGTTGTAGAAACCCACCAGCTAGCCAGCTAAACGGCACAGCCGCTAGTGTTTGTCCTCCTGTCTTTTTCGTCTAAATGTTGTTTCATTTACCGACAGTGCATTCCCGCCATCTGCTGGACTGGGGTCTTAGTAGTTACATGCACCTCTCTCTCTCTCTCCCTCCCTCTCTCTCTCTCTCTCTCTCTCTCTCTCCTCCCCCCCACGACACTTACATTATACTTGCACCTATACACTCACCAGCCACTTTATTAGGTACACCTTGCTAGTACCGGGTTGGGCCCCCTTTTGCCTTCAGAACTACCTTAATCCTTTGTGGCAGATTCAGCAAGGTACTGGAAACATTCCTCAGAGAGTCTGGTCCATATTGACATGAGAGCATCACGCAGTTTCTTCAGATTTGTCGGCTGCACTTCCATGATGTGAACCTCTCGTTCCACCACATCACAAATGTGCTCTATTGTATTGAGATCTGGTGACTGTGGAGGCCATTCGAGTACAGTGAACTCATTCTGTTCAAGAAACCAGTCTGAGATGATTTGTGCTTTATGACATGGCACGTTATCTTTTGAGATTCCAAGGTGTTACTTTACATAAATTATCTAAAGATAGAGAGAGCTAAGGAGGGAACCACTGGGAATAAACACACACATGGAAGGAACTGATTTTAATTACAGAAACTCTGCCGTGTAGGGAACACTGTAATCTTGAGGTAGAAGGTAACTGACAAACTGCATGGTAAGAACCTGCACTCAGTGAAACACAGGGGCGGATCTACGGGCGGGCCTTGGTGGGCCAGTCCCACCCTGATTGGCAGCTGAGCCCGCCTAATCACAAGCTCAGAATACAGTTTTCCGTATGAAAATTAATGAAAATAAACTATAATTGCTGCAGGATGGCACCTAGCGCACGAGTCATTTAATGATCATACACCCCGCCCACCCCGAACAACTTTTGTTCGTGCTTGCCCACCCCAATTACACTTTGGCCCGTCCAAAAACTGCCGGCTGCATCCGCCACTGGTGTAACAGTGTACCAACCTGCACTCAGTGTAACAGTGTACCAACCTGCACTCAGTGTAACAACCTTTACTCTGTGTAAGTGTAAGAACCTGTACTCAGTGTAACAGTGTGACAACCTGTACTCAGTGTAACAGTGTAACAACCTGTACTCGGTGTAACAATGTAAGAACCTGCACTCAGTGTAACAACCTATACTCAGTGTAACAGTGTAAGAACCTGTACTCGGTGTAACAGCGTAAGAACCTGCACTCAGTATAACAACCTGTACTCGGTGTAAGAACCTGTACTCGGTGTAACAACCTGTACTCAGTGTAACAGTGTAACAACTTGTACTCGGTGTAACAGTGTAAGAACCTGCACTCAGTGTAACAGTGTCTGTAATCATAAATATTCACACATACTAGACATGAGAAGCTCATTAAGAGGGCAGGTGTGACAGCAGTCGTGTGATGTGTAACTGCTCAACGAGGGGAACAGGTTTGTTCTGGACGCAGCCTTTACTACCGAGCCTGGGTGTGCATTAGTGCTTCTTCAGGTTCACACAGCTTTGTGCTGTGACAATCTGCTTTATGCTTCATATTGTTGCTGATAGGACAGGAGTTCAGTCCAGTTCAGTCCAGTTCAGCTTTGTCATTTACACCAGAGTTACACTCCACTTCTGCACAGTGGGTCAATACTAATGTGCACACAGATCAGTGTGAATGTAGAGCTGGTTCTACCCAGCCAGCTTCTTACACTGTTCACATTTCCACTCTCAACTTCTTGTCTAAAGCACTTCATACACACTTATCAGCATGTATCACAGTGTGTGTTTCCTTGGTGTTGAACCTATGACCTTGGAGTCACCTGAAGCTTGCTCAACCTGCTCAGCCAGGTAATCTACAGGTGTACGACGTTGGTGACAGTTGTAACAGTTGGTGACATCATAGGACATCAGAAAACCAAATGATAAACACAGCTGCTCCTCGGGTATTATTATTGATAAACGTTCTTCATTTAACGAGAACAAAATTATTATTATTATTGATAAACATTGATTTAAGCAAGGAAAAACTCACACAGAGATCAAAGTATCTCCTACAAGTAAGTGCTGGATATGAAGGCAGCACACAGTCAATGGAACTGACACTCAGAACAAGAAGGGAGATTTGAATGATCCACAATGGTACACTATTCAACATGAGAACAAATATAGAAATAAAACTTGTTAATAGATGTTTTAAAGGTGTTAGCTTGTCTAATCACAAATGTTTTGGAGCTCATGTCATGTTGATGGAGGGCTATTGCTGAGTACTGACTGCTGTCTTACCAAATTCAGAACTGGAATATCCAGGTGAATATACTTCCACGTAAACGATGCTGACACCTACTTACAACTCAAGATACAGACACATGACGGCTCTGATCTACAGAAATGGTCCAGTGTATCTGGGCCAAGTCAGATCTTTCACAAGGTTCACAGTGATGAGAGGAACATCCAGTGTGTTATGAGTCTTAAAGTAAAATCATGAACCAGATCCTATAAATCCAGTGCAGAGTTGTTTTAGAGGTGAGGGGAGAAGCAGGGAGCACTCGGGTTTGTCCACTTCCCAATGTTATTAGAAGATAGATATTAATTCCTACATTTGATCTATAAAACATACCACTAAAACATAAAACCAGCCTACTGTGCAAGGCTAATAACTGATTGACCACAAGGTGGAAGCATACTCTCTTCAGAAGTTAACGGGACTTGATGTTTATCCAAAATGTCCAAAACCCAAAAAGACTAGCAGAAACACTTGTTGGAGTGATATTGTAGATGTAAACAAATTTGATGTTTTTGAAATTAACAGCTGTTTTGCTTTATAAGAATGAATTCTTACTGTTTTAATAGACCCTGTTATAGTCTAGTGAATGGATCGTGATGAAAGACATGAACTACGAAAAAAAAGCATGACTACATTTTAATCATTGCACGTGTGTTGCCCATTTTGGTGGATAAAATCTCTTTAATCAGAGCTTTGAATCATGGGCAAATGATTTGGGATTGTTAAATCAAGTGAGTCATGGCTCTGCCAGGGCCTTTTTTTAGACAGCTTCCATCCGATAAGGCTCCTGTTCTGTAAGGAGATACTGAAGAACCAGGGGCTTATTTTAGCCTCTGGCCGCCATTTTGAGTGGGTCAGCGCGCTATGATTGGCTGTTTTTCATTCACTGATTATCATGTTTTTTTATATCAAAACTTTAAAATGCCAGTTCCTGATATCGCAGCAGGATTCTGAACAAAGAATCCTCGCATGTTATCAAACAGAATTTAAGCTTTGCAAAGGAAAAAAAAGTTTGCATGTCCTGATCACCAAAGATTCAGCCAGAGCCATCACATTAGATACTGCTAACAGAGACAAATTAGCACAAGCGATCACAACTATCCAGTGACCAGGAGAGCGTCTCAGGAGCAAAGCATCATGGGTCATACAGTTATAGTTTAAGAGGACAAGATGCAGCTTTACAGTAAAAAAAATATTACTGGTATAACTGAATAGTCTTTAACAAGTCCACTGAAGCCAGAATAGTATAACAGAAAGACGTAGTGCTTTGAGACTTCCGAAGGTGGTGGCAGCAGCTGTGTGTGTGTGTGTGTGTGTGTGTGTGTGTGTGTGTGTGTGTGTGTGTGTGTGTGTGTGTGTGTGTGTGTGTGTGTGTCTGAAGTACCAGGCTCTTGTAGGCTAGCTGAGCTGTCTCCATAGCTGTGATCTGGGTCCACAGGTGGGAGGTTATTTCAGGCAGTCCCCTTGTTCTGTCTACTGCTCTGAGGTCTCCCAGGGTCTTTACGCTGCCTTAGAGAAGGACAACCCCCCCTCCCTCATCTCCAACTGTCTCTCAAGATTTCACTAGAAACATGCCAAAAAAGAAAAACGCACCATAAAGTAAGAAGCGTTTCACTTCACTTGGTCTTTTGCTTGCATTGTTACTTTTTTTTTTGCTCTCTTGAAAGGCAGTGTGAATTTTTTCAGCTGTGATGTATGCTTACAGCATCCTGAAACCTCTTACCTTGGCAGTCCCAGTGAGAGAGAGAGAGAGGGGGGGGCACATCCTGTGTCACACCTCAGGTTACACAGCTACATCCGGATGAGGGCTTGAGATCTTTTGCCCATAGCTCTTAAACACACCTGTCTGTGCCTCCTGCTTCATACTGTGACTTTCATGAAGGACACAATCACATGAGAGGAGTAACAGTAACATCTCAAAATATGACAATGTTCACACAGAGAACATGAAATCATCCAACATGACACGTCTTCCACACACTGAAAGGGCTTCTATTATTGGTGTGTGTTCTCATCGTTTCATCGGTGGTGAACTGCGTCCAGGCCACCTTGATCTCCCGGACGGTCTCCTAGCCGTAGCTGTGTATGTGCGTCTGCTCCAATGTGGCAGAGGATCACAGTGGTAGCAGCTGCACGCAGGAGCCGTGACGCCGTTACTAGAAGCTGAAGCAAATGGCGACAGAGCTCACTCCAAAATGGCTCCTCACTTGACATCCTGTGTGAGGGAATGAGGCTCTTGCAGGCCCTTGGCCTCCATATGTGCAGTCTGGTGTTTGAGTCGTAACCATCTCCAGTGCACTCCAGAAGAGACACATGGCTGAGACAAGACTGTGGATTCAACACAGATTTACTCCGTCACAAATAGGGTTGCAGCGGTAACCGGTTTCACGGTATACCACGGTATTAAAATGCACGGTTATCATACCGTGTGCGTTTGCTTATTACCGGTAAAAAGCAAGCCAGCGGAGAAACTGACCCGCGCATGCGCAACTCCGCTCCGGTTCAGCTACTCAGCACACAGCAGTGAGAATGGCAGAAAGTGCATCAGACTTAACACATTTTTTAACAAAAAAAAAAGCTAAACTAAAATCAGTGGCGAAAATGACGTAATCGCGGTGGCTCCGCCCGTGCGCGAGGGTCTCGCGCGCTGTCGATTCGCGAGGTCGTGCACCTCTCGAATTTTGTAACTAATGAACAAAGTCATGTTTGCAGGATTCATACACGTTTAAAAGGTGGAATTAAAACACTTGTACGTCACTTTAAAGGTCCGTTTCAATATTTCCCAGCACCTTAAACTTAATTAAGTTAAATATTTATACATATACTCGAAATAATTCGCTTTTTCATCACATTATTTAATGGTTGTTTATTTCCAAAACGCCCAATCTTAACGTCTTCACGTTCTCTCATGTTTCGTCCTGGAATTAAAAGAGGCTCGTATTTGTTAACGTAAGACAAAAGAACTGTGCGGAGTCGCTTGCTACGGTCACTAGTGAAAGTATAAACCTAGCTTTTTATGGTCCTTGCTTTCACTGGATGTGAAAGACGCTATTAATTTACATGCGTTCAAATTCTAACGTACCTGTTTTTGATATGTTAAAACCAGACTCGGTGTGAAAACCTTAAAATAGACATCTCTATTGTGATGATGTCAGAAATAAATCCTCTCTTCCTGCAGTATCTGTTATAGTTATAGTTGTATAGTTGTACTGCCAAGTTATATTCCAACTTGGCAGTACAACGGACGTTTACAACAGTTGTTGATCAGACACTGACCCAGGCTCAGTTTATCAGATATTAAATAATTTAAACTTAAATAATTGTACTGAAATCCATGATTTAGGTTTCTCTAATTTTGCAGTATTTATATAAACATGTGTACGGCTTATTTTTTTAAAGGACACATTTTGTATACAATAGTTCCAGGTTTCTACAATAAATAGTTAATTGAACAAAAATAACTTGTTGTAATTTCTTTAAGGGTCGGTGTATCTTTTAATAATATACAAACTAACTGTGATACCGTGATAACCGTGATACCGCGGTATTTTCTGAGACGGTTATCATACCGTGAAAATCTCATACCGTTGCAACCCTAGTTCACAAATAGGGAATGTTTTGGTCAACACTTACACAACCGGGTGTATCTCATTTGGGCAGAGGTGTCATAGCTGCCACCATAAACGGAGTGTGTTCTGTCCTCCTGAGGTATTTGGGTTATCACCTAGCCTGCTTTCTGTCAGCACCATGAGATCCAGTACTGGCCGGAATAGCGCCAAAAAGATAAAGGTTGCTATACCCACTGATCAGGAGCGGCTCACACAAACACACACACAGAAGCACACGCCATGTTTATGGAAACAGGCTTAATACTCTTAAAATCTCAGCAGCACTTCTGCATACCACCAGCACTGGCAAATGCTTACATTCCCTTGCTTGTACTGGGAAAAGAGAACTTTCCAAACTGTAGGCCTGTATCATATTTCGTAAGTAAAAATAAATATCAGTAAATAAAATTATACATCAACTGCATCTGATCAGCTGTGTATTTTGCTTATAATCAATTAGTAACAGTGATGTCGCTCCCCAAACAACAACAACAACAACAACAACACACGCGACAATCCCAGAGGAAACAGGGATGTAGGGGAAGGGTGTGTGTGGGTCGTGGGGAGGGAGGGGGTCGTATGTGTGACAGCTGTGGGTATTGGTGACGCGGTATCCGGCGACGATATAACGGTACTTTTATAGAAAGCGTCGGTAGATACGTAAACTCGTTCATTTACCGTTCAGGCGGCGGGCAGAGAGCGCGAATAAGGATTATACCACGGTGTTGCTCCAGCTTTGAGAGAGTTCTTATCAAACTCAAGAGGAGGGTAACTGTCACAGAGGTAGGACGATTTAATGACTCTTAGCAAAGTTACTGAGCGAAAGTTAGATACCTTTTAAAGTAATCAATGGAAACGTAAGAAAATACATAGTTTTCATTATATTGGTGTCTAATCGTTCTGCGTTTAATGTGTATGTGTATTTGGTGATTAAATATGAAAAAAGATAAAATCATAGTGTAAAAGAGCTTATGTCCAAACTAAATATGTGGAATTGAAAGGACACTTATCGTAGTGTATTTGTTACACTTTATATTAGTGATATACTGTCTTAATACTCCTTCATTAGCTCCACTTATTCTAAAATAAAGGTCCTCCATGGCTGTACCACCCTTTTGAAGCAGCACCTATATGGGATATTTATTGTTTTCTTGACACAGTCTAACATGAACTGTGAGAGCAAGAGTGTAGTTTTAGATTTGATCTTATTCTGTATTTTTGCTTATCTGAGAGTGTAATGAATTAGAGTACTATAGTGTAATAAATTATACTATAATGTAATAAATTACATCCAAACAATGAGCCATTTCCTATATGCTTTTCAATAAAACCTTAATCCACTGCCATAATCCTAGGGTTAGAGTTAGGGTTATACTTCATTTTACAAACACACCCGCCTTTGAAGATTGAAGGGGTCTCTGATTCAGTACTTGGTATAATGTTGGATCCTTTTGGGACAGAAATGATTATCTGACAGAAGGTCCCAGAATTCTTTTGGTCAGATGTGTGTGTGTGTGTGTGTGTGTGTATGTGTGTGTGTGTGTGTGTGTGTGTGTGTGTGTGTGTGTGTGTGTGTGTGTGTGTGTGTGTGTGTGTGTGTGTGTGTGTGTTGCTGACCCCCCTCTCAGTCTCTCCACATAGTTGTCCTCAAAAATATCCTGAGTCACATGAGCCTATACAGACAGGTTAAAATTAGGCTCTGCACATTGTACTGGGACTGGAGTTGGGGACTGGGCCCCTCAACTGGTGTCCAGTGACACCATCTCACCAGCTCTGACACCAGCTCTGACTAATCCACCAATCAGAGTGTGTGAAATGGTGTTTGATACAGAGCTGCATATGAAACGTTATGTCACTGTACATGATCTTACTTTACAACCACGAGCTCTTCAGGGAATCTCAGATTCAAACCCCAAATGTTTTTATTAATAAAATGTATATATATAGATATAATCATATAAATTATACTGGAAGGCTTTTAATGGGGAAAACAAACAATAATGTAGTTAGGTACTTTCAGTGAAGAATGAATTTGGTTGGCTTGCATGTTTGTGTATGACTCAGATCATATTGGACTGAAGGGTTTACGGGGCCAAGTTGTGTCTTGAGGTCATGTTGTGTCCTGAGGTCATGTTGGGTCAATGTTGTGCCTCAGTGTTCAGGAATCATCTGAAGGATCCAGGACGCAGTCCCCCGTCATTCCCTCTTACAGACAACGTGGTGCGTGTGACGACCCCTGATGAAACAGAGAGCATCACTAACGCAGAAGAAGTGAATGAGATGGCAGACCTTGCTGACCCGGAGAAGCACAGCTCGGTGGAGATGCTCGAAATTAACAGCTTGGCTCAGGAGGCAGACATGAATGGAGAGGCGAAGGTACAGGAGGAGAGCACATCGGCAGCATCTCAGAGAGTGACGAACACCATAGTCAGGGTGAGGAAGGCTAGCCGCACGGAGGAGGACACAGAAGCCAACATCACGGAGGTGGACACTATGAATGATGTGGGAAACCTAGCTGAGGGGGATGCTGAACAGAACGTAGCCAGCATGACAGACGTTGCACTAAAACAAGAGGTATGACATCCTTAAACCTGCACAACTTATATAAAAAATAATATATAAATTACACATGGAAATATTATTTTGAATTCCACCAATACGTCATGTTTAAACCCCCAAAAAGAGATGATACTATGGTGTTTCCATATTCATTTTCTCATTTTTTTACTCTTCCTTTTTCCTCTTACCTTATTTCTAAAGAAACTTCTGAAGACTCATAAACCAGTGCAGAAGAGCTATGTCCCTAAGATCAACAAAGGAGACGTGAAGAGCAAGTTTGAGGCAATGCAGAAGGTCAGAGAGGACAGGAACCGCCAGAGAAGCCAGGATGAGCAGAAGAAACGCAAGGACCAGTACATCAAAGAGAGGGAACTAATCCGCAAAAAGCAAATGGTCAGTACTGACACGGTCCCCTGGCTTTGGATCTCAACACAAGTCCTGGCTCCCATGGGTGTGGTGACGTCTACCCACTCATGTCTGGGTCACAGTCCCTGCTGCATGTGAGGTGCTTGCTCCAGATGTATCTTTACAGATATTAATACAGGTCTTTGTGATTTGTTTAGGACCCGATATCATCATAAGACTAATTCCATTCTAATTATAATTAATTGGTCAATAGCACCTTTAATGCCTTACAGAAGTGGGGGTGGCACCGTCTGCCTAACCCGACCCGGGTCATGGTCAGATGGTCCAATCGGAGTTTCTTCTGCAGGTCATACTGTACACGCCTGCTCGTACCAGGATGAAGAGTGGCTAGGCTGTCGTGGAGCAGTATGGTTTCACAGCCATGTAAACATCTCTGTGTCTGATCTTCCTCAGATAAAAGAGCTGCTCGCCTCCAGTGATGAAGAGGAGGAAGTGAAGCCGGCCAAACCTGAGAAGTCATATGTGCCCAAGATCACAGGTAGGTCACAGAAAATGGCGGCGATCCTCGGACACGTCTGTGGATCCACTGGATCCCTGGATCCACAACAACGCAACTCCTGGTCAACACTATGAACTGACATGTTGGGCTGCATCCACAGGCAGCGTGAAAGGGAAGTTTGCAGAGATGGAGAAGCAGAGGGAAGAGGTGCAGAGAAAGAGGACGGAGGAGGAGAGGAAGAAGCGTGTGGTGCAGGAGACTCTGGAGAAAGCCAAGATCCAGAAGGAGCTCGCCAAGAGAGCCGAGCAGGTGAGGCAGTGTGGGTAGTCACTTACACCATCTGAGTAGCTACGTTGTTTTGAGACTGAAATTAAATGGATGGATAAATGATAGTAATGCACATAGGCACTTGGTTTCATACAGTAATTCATATAGGTACTGGGTTTCATACACACAAACTGATATAGTACGTCACAGAGGCCAGTTGCAGGCAAAGTTTGGCTAGACAACATTATGCTTTATATGGAAATTAATGCCAGCATATACATATTAGATTATCTGTGAGATTGTCTCCTCCTGCAAGCTTGTTTTTTTAAAGACAATGTGACAGTGACGTAGCAGGCACCCCTGTAATCCAGACACCTGGTGACGTGTCAACACCAGCACTGTTGCACACTGGAGGCCCGAGACAACAGAGCTGGATGAACAGACAACATGTGACAGGCAACTGTTTCCCACACAGACTAAAATGGGAAATGGCCCCTCAGCCACTTTCCTGGTGCAAATAGTCGCTTGTATCTCGGACATGCGAACAGTGTTTTTGAAACACAGTGGCAGCTGGGTGGAGGAATGGCCGCTCCCCCAGACCTTATCTGCAGCCTGTCTGGACGTCTAAGTGTGCTGAAACAGTGTGCACACAGCACAGCAAATGTATTTTGATAAATGCTCAAAAAAAGGCCTTAGAAAGTATCTGTACTTAGTAGCTTTCTTTTTTGGTGAGAGCCAATAATATTACTTTCATGATAACCTTTTTTCTTCAGTGGATAATATATATATATATATATATATATATATATATATATATATATATATATAGCACTTTATTTTATATATTCACTTGCTTGTGTATATACATTGTAATCAACTCTGTAAAGACGAATTAATTGTGTCTGGACCCAGGACGGAGACGACAGCCTCCTGGTGCAAGTGGTGCCAGTTAGAAGGCAGAAACAGCCTGGAAAGATCCAGATGAACTTTGAGGACATGGAGAAGAACCGTGAGGAAGAGCTGAAGAAGAGAAGTGAGGAGGAGAAGAAGAAAAGATACGACGACAATAGGCGCTCATTCCGAGAAGCAAAGCGGCGCTCTGTAGCCACGAACCAGGTCCACCTTCACCTCACATCAATCAATCAATCAATCAATCAAATTTTATTTATATAGCGCTTTTTACAACAGTTGTTGTCACAAAGTAGCTTTACAAGTGCCGAGTCCTAGCCCCCAGTGAGCAAGCCAAGGGCGACAGTGGCAAGGAAAAACTCCCTAGTTTTTTTTGCATGAGGAAGAAACCTTGAGAGGAACCAAGACTCAGGGGGGGAACCCATCCTCCTCTGGCCGACACCGGTCACCATGACAACAACAACAATTTAGACAGAAAGAAATAAAGAAAAGGAAAAGATGTAGTATTGTCCATCATGGTGTAGGCTTATCCGGTCAGGCAGTAGGTGGCTGGCACTGGATAACTCGCTTGTCTCTCCTCATCTCATTTTTCCTCGAGCAGGCGGGCAGCCATGTGGAGAAAATAAAACAGGGAAAATTAGCTCTGTATGAGGACATATACAGGACAGATGAAATTAAACACATTTCTGGAGTGTGGCAGCAACTCCGGCATTAAGTTAAACTATTACAGCCTAGCTAAAAAGACAGAACCAGAAGGTAACATAGGCTTGGGGGCATTCTGAGACAATGGCATCCATTCACTGCACTGTCAACAAACTTGAGTGACCACGAGCAGTGACAGGATGACAGCACCAGCGCCCCAGTCTACCATAAAACCCTTGGTCTATGAACCCCTGGATCTGTACCTTTATCTAAGGGGGGGGATGTTAATTATCAAACGCTAAACCAAATAGGTGGGTTTTCATCCTAGACTTAAAGATTGTGACTGTGTCAGAGTCCCGTACGCATTTTGGAAGGTTGTTCCAAAGCTGGGGGGCCTTATAAGAAAAGGCTCTTCCCCCTGCTGTTACCTTATTAATTTGTGGAACTAATAAAAGACCAGCACCCTGTGATCTTAGTGGACGTGGGGGTTCATAGTAGGAAATAAGTTCCTGGAGGTATTCAGGAGCAAGCCCGTGTAGTGCTTTATATGTTAATAATAGAATTTTAAAATCAATACAAAATTTAACTGGAAGCCAATGCAGGGCTGATAGGACTGGTCTAATATGCTGAAATTTTCTAGTTCTGGTCAGAACTCTGGCTGCGGCAAGTTTATTTAGATTCCTATTTGAACATCCTGACCAAATACTGTAAACATACACACGGTTGCTCAAAGCAGACATGATTCACTTTGGTTTTCAGGATGAGGAGGATGAGCATCAGGAGAAGGAGAGGGTGACCCCGGGGAGGCTCCAGCTGACCTTTGAGGAGCAGGAGAAGGAGAGGCAGGAACAGCAGAGGAGGCAGGCGGAGGAGGACGCACGCAAGAGGCTGCAGGAGGAGAAGAGAGCCTTCAAGGAGGCCAAGCTTGGAATGGTACGTCCCAGGCTACACGTCCATGTACCACCCCAAGACAAGCTTGAGGTGTTACGTCCCTGTCTATATGTCCATGTACAATCTCAAGACAAGCTTGGGGAGGTATGTTCCTGTCTGCAACTAAGGCAAAGACAACACTACACCAGCCAGGCTATCTGACCTGTAACTCTCTGGAGTGATACACACACACCAGACCTCTGGATTGACATACACATACCAGTCCTCTGGATTGACACACACACACCAGTCCTCTGGAGTGACAGAACTGATATTAGCAGGGAACACAGAAAAAAAATGGTTGGTGGCAGTCTGGTGAAAATCTGACTGGATTACACAAACCCTAAATGTTGTTTTTGATCACCAGATGGCATATTTGCAATGTGGATCTAATTTCTAGTCCCCCGCTAGTTTTACTCCAGACATTTACCAAAATGAGCTTAGAATACAGGTTAGTTGATGTTATTTGACCTGGATGAAACATTTTAAATATTATAAATGACCAAATGTGTGTGTGTGTGTGTGTGTGTGTGTGTGTGTGTGTGTGTGTGTGTCTTGTTGATGTGGTTGCTCAGGTTCAGGACGATGAGGACATGGATGAGCAGGAGGAGAAGGAGGAGGTCCGTCCAGGTAAACTCAGGCTGAGCTTTGAGGAACTGGAGCGGCAGAGAGTGGAGGAAGAACACAAACGAGTGGAAGAAGAGAGAAAACGACGCATCCTGGAGGAGAGGAAGTCCTTTGCTGAGGCCAGGAAGAGCATGGTCAGCTTAGCCACGTTTCTACCTCGCACACCCTCAAACACCCAAAACACTGCTCACACTCTGGGAGGTCTGACCAAACAGGCCAGCCTGGCTAATTAGCCATCAATTCGCACAAGGCTAACTGCTGATTTTGGGCATTCGGTCATTAGACCTGTTAGCATTCTGGATAGGCAATCACTTTCAAACCCCTTACCCGCATCACACCATGATGTTTCCTAACAGAAAAGGGTCAGGCACCATACACTGTTACAATGGATCCAGAAAGACATGCACATGTCTCTGCAACAGCATGTAGGCACGTGCAAATGCATATAGGTGTGTTACTGGTGACTCGATTATTTCCTTTTGTTGACGGTGAACTTCCATTTGGACATTACGAGCTTTCCCGTTTGTTTTTTAGCCAGTGGCAGTTTAAATACTGTAAGAAACCTAAGCATGCCATTTCTTTACATGGCAGCAGCATGATGCTTATCATTATGATGAAGAGCGGGACCTCCCAGTACTCCCCATTCCTCCCAGTACTCCCCATTCCTCCCAGTATTCCCCAACTGCATTCCTAATGACCCCATCATTCTCCGCAGGTCTTAGACGAGGACGAGGACGTCCTTCTGGCCGTTATGAGCGAGGACACGGGGGTAGAGCCAGGGAAGCTGGTCATCAGCTTCGAGGAGCTGGAGAGACAACGTCGTGAGGAGGAGCAGAAGAGAAAAGAGGAGGAGGCCAGGCGCCGTCTGGAGGAGGAGAAGAGGCTCTTCGCTGAGGCGCGCAAGAACATGGTACAGGCCTGGCAGGGCAGCTGGGGGTTCGCATGGGTCTGGCAACCATGACTGGGTATTAGTGTGTGTGACACTAATGTCAGATTCAACAAGAACGTTTATGCAGTTTGTTGAGATTTGGCACCCTGGATGTGATCATATCTTGTCTTAAACGTAACACAAATGCAGTAGGTGTCATGGCATGATGTCTGTTTGCTCTGCTTGATATCTTCTATCATCTGAGCACACAAATTGTTAGTCAACATTTTCCAGGTAATACAGTTTACATATTTACCTTTAACACAAGGTTCCTAATTCAAATGACCTTCTTTAATAGCAAACATCAACACCTCACATGAAAGTGTGCTCAGATGGTATTCCTACAAAGCTTCTGTGTTCTGCTGTGTCTGAGAGCGCGTCCCTGGATCAGGAAAGCATGAACACGTGTGGAGAAGAAGTAAGACACTTTTATCCTGTAAATGATCCAAAGAAATAAGCAGGTCACACTCCAAAATATTAAAATAACTTTTTTGTCTAATTCACAAACCGAATCAATGAGAAAAACAACCATTTAAAAAAATGAAAAACAACAACTAATGTAATGTGCAGTGTATGTAGGTGAGGTGAGGTGTGTAGGTGAGGTGTGTAGGTGAGGTGTGTAGGTGAGATGTGTAGGTGAGATGTGTAGGTGAGATGAGTATGTAGGTCAGGTGAGGTGTGTAGGTGAGATGTGTAGGTGAGGTGAGTGTGTAGGTGAGTGTAGGTGAGTTGAATTGTGTAGGTGAGTTGAATTGTGTAGGTGAGGTGAGGTGTGTAGGTGAGGTGAGGCGTGTAGGTGAGATGTGTAGGTGAGGTGAGTGTGTAGGTGAGGGTGTAGGTGAGTGTAGGTGAGTTGAATTGTGTAGGTGAGATGTGTAGGTGAGATGAGTGTGTAGGTGAGTGTAGGTGAGTTGAATTGTGTAGGTGAGGTGAGTAGGTGAGGTGAGTATGTAGGTGAGGTGAGATGTGTAGGTTAGTGTGTAGGTGAGGTGAGGTGTGTAGGTGAGGTGAGTGTGTAGGTGAGGTGAGTTGTGTAGGTTAGTGTGTAGGTGAGGTGAGTATGTAGGTGAGTGTAGGTGAGGTGAGTTGTGTAGGTGAGGTGAGTGTGTAGGTGAGTTGTGTAGGTTAGTGTGTAGGTGAGGTGAGTATGTAGGTGAGTGTAGGTGAGGTGAGATGTGTAGGTGAGGTGAGGTGAGTTGTGTAGGTGAGGTGAGTGTGTAGGTGAGGTGAGTGTGTAGGTGAGGTGAGATGTGTAGGTTAGTGTGTAGGTGAGGTGAGGTGAGGTGTGTAGGTGAGGTGAGTAGGTGAGGTGAGTGTGTAGGTGAGGTGAGATGTGTAGGTTAGTGTGTAGGTGAGGTGAGATGTGTAGGTTAGTGTGTAGGTGAGGTGAGGTGAGGTGTGTAGGTGAGGTGAGTAGGTGAGGTGAGTATGTAGGTTAGTGTGTAGGTGAGGTGAGGTGTGTAGGTTAGTGTGTAGGTGAGGTGAGTGTGTAGGTGAGGTGAGTGTAGGTGAGTTGAGTGTAGGTGAGATGTGTAGGTGAGTTGAATTGTGTAGGTGAGGTGAGTATGTAGGTAAGGTGAGGTGTGTAGGTGAGGTGTGTAGGTGAGGTGAGTGTAGGTGAGATGTGTAGGTGAGTATGTAGGTGAGGTGAGTGTGTAGGTGAGTGCGTAGGTGAGTTGAATTGTGTAGGTGAGGTGAGATGTGAGGTGAGGTGAGTATGTAGGTAATGTGAGTGTGTAGGTAAGGTGAGATGTGTAGGTGAGGTGAGTGTGTAGGTGAGGTGTGTAGGTGAGGTGAGTGTGTAGGTGAGATGTGTAGGTGAGATGAGTGTGTAGGTGAGTGTAGGTGAGTTGAATTGTGTAGGTGAGGTGAGATGTGAGGTGAGGTGAGTATGTAGGTAATGTGAGTGTGTAGGTAAGGTGAGATGTGTAGGTGAGGTGAGTGTGTAGGTGAGGTGAGATGTGTAGGTGAGGTGAGTGTGTAGGTGAGGTGTGTAGGTGAGATGTGTAGGTGAGGTGAGTGTGTAGGTGAGATGTGTAGGTGAGTGTGTAGGTGAGTGTAGGTGAGTTGAATTGTGTAGGTGAGGTGTGTAGGTGAGGTGAGTATGTAGGTGAGGTGAGATGTGTAGGTGAGGTGAGGTGTGTAGGTGAGTGTGTAGGTGAGTGTGTAGTTGAGTTGAATTGTGTAGGTGAGGTGTGTAGGTGAGGTGAGTATGTAGGTGAGTGTGTAGGTGAGGTGAGTGTGTAGGTGAGTGCGTAGGTGAGTCGAATTGTGCAGGTGAGGTGAGGTGAGATATGTAGGTGAGGTGAGATGTGTAGGTGAGGTGAGTATGTAGGTGAGATGAATATGTAGGTGAGGTGAGATGTGTAGGTGAGGTGAGTGTAGGTGAGTGTGTAGGTGAGGTGTGTAGGTGAGTGTGTAGGTGAGGTGTGTAGGTGAGTGTGTAGGTGAGGTGAGGTGTGTAGGTAAGGTGAGTGTGTAGGTGAGTGTGTAGTTGAGTTGAATTGTGTAGGTGAGGTGAGTGTGTAGGTGAGATGTGTAGGTGAGTGTGTAGGTGAGGTGAGGTGTGTAGGTAAGGTGAGTGTGTAGGTGAGTGTGTAGTTGAGTTGAATTGTGTAGGTGAGATGTGTAGGTGAGGTGAGTATGTAGGTGAGATGAATATGTAGGTGAGGTGAGATGTGTAGGTGAGGTGAGTGTAGGTGAGTGTGTAGGTGAGGTGAGTGTGTAGGTGAGTGCGCAGGTGAGTCGAATTGTGCAGGTGAGGTGAGGTGAGATGTGTAGGTGAGGTGAGGTGAGTATGTAGGTAAGGTGAGATGTGTAGGTGAGGTGAGATGTGTAGGTGAGGTGAGGTGTGTAGGTGAGGTGTGTTATCATGTTTTTGTACATGAGTGTCTGCTCTGTGTGCTTCATAATTCACAATATTCATTATTTAATGTATTAATTTATTAATTAATGAATTCATGAATTTATGTCACTTTCGCATCATTGTGACGGTAACTGCATGTTGAAATGTGTAAATGATTTATAAATTCTATTGAATTTTCTATGAGTATTTTGACCACAAATAGTTTTACAGATAATTCACCATACCACGCTTACAGTTTCTATGTGAAAATCGTTATATGAGCAAAGTGGAGAATTTGGGGTAATATGTTAAAGCTTTTGGTAAGAGTGGATGGATGAGGGGCTAGTTCACCTTAAACAGGTTGCACACATCATGCAGGTCATGCAGGTAACACAGGTCACACAGGACCTCAGCATACAGACACCTGCGTGACCTGTGACCTGCGTAGGTCACAGGTCACGCAGGTGTCTGTATGCTGAGGGGCTAATGTGTCCATTTGCACAGGCACTGGACGAGGATGATGACAGCCTGGTCAGAACTGAGTCACAGGAAGCAGTGCATCCTGGGAAACTGGAGATCAACTTCGAGGAGATGCTGAAGATGAAGGAAGAGGAACAGAGGAAGAGGAAGCAGGAAGCACGACGTCAGAAAATGGAGATGGAGAAGAAGGAGTTTGAACAGCTGCGGCTTGAGATGGGAGAGGTGAGGAGACCCAGGCAGGCCCAGAACATCTACCGTTTAACAAGCACAGGGTTCCCCTCACTAATCCACCTCTGCAAGGCTTGGTGGGTTTCTGGGGGATCCTCGGGAGGGGAATGCTGAGATGTTGGGTGGCAAAACATTCCTTTATTATTTCAGGTTTCTGTAACCCTTGCTTATTGTTTCATACCTAAACGCTGTTTCATGTGCTATATAAGCAGCTCTTTGAGATGTTATATTTCATGTATAAACCATCTTTTCTTGTTGCCTGTTTCAGGACGAGATCAATGAGAGCTCAGAGATGGTGAGCACGGAGTATGAGGAGCTTACTAAGCTGAGGAGAACTGGCACCATCCAGGCCAAGAACCTGAAGGTGAAGTTCGAGAAGATCAAACAGCTGACTGACGAGGAGATCCAGAGGAAGATCGAAGAGGAGCGAGCGAGGAGGAAGGCCATCGACGAGGAGATCAAGGAGCGAGAAGCTGAGCGCTGTGTGGAGGTGGGACCTGCTGGGGAGGCCAGTGCCACCCTCACACACTCTGGGCATCACGTCAGCCGCTTGGTGCCTTCACACACACTGGATGATGGGATGTGGTTTAATTGCTCCGCAGGATGAGGATGGAGACCAAAGGAATCCTGTGAAGATGGAGGATGCGCCGTTTAAGCAGAAGGTGGACATGCGTGCGCGGTTCGAGCAGATGGCCAAAGCTCGAGAGGAACAGGAGAAGAGGAGGATCGAGGAGCAGAAACTGCAGAGGATGCAGTTTGAGCAGCAGGAGATCGATGCCGCGCTCCAAAAGGTAAACGTTCGGTGGACCTGCTGCTCCAGTCAGCGGCGACGGCCCTCTGAGAGCGTGAGAGAGCTGCTAGTGTGATTCTGGCTCCGGCCGCTGGGCCACCACTTCAGTATTTGTTTTGTTCATTTATTTTTTACTGAAGCCATCATGGCATTAAATGCTTTGCCGTGTGTCTCGTCAGAATAAGGAGGACGAGGAAGAGGAAGAGGGGAGCATCATCAACGGCTCAGCAGCCTATGAAGACGAGGAAGACCATGGGCGGTCGGGCGCCCCGTGGTTTAAGAAGCCCCTGAAGAACCAGTCGGTGGTGGACTCAGAGCCTGTGCGCTTCACAGTGAAGATCACGGGCGAGCCCAAGCCAGAGGTCACCTGGTGGTTCGAGGGTGAACTGCTGCAGGACTGTGAGGACTACCAGTACATCGAGCGGGGCGAGACCTACTGCCTCTACCTGCCCGAGACCTTCCCGGAGGACGAGGGCGAGTACATGTGTAAGGCCGTGAACAGCCGGGGTACAGCGGCCAGCACCTGCATCCTCACCATTGAAAGTAAGCCCTCAACCCCGCCCACGTCCACAACTCTGCCCACATTTATGTCCCCGCCCATATCCACAACCCCGCCCATATCCACAACCACACCCACATACACAACCCTGCCCACATCTACATGCCCACCCACATCCACGTGCCCACCTACATCCACAACCCCGCCCACATCCACAGCCCCACCCACATCTACATGCCCACCTACATCCACAACCCCACCCACATCCACCCAGTGCCCCACTAACCTGCTACTGCCTGCTGATTTCCATTCTCCTGTTACTAAGCAACACCATGGTTTTCATCTGCTGGATTCTTCTTACTCAGACTTATGCTGTATCTCTCTCTCTCTCTCTCTCTCTCTCTCTCTCTGTTTCCAGCTGAGGACTACTGATGTGTCTCCTCTTCTACAGAACTTTCCCCACCTTTTCTGTTTGATTTGTAATGATTTCATATCACGTGGTAGGGCCAAAGAAGCATGGAGGAAGTGAACTGTATTTTTTCACCATTCCTCCCGAGGATGCTCTCAACGATGAAGTGCAAAATGTTGTTTACATACAGGAGCTGCACTCGCTGTCAGCATCTTTTCACGTTTGCCATGAATTTGTGCCAAAACAGACATGCTCTTCTCCCATAAGTTGGATACATGATCCAAGAGTTTTATAAAGAATAACAAAAATAGATATTTTAAATATTTAAAGTGTAACAGACTCAACTGAACATATCTTATAGATGATTAAATAAAGCAGGGAGGCACTTTTTGTCATTTAAACAAACTTTTAAAGAGTTTACATTTCACATCAACTTATTTACCATGGTCACCAACAATGAATAAAAATGCCTACAACATATCAAGGCCTACTGGCTCTACTGCTAGAGACTGATCAAACAGATTCATGATCTGATCCAACACAGAGTGATTCAGAATCATTTGATTTGCCTCCAGCTACTGTGTGAATGCACTGTTGAGTACCAAGATTCTACCACAGATTCTAGAGATTTTTATATGATTGTCCTATTAATGTCGATCAGGTTTTGAATCGTGAACAGAACTGGATCGAGGCGTAAGATGTAGGCTACAACTCCTCAGAGACAGCAAACCAGTGAACGTTCTTCTTTGTATTGGAACAGATGCAGGAAATGTGTAATATCCAAAATAAACAAATAAATACAAACAAAATACAAAACCCTAATGGAGCTTTGCCTTATTCCCCCACAAAAAAATCATAAGGTCATAAGGAATCTTTTCTTTAAGAAATTGTCATATTTTTATTTTTTAAAGTGGAATGACATAATTTACATTTTCAGAACAATTCTAATTCAGTTTCAGATCTATTTCACTTTGTAATTTAATGTAATCACATTTTCATATCCCCATGCGTTTTATGTTTAAGCAAAGTGTATTAAGAGTAGTTTGTAAACTGCTTAAATTTGCATACAACGAATTTAGTATAGGCAAACTATTTGATTTGTAACTTATAATAAAACAAATAAAAACTTAAAAGCCTTCTGTGATCACTTTAACACGAATCACCGATTAAATACGGTTATTTAGATTGGAAGAATACTAAGAATATTTTCTTCTTTTTATTTCTAATTTAACTCCAAAAGCGTCTTGTGAGAACTCTATCAGGCATAAAGAAATACAGTCTTTCTCCCACAAGGTGGCGCTGATGCGGCATCAATATGCCACACAGTCCACCATCAACGGGGCCAGCGGGAGTGGGTAACTATAGAAACGGGCACGCGCCGCAGGACGGCTAAGCTAAACAAGCTGCGGCCTCGCACATCTTGTCAAACGTTCACATCTTGAAAGGTTAAAAGTGTGATAAAGTCAGTCGCATAATCACAGCGGGTTCTGATTACACTGGCCTCGCCAGCCTACCATGATATTTGAAGGATTAGACTCTTAGTTAGCCGCCGAGCTAACACGAGCTAACGCCGCCTCTGTCGCCGCTGGCTGCCGCGAGCTGCCGTGAGCTGCCGTGTCTTCATGGCCCGAGAGGCGGAGGAGGTGTCGGCGTCGCTCGTCCGGGAGTACCTCAGTCGGAAGGTGGGTGGCGGGCCAATAACTACACTTATATGAACGTTAGCTTGCCGTCTGGCTGATGGGTCATGCAGGGAAAGACTCGGTAGGTGTTGGTGTGGTGACATTAGCATGGGAAGCTACGTTTGGGATATAACACGGTATACCGCATTAAACTCGCGCTGATGCTTCCACACTTATCTTCTCCTTAAGACTGTCTGAACGTTTAACGTTAACGCCGGCGGTGTGTGGACGTGATTTTCAGGGTCTGAGGAAAACGATTGCTTGTTTGGACGAGGAGCTGCCACGAACCAACTTCAGCATCAACAACAGGTCGGATCTGCGCAGAGTTCTTCACTTGGAAATTCTGTACAAGAGGAATAAGGTAAGAGCCGAGCCACTGATCATTTGGGCGGTGTTGTAGGTAACAGCATGGGCGTAGCAGCAAATTCCCTGTACACTCTCAATGTCAGTGGGCCCCTTTACATGCCAGTAAACGAGACACATGAGCAAAATGGGCCCCTCTCCCTACTCGGGCCCTGGGTAGTCAGGTCTACTTTCCCCCCCACTACCATGCCCATGTGTAAAAGAACGCCCATGTGTCTGCTTAGTCTGAAGAACAGCCTCTGAAATCCATGCTGGAGATGATGGTGAAGGAGCGAATGAGAAAGTGTGGAGATGCTAAGACACGAGACCTGGAGGACAGACTGACATTTTCAGCTGAGCAAGAATCGCTGATCCCAGATTCACCCTCTGCCAACGACACCACCTGTGTGAGAAGACACAGAGATGTTGCAGATGTGCACAGAATCAACTTAAGGTGGTAGCATTCAGCATGTACAGTGTACTTGCCTTGGTAGGAACCGTAACTACTCATTCAGAATAACAAGTGGAGCCTTGCAGTCAGCACTAAACATCAGTGTGAAACCACTAATCATAAGAAAACAGTGACTTAAAGTGTTTATTTGATCATAACTATCTGATGCTGTTTGAGTTAACTCGGTGCTAATCAACATTCTTTACAGTGGATCAGAGAGCGGTTTCACAGCCCAGCTAAAAGCATCTCCTGCCAAAGAGCCTCGATCACCCAAGACCTCCAGCAGTGTCCTCCTTTCAGAGACAGAGAGAAGCGCATGTCCCTCCTCCAGCCAGGGCGGCGTCTCTCCGTCAGTCAGGGTGGGGCTGGGTGTGGACCGGAGCCAGGACGGCCAGGGGACAAGAAGCAGAAGGCTGAGGAGAGACATCCTGTCAGGGCCTGTCACTGCCTCCACCCAGGTGTGTCATTGCCTCCACACAGGTGTGTCATTGCCTCCACCCAGGTGTGTCAGTGCCTCCACCCAGGTGTGTCAGTGCCTCCACCCAGGTGTGTCACTGCCTCCACCCAGGTGTGTCACTGCCTCCACCCAGGTGTGTCACTGCCTCCACCCAGGTGTGTCACTGCCTCCACCCACGTGTGTCCCTACTGCAGGCCTCACACCATTAGCCCTTTATTCTGCTAAACTGTCCATAGGGTGTTAAAGTGCTGCATCAACTTAGACTCTGTGTCATTTCAAATTCTGGCAAAACATCCTCCTGGTTAGCTTCATATTCATAGTTGCATAGTTCTGTTAAAATAAGGATACATGTGGTTTGATTTCATAGGAAACTAGTAGGGGTCGCTGTGCCAGGAAGCCTCCAGGTTCTTACTCTCTTCTAGC
The DNA here is from genome assembly GCF_052324685.1 of Brachyhypopomus gauderio. Classification (NCBI taxonomy): domain Eukaryota; kingdom Metazoa; phylum Chordata; class Actinopteri; order Gymnotiformes; family Hypopomidae; genus Brachyhypopomus; species Brachyhypopomus gauderio. The sequence goes on from NC_135214.1 coordinate 35,997,141, forward strand.
CAAGTCTGAGTGTGATTCAGACGGTGTGACCCGGTTGAGCCAAAGTGTCAGTGTGGATGTTGGACACACTGAGTCTGCCAGGACTGTCCCTTCGGAGAGAGAGGATGACACGTTCCTCAGTTCCAGTCAAAATACGGTCATCGATGGCCTTGGCGGCCTGCACAGAGTGGCTTCCCCCAGGTGAGCTCAGACTGGTGTCTCTGTGAGGTTTCAGAGCTCAGACTGGTGTCTCTATGAGGTTTCACAGCTTAGACTGGTGTCTCTGTGAGGTTTCAGAGCTCAGACTGGTGTCTCTGTGAGGTTTCAGAGCTCAGACTGGTGTCTCTATGAGGTTTCACAGCTTAGACTGGTCTCTCTCTAGGGTCTCAGAGCTCAGACTGGTCTCTCTGTGAGGTTTCAGAGCTCAGACTGGTCTCTTTTAGCTCAAACCTCAAAACTGAGTTTACTTGTGTTCTTGTGTACTTGTGAGCGCTGATAAGTGTGAACATATTGAGTTGGTGGGACATGAGGTCACTGATGTTGCTGGTTTTAAGCGTGCGGTGGTCTGCTAACCCAGTCTCTTGATTAGAAGCTTCTGCTCTTTTCTCTGCAGGCGCACGTCAGCCTGCTGTCCAAGAGTGGGCGGACTCCAGGGGGCGCTGATGGTTCTGGGTAGAGCACCTTTAATGTTCCACTGACCGCAATTCATACCATGGTCCACAGTCTGTCAAACTGCACACTAACATCTGTGATATTAGCTTTGATATTATCTGCAGTACTCTGTAGTCGCGTGGTTCCTAAGTAAACATGCACTTAACTAAAGTTCCCATCCTTCCATATGGAGCGATTTACATCAGTGAATGTAGGTTGAGTTTGAGTGGGACTTTGTACAGTCTTCTGATTGTCTTAATTTGATGTCCTTTCTAGACGATGTAGACGATGAGGACTTGCGTAGTCTGTCCACACTGCCGATCAGAAACACACAGCCCCAACTCGGTGTTAGCAAACGGCCCATGGACCAGCAGACAGCTACTGTACGCTACAGGCACTGACACCAGCCCTGGGATGAAAAAAACTGTGATGGAAAGAATAAGAAAAGAAAAGAGAATATATAACAACAAAAAGATGATCAGTTCTCTGATGTTTTATTTCAGGCCCTGAAGATGCTCATCTTTGGTTCCCCTACAAGCTGTTTTAGTGCTGAGTGGAAACAGCAGAGTTTCACCTTTTCAGGCACACCTGGTCTGAGATATGGCATCGTTCAGAAGAAGGTATAACCTGCATGCCCAAGTCTGTGTCTCGGACGAGGGGCACTGAGCATCTTACAGTGCAAACGAGCATGTCACAACAACATTACTGATCACGATCAATATCCAGCATCATAAACACATGGTTATGTGTGGAACTGCAGTTAGAAATATTCATAGTTCACTTCAGTTTTATTTTCATCTAGTGCAAATGAGCTGTTTTTAGATATTAGTAAACTCACAAAAACCCCCAAATACCATGTAAGTATGTAAATAATAAGCATTTGAGTGGTAAGACACAAGTAACAGGTTTGTGTGTGTGTGTGTGTGTGTGTGTGTGTGTGTGTGTGTGTGTGTAGGGAGGGCCGTGTGGGGTTCTTGCTGCTGTCCAGGCTGCTGTTCTCCAGAAACTTCTGTTTGAAGGAGGCAGCAGAGGATCAGAGGCTGAGTGAGCACCAACACCCCAACACTATTTTATGATATTTCTGCAATGCTAAGGTGCCATGTTTCGTGCATGTCCAATTGTGTTTTCTGTGGTGTGTGAGTGTTACAGGTGAGGTGTGCTTAACTGCTGTGCTGAATGTGTTAGGCAGCTGCAGGTGTCGGACGCTGTGAGGACCAGGTGCCTGACTGATGCTCTGACTGAAATCCTGTGGAGGGCCGGGGACGGGAAGAAGGCAACCGTTGCCATGTAAACATCTGAGTTTCCTGAGAGGTTTTAGTACTGTAAGATGAGCAGCTCCTCACCTGTCTGTGTTCCTGCAGAAACTCAGGACGGAGGCTTTTCACACCAATGGGCCACTACAGATCCGAGGGCATTCTGGAGCTGGTGAGCTGCCTGACCCATCACACAACACTCACCTGTAGAGCTGCCTGACCCATCACACAACACTCACCTGTAGAGCTACCTGACCTCGTCACACAACACTCACCTGTAGATCTACCTGACCTCGTCACACAATACTCACCTGTAGAGCTACCTGACCTGCTCACGAGACAGAGATACTGCTCAAGAGTTGGAGAAACTGCTCAAGAGACGGAGAAACTGCTCAAAACACAGAGAAACTACTCAAGAGACAGAGAATGATAGAAAGAAGCCATGGAGGAAACAAAGTCCTGTAAAGATGGTCTATGACAGGGGTACTCAACTGGCGGACCGCGGTCCGGATCCGGACCCGAACGCAGTCCTGTCCGGACCCAATCTCATTCCTGATTAACTGGATACGGACCAAAACAAAACCGTAGCATTTATTTCAGGGCTATTGAAAAAACACTCCGTCACGAGTGTTACGTCAGACAGCTATTTGTTGTGAAACAACAAACAAGTTGTTTACAAGTAGTTACAATTTCAAGCATTTTAAAGTACTTTAACCTAAATTCCAGCACTTTTCAAACCTGAAACATATAGCAACATTAAAATTGGTCAGGTAAATGTTCATTCCCCTGTTTTGAGGGGTGTTTCTACCACATATCGTTTCGGACAAAACGCCTATCGTTTCGGAGAACACTGCAGTGACGCCCCCCCCCCCCCCCCCCCGCTCAACAACTTACGTTTGCCACCCCCGCCGCACCGGACCTCAGGTCACAGGTATCTGCCAAAATTGGACCGCGGACAAATTTAGTTGAGTACGCCTGGTCTATGATGTCATGGTCAGACACCTTCATGAAGAAACTTTTCTCTACTGAAAATTCTCCATTACTAACCTAGTAAACCTACTTTTTTGGACCCACACTGTCATGGTGTTGTGTTAGAACAAAACCAGTAAATAACAAAGACACAAAAGGCACTGGAACATGCACTTCCTCAAATGGTGTCCATCCATTGGGTTAAAAAAACAAAATGATATGGATTAAATTAGAAAACAGAAATAAATATACTTAAAAAATAAAATACAACACATAAATACATTGGAGATAAATGTAACACATAAATACATTGATGGTAAAACACATCAGAAAATAATGCGCAGACATCCTGTTTATTCAGAAGCTAATGTGAACAGAATAACAGTTTCTCAGTAGTCTACAACCTCAAAGCTCTCTGGTTCCTCCTGACCTGTGGCCGTGTTGCTGTGTCTGCAGATCACCTGTGTGGAAGTGGAGAGTTTCACTGAACTCCGGCAGCAGCTTGACGATCACATCACACAGGTAACGTAGGCAGTGCAGTCCCATGTGCTCCATCAGACGCACGAACGAGACATCATCCGTCACTGCAGGCGCTGACATATTTAACCTATGAGTAAGGTTTGCATCACACGCCCAGGTCAGCCCGAGAGATGAGCAGTGATGTCACTCTGGGGGTCGTCTCTCATTAGCTGAGTTTCCTGTTTCCTGAGGTGATGGTTTATGGGGCTGTGGTTTCATTTGTGCTCTGTTCAGTTTGAGTCAGGACCCTTCGGCTGCATCCTGCTCTTCCTCTCCGCCGTCCTCTCCAGAACCATCGAAGGGTAACGCTCCACTTCCCTCACACACGCAGTGGCACTTAGATGACGCTTCTCTAGGGCCCTTCTTCTAGGGCCCTTTCTGGTTGCAGGGGAGTCATTTATTGCTTCTTTTGTGTGACAGGACGAGGGGAGACATGGACACGCCTACCTCAAGTCTCATCGGTGCTCATGGTTACTGCACGCAGGTTGGCACTCGCTGGTGCTTTGAAACACAGTTTCAGTTCATCCTCAGACACTTAACCCATTGCCTCCAACAGGGGGCGCTCACTCCACCCAAAAATCAAACTCCCACACAGACCAGTGTTTCTCAGCCCGGTCCTCGGGAGCCACAGGACGCTTGACAGGCAGTGAGAGCGCAGACAGCGCAGCAGAGCAGTAGTACGGACCTTCTGAAGGGTCCTGAGGTCTGCCTGGAGGAACATGAAGGCAAAACGTATTTTATTTATGTTATAGTAATAAGCAATTGAGCAAATCACAAAACATTTATTGTGTATATTTGGAATCAAAATTTAAGTCTGAATTTTGTAGCATGTAGTCTGAATCATGCGTAACTCTCCCAGCAGTATTGAGGATGGAGAGAGTCATCAGAAGAGAGTCTCTGTAACGTCCTCCTTGTCCTCATCTCACTGTGTCCTTCCTCTTCCTGCACACTGTCAAATCTCCAGCGTTCAGTTCAGAGCTTGAGAGCCACTGAGGCAGTAAATGCAGTGTGTGTGGGAGTGACCATGGTCTTCATCTGGAGTGGTACTTACAGGACACGGCACTGTGCAGAGGTCTTAGGCCAACTTGCTGTTTTAACAATGGTAAAATTACCGTATTATTTTATTTTTATTTATTTATTTTATTTAGCTGACGCTTTTATCCAAAGCGACTTACAATACTACAAAATAGTAGTTACAATAAAATTCAGACTTGGCATAAAATGGATGATGGTGCAGTGGAGTGTTTAAGGTCGCTAGAGCAGGTGCTCACTGAAGAGCTCAGAATTATGTAAAAATTATGTTACTTTATTAGAATACTAGAAAATGCAGGAAACATGTATGCAGAAAGAAACAGCGTCCATAGGCTACAGTAGCAAATGTTCAGTGTGAGCACCACCGCACACTTGAGGAACACACACACAACTGTGGGAGTGTGAGGAACACACACACAACTGTGGGAGTGTGAGGAACACACACAACTGTGGGAGTGTGTGGAACACAGACGGAACTGTGGGAGTGTGTGGAACACACACAACTGTGGGAGTGTGTGGAACACAGACGGAACTGTGGGAGTGTGTGGAACACACACACAACTGTGGGAGTGTGAGGAACACACACAACTGTGGGAGTGTGTGGAACACAGACGGAACTGTGGGAGTGTGTGGAACACACACACAACTGTGGGAGTGTGAGGAACACACACGAAACTGTGGGAGTGTGAGGAACACACACGGAACTGTGGGAGTGTGTGGAACACACACAGAACTGTGGGAGTGTGAGGAACACACACGGAACTGTGGGAGTGTGTGGAACACACACAGAACTGTGGGAGTGTGTGGAACACACACAGAACTGTGGGAGTGTGTGGAACACACACGGAACTGTGGGAGTGTGTGGAACACACACAGAACTGTGGGAGTGTGTGGAACACACACAGAACTGTGGGAGTGTGTGGAACACACACAGAACTGTGGGAGTGTGTGGAACACACACAGAACTGTGGGAGTGTGTGGAACACACACAGAACTGTGGGAGTGTGTGGAACACACACAGAACTGTGGGAGTGTGTGGAACACACACAGAACTGTGGGAGTGTGTGGAACACACACAGAACTGTGGGAGTGTGTGGAACACAGACGGAACTGTGGGAGTGTGAGGAACACACACAGAACTGTGGGAGTGTGTGGAACACACACAGAACTGTGGGAGTGTGAGGGACACACACAGAACTGTGGGAGTGTGTGGAACACAGACGGAACTGTGGGAGTGTGTGGAACACACACAGAACTGTGGGAGTGTGTGGAACACACACAGAACTGTGGGAGTGTGTGGAACACACACAGAACTGTGGGAGTGTGTGGAACACACACGGAACTGTGGGAGTGTGTGGAACACACACAGAACTGTGGGAGTGTGTGGAACACACACAGAACTGTGGGAGTGTGTGGAACACAGACGGAACTGTGGGAGTGTGAGGAACACACACAGAACTGTGGGAGTGTGTGGAACACACACAGAACTGTGGGAGTGTGAGGGACACACACAGAACTGTGGGAGTGTGTGGAACACAGACGGAACTGTGGGAGTGTGAGGAACACACACAGAACTGTGGGAGTGTGAGGAACACACCCAACTGTGGGAGTGTGTGGAACACACACAGAACTGTGGGAGTGTGAGGAACACACACAGAACTGTGGGAGTGTGAGGAACACACCCAACTGTGGGAGTGTGAGGAACACACCCAACTGTGGGAGTGTGAGGAACACACCCAACTGTGGGAGTGTGAGGAACACACACAGAACTGTGGGAGTGTGTGGAACACACACAGAACTGTGGGAGTGTGAGGAACACACACACAACTGTGGGAGTGTGAGGAACACACACACAACTGTGGGAGTGTGAGGAACACACACACAACTGTGGGAATGTGTGGAACACACACCCAACTGTGGGAGTGTGGACAGAAGTCTGCTATAATAAACTAGAAAACGTCAAGGCAGCCTCGCCAAAAGTGTTGAACATGTGCCCCCAAATGTTTGTTTTTAATTTGACATACCAATCAGTTAAGCTCTTTGCAGTCACCCTGGGCTTCAGTGTAATGTGTTTTTTCGGTTAGGAACTGGTCAGCCTGTTGCTTGTTGGACAGGCCGTTTCCAACGTCTTTGATGACGAGATGAAGCTCGACTCGAGTAATGGCAACTTCACCCTTCTGAGAGGGGTGAGTGAGCGCAGCAATGTTGGACTGCTGTCCTTGTTTGAACACTACAATATATGCAAGGTAAGAACCTCCTGTGAAGCTGTTTCATGGTTAAGACCTTGTTCCAAACCTGGTCGAAGCACATATGCCTGTTTCCCGAAACGCCCTGCCAGGTGGGGTCTCACCTGAAGACGCCCAGGTTCCCCATCTGGGTGGTGTGCAGTGAGAGCCACTTCACCACGCTGTTCTCGCTCTGTGAGGACCTCACATCCAGCCGCTGGAAGCCGAGGCCGTTCGACCTGTTCTACTACGATGGCCTGGCCAATCAACTTGAGCCCATCAGATTAACAGTGTGTGAGTTTGGGTTGGTCTGCACTAAGGTGCCCAGCGCAGCACAGAGTGGGGATGTATGTCCTGGAGTGTGTGTGTCTGATCTGGATGAGGGTGTGTGTCTGATCTGTAGGGTACCAGCTGAATGAGGGTTTGTGTGTCTGATCTGTGAGGTACCAGCTGAATGTTTTTTTGTGATCGTTCAGATCTTGACTCAGCAGTTTTGGCCACTGACTCCAGGGACATGAACTCTGACCTCATACCCCCTCTGGAGCTCTGCATCAGGACCAGGTTAGTGCATCTCTCTGCTTTCTGCTCCACGTATACGCTGTTTGCCTCACTGTTTGCCCCACTGTTGGCCAGTAACTGTTCTTCTTAAAGCGTGCCACACCCTGATCCCTGAGCCGTGACTTCACCTGGTTGCTCTTTAGACTGCAGTGTGGAGTGACAGAAGGGAGGAGTGAACAGTGGTGTAGCAACACAGAGACACTCCACACATGACGATAGTAGTCATGGTTTCTGAGGGCTCTGTTGGTTAGATACAGAGCAGAACAACTCCTTTCTGTGTATAGTATCGGTTATCTGCTGTACGACTGAACAAATGTGATGTAGGAAATCATTTTCTGAATCAGAATTTACTGCCAGTGCTGTAGACAAACCCACCTGTCCAATTTTACACCTGATTCAGACTAGGAACCAAAGCAACAAAAACACTTAACTGTTTCTGCACGACTATAGTATCATTCAAAATAACAGTCAGTGTGTTTGTGTGTGTTTGTGTGTGTTTGTGTGTGTGTGTTTGTGTGTGTGTGTGTGTGTGTGTGTGTGTGTGTGTGTGTGTGTGGGGTGTGTTCCAGATGGCCAGATGCAGTCGTGAGCTGGAATGAAACTGAACCGATTCTTTGACTCTTTGATTGTTCATTCAACACTAGCGCATTAAGGCCAACAATGCCACCGTTGGGCATCGTTTTTGGCTTTAAATAGTATATCATATGCTATGTGTTTCTTTATTAAACAAATGCTTTATGCGTTATGTTCTGAAAGGTTCTTCAGCATTTCTCCTACACCTCCTCTCCTCGTATCTTTCTAAAGTGATCAACAGTCGGATATTTCGAGACTTCAATAGAAACACTAATCTTTGGTATCAGAAGATAAATAGGCAGAGCATTATACCTTCGCGTGACCCATATTATGGTTTGCTTTTGTCGCATACTGGATTCTGTCCTGTATACTACTATGAGGACAAGTATGCAGTATCCAGTATGCACAGAGTGCAGTAGGCCATTTTGAACGTAGCGTGAGATGCGTTTAGTGATGTGTACAGCTGTGGTTTCTGAGTAAAACTCTCAGCTCCTCATTACATTCTCTGGTCTTCACATCCCTGTAGGATGCAGGTACCATGTTTAGGATTATGCGATATATAATTTGTGTTGTTTATGAAGTTTATCTTGATATCATAATCATAGATGCTGCATTTATGATTTTTTTTCCTTACACATCACTCAGTTAAAAATGGATTTCAACCTACATTCCATACCTACACTGGCAGATTAGACTGAGAGGTCTAGAAGTTAGAGTCATTAACGCCAAGGCCCTTCTGAGTGTGTTTCCCATCACGAGTCGACCTTCTGACAGCGAATCTCAATCGATTTATCAGGGGCCATCTGGTGTCCTATATTTAGCTTTCAATAATGGACCAATTTCCACCCACTTATGGTGATGTCACCAACACCGATCTAGCCTAGTCTCGTCAAAACAATCCCATACCTAATGACTTCATGTGCAATATTTACAGGGTTACAAAACTGTCACCTGACATTAACCTAATTGATTAATAAATTGTTAATTGTGAAACATTTTCCAAGGAGACGTTCATCATTGTTAAACCCTCTGGGGCTCCAGAGACTGAGTACGTTTGAAATGTTCAGTATCAGCTGATGGTTGAAGTTCTCCCTTAACGGATGACCTACAAAAATGCATCATGGCCTTGGTTTGACAGTTGTGACATCATTAATCCCACGCCGACTAACCAATGGAAGAATGATACAAATTTTATTCCAGAGAGACTAAAATGTTTTAGTGGGAAACGTGGAGTGGAGAGGAAAATCCCCGTCTTGCCTGCTACTCATGGGGAGTTAAAGACAGAAGACCTGGCAACCTCACAAGACGTCAATGTATTCCATAATGTCTATAGAGGAAATATATGTGACGTTCTCGTTTTGTCCACCATTGCCATGCTCAATTTAAATAATTAAACTCAGCCATGCTAAATTATTTAATTAAAATAAAAAACAAATTGAGGAGCTCTGATTAAAATATAATCTACAACTTCAGATTAAATCTAACAGGTCCCAATTAAATTAAATTGCTGTGAAATGGCTCAACAAGATGATTAAATGTTAAAGACGTAAACATGCTCAGGCAAATTCATGTGGAATGTAAACTATGTTTTTGTTCTGTATTTTTTCCTGAATGGAGAAGTAAAGATGTGGTGGCTTATAAACAGACATTCTCCAGTCTTACCCCTGACTACTGCCCCATAAAACACTAGACCACACAAAAGGCTTTAAAACCAGACATATGTGGGCTTGTGAAAAGATGCCCATAAATATGGAATTAGCTATAAATAATGATAGTTTGTTCAGACAAGGCCTAGAGGGTCATCAAATGGAATTAACAACATGTTTATTTTAGCAGAGTTATGTAATGGGATTAGCAACATGTTTACTTTAGTAGAGTTATGCCTCCAGGGCCGAATTATGATGGATTTCATGTACAAACACATTTCAGTCAAACTGTGGAGTCCTTTATCCTTTTCTGAAAGGCTGGACAATATTGGGTTTAGTTTGCTTGGTTCTGTTAATGTCTGCTGAACAGTGTTGGGTCTAATTTGCATGGTTCTGTTAATGTCTGCTGAACAGTGTTGGGTCTAGTTTGCATGGTTCTGTTAATGTCTGCTGAACCGTGTTGGGTTCCAGTATTATTGGAGCACTGTGTGTGTGTGTGTATTGGGAAGGCTGTATGGATGTACATTGCTATTATAAATTGTGATTCGTGATGTGTTTTTGTACAGTTCTTTACATAAAAGATTTATTACACAGACCAAGAAGTTAAATTAAATGTATAGTACCAATAATTCCTCTGACCATCACAGTGGACTGATAGAGATGAATATATGGAGAAAACATGCAGATATGAAGGTGCAGTATTTACAAAATCGTTTTTGCTCTTCCCAACTTAGAGTAACGTACTGGGAAACTGTCTTCACCGTGACCTTTTTTTTCTGGTGGGTCAGTCAGTTTTTGGTCAATTGTCTCTCTGGTAATTCATTGAAAAGGTTCAATAAAGACATCCTCTGAGCTGAATGTGTGTCCTACCTCTGCAGGCTTTAGCCTCCATGGCTGGCCAGTAACCGGAGGACTGTGGGTTTGTGTGTAATTGCGTTATTGTCCCACACATCCCCTGGTGCCTCTTCTGTCTCTTCCTGTAATCTTCACTGTTTGTCAGCTTGCTAAGTGATATCCAGCTCACGCTGGGATTGAGTGTCCCTCCTCAGCCGGGGGAAACGGCTCAGAGGAGCCCCGATGGACCAGACCTTATTTATAGCATCAAAATTTGTTTAGACTGTTTATTGAGGGTCCAGATACCTGGCGCTGTGGTCGGCTAATTATCTACAGTTATGCATTTAAACTGGTTGTGTGTGGTTAACCAGGTGTGCAGTGTGGTCTCACTGGTGATGGTGGTGGAATGTCTAAATGCTTAAAGTTAGCTTGGCGGTTTAGAGCCAGTATGGGAGCAGGGGAGGCAGCAGACAGTCTGATGCCTGTTGTAAAAATGGGTGCAAAACATGTCAAACAAGATTAAAGTGAGGAATGTTGAGGAAAAAATATTTTCAAACAGTATGTCATTACTAAATCTTCATCATAAAAAAGAAATGCTAACGTCTCCTTTTAAAAGAGTCAGAAGCAAGACACACTAGACATATTAAAGACAAAGTTGTGAATCGTGATGAAATCCATTAAAGAAATTCACAAGTTCATTCAGGTTCATTCATAACTGCCCAGACATTCCAATAACACACGGAGAGCATCAATATGTGGCAGAAGAATAGAACTGAGATGGATCGCTCAGTGTGGCATCGTGAGCGTGTTGAAGAGACTTTAGAGGGGTTCTGTTGTGTGAAAACGCTGGGCTGTGTTTTCTGGCACGGTTACTGTTTGTTTTATATCCGCTTGAGACGGCGCTATGATAACGTCAGCCGTATTTACACACATTCAACAATTAAGTAGTTGAACGTTCCCACTACGATCAGACAGTTACTGCTCACATCAGACCAGAGCCCAAGAGTGCAGACATCTGAATGCTTTAGGCCCACACATGCTTTATTTGTATTTATGGAAACATTTCTTTATGGTTTCTTTTTTCTGTTTTAGGCTAGAAAAAATAAATTATATCTGCTTAAATCAAAATACAGTATGATATTAAATTTATTTATTTTATCCTTATCTAATGCTGATTGAAGCTGTCCTACGCTGCTTCACTACGTCCCTCTGAGACGTCCCTACTGCTCATGTTAGCGTCACCACACACACTGGCACTCTGCATATTGCTTGTAGATTTAGTATTAGATGTTCTGTATTGATAAAGGTTTACCAAAATATATTTGGCCTGATTGTGAATGAAGAAACCTGATTCTGAATCAATTTAACTGATATTCTTTATCAGAGATCATGCTAAATCAAATCTATAGTTCAGGTTAGTAGAACTGTATAATTCATTAAAGGAGCGTTAGGATAATTTTACTACCAAAAAGTAAAAAACAACATTTATAGTTAAGTCATAGTTTTCTTTTGCAAGTTGTTTCTATAAAGTGCAGCTCCCATGAGATGAATTAATCAGATTTTTCTGTAGTCCTCAGATCAGCCAGTTAACACTGTGTAGTGTGGGTCCCCCTCATCGATGTAGCAATGTAGATTCAGTACAAAATCTCTGTTACATCCAGGCCACTAGGTGGCACTATAATTGCTGCTTTGTAATGTGAAGAAGAATCATTGGAAAATTACTTTTCCTCTTTAATTCACAGACTCTGATTAAATTGAAATAAACCATTACCCATGGCGTTATTAAACAGTTTGGGGATATGTTATGTTTGTTAACGTAACACGCCTGCCTGAACTGCCGTAGTTAAGTGTTTGATCTTGATTTTATTCTTTCAAAACATCATTGAAATATTTCCATCATTACCAGTTTTTCATGAATTGAAGTCATTTCCATAAGTGCCACATTAAACATGAAAATGGAAGCGTGACAGCTGAGGCAAATTTACATGTTCAAAAAACAAATGAAAATGGAGTTGAAATCAGGGGCATAAATAAGCAAAAAAAATAAATAAAAATCTCCAGATAATGGCGGTTTGATGATGCACATATTTAAATATCTTATAATGAATTCATATTTACAAATATTATAAAATGAATTGTTTGTTGCTATATTAAATAATATTCTCATCTGATAGAAATAGAAAAGCAAAGCTATTATACCTATATTTTGAAAGCATTTAATATAAACACAAACTAAGATAAAAACTAAAGTGTAACAGTATATTAATGACATAATTACATTGCTACAGTGAATGAAACCATAATGATTGTTAACTGTTGAGACTGGAAGGCACTTCCTTGTAAAAATATTTACTCCAGAGTCTTGAGAGTTCAATCTTGTGTAATATCAGGACCTGTTGCACATGAGAGAAGAAGAAGGATTCAACATGACAGCACTAGTTGTCTCCAGTTGGTTTGTTTGGGAGGTTTATAAAACCTGTCAGTTCCTACAAATCACAAAGCAAGACTCATATCAGAAGTCTTGACAATTAGATCACTTAGAGTTTGGGATTACACAGGATCTAAATGATCTTTCCGTGGGTGTGCTTACAGGGCAGCATTGACTCGGACCCTGAAATCCTGGTCAGAGTGAACGTGTGAATGAGAAATTGAACATAAAGAGTTCATAATTAATTCCTGACACTTTTATGTGTCCTATGTGAACACGTCATTTGATAATTTGCACTAGTCATTAGTGAGTCAACCTGTCAACGGCAGTGAGTGCTTCCTAATAGATTCTAGGGAAAACTAATATGAACAGGTGAAAAAATAACTTAAGGTGACTGTCCATTCTTCCCTAGGCCTTCATTTGCCAATCAAACTGTATTCTTCACATCCTAATGAGGAGAGATTCAGGGACCCCATTAACAGTGTCCATGATGTCACAACACACAAAAAAAAAAAAAACACGTCCTCTGTCTGCAACGGCGGAAGGCCAGGGAAGTGTCACAGACTGTGTTAGAGCGATTATGTTTCATTTATCTCACTGTGGATCTGAGCATACCAAACACCAAGAACATCCTGCAGGTTACACGTCATTACAAGTTATGGGCGCAATTGCAAGATGCAGGTGTAAGGTGTGACCCTGGGCCGTGTCTTTTGGTCAGGGATATAATGAAGTAAGGTACACTTCAGGAATAAAACAGACCAAGGCCACACAAGGCTTTCAGCATGTAACTTTTCAACCTTGTCTGAATATTCATCAGAATGAATATTATTTTTACTTACATGTTGTTCCTAGGGCTGTGCACACAGTGGACTCATTGCTAGTCTTGTCAACAATCGTGCACATCTTTTGTAATCTGAGAAGAGAAGAACAAATAGTGGTTCATTTTATCAGAGTGGTTCCTTTTATTACATCACAAAGATCAAGGCTTCCGGAACACCTCAGTGTTCCACACTTAACATTCCTGGGTCTGAGTGGCTCATGCCATTCTGGGGCTGAATGGGTGAACATGATCACAGGTGTGAGAGAACTCTGCAAATGGCCTTAATTCTCTCGGCCTCTAATACACTTGATGGGCTAAAATGATCATATGGCTTCAAACTCAGAATGGTTTGACCTATAACTGGTAACTGTACAGCTTCCAGCAGTCTCTCCCCCTCTCTCTCCCTCTTTCTCACGCTCTCTTTCTCCCTCTCTCTCTCCACCATTCTCCTGCCTCTCTTTCCATTTCTCTCCCCCTCTCCCTCTCTCTCAGTCTCTCCCTCTCTCTCACTCTGTCCCTCTCTCTCACTCTTTCACTCTCACTATCTGTCACTATCTGTATCATTTCCTCTCTCTTCCTCTCTATCTCTCTCACTCCTTCCCTCTCTCTTTCTCCCTCTCTCTCTCACTCCCTCTTTTTCTCTCCTACTCACACATTTTTTTTTAACTAAAATGCTAAAAGTACCAAGCATGTAAATATAAATAACATCATGTATGGTTGCACAGAGTGTCTTACACTTAAAAATTTATTTATTTTTTTTTCAGGACCAGAAGCTACTGAACAGTGAAACAGCAGAAAACAAATGTATGTATTATCTCTTTATGTATTTGTGACGTCGGGTGCAGCGCGAAGGATGAGACTCAAATCCCGGCTTGGTCACAGACGTCACGTTTATTGCGACACAAAATAGCGCAGTATGCGCACGTTTAAAGACTTAACGTAGACAACGTTCACAGAGAACATTCAGACTCAGACAACGACGAGCACAGGACACTGCGCGAGCGCACATTAAATAGACAGACCACATTAGCCCCACGTGATTACGAGACGATTCACAGGTGAGACACATTATTCACACGACATAGCCCTCACCACGAAGTCCCACTGACGCAGACAAGGCACGTGGACTACGTATACACACGCCCAAAGGGGAGGGGCCGGGGTCCTCAACGTGACAGTATTATCTTTATTACTCATTACATATTATCTTTATCATCATTATGTATTATCAAAGTGTACAGTAAAGTTCTGAGCATGTGTCCTCCTAATCTGCTTCTGGTCACAAATGCATAAAATCATGTTTAAAACAACATTTTGGCACAACTTTGTATAATACAATTGATCTGATATTGTAGTACTCACTGTTGAGCTAATTAGAACAACAGGACTGTCTTGTTTGTCAGTAGCATTAACAGGAGGGGACAAATATGACAGGGGCATTAACAGGATGGGGACACATGACAGGGCCATTAACAGGAGGGGGTCACATATGACAGGGGCATTAACAGGAATGGGACACATATGACAGGGGCATTAACAGGAATGGGACACATATGACAGGGGCATTAACAGGAATGGGACACATATGACAGGGGCATTAACACGAGGGGGACACACATGACAGGGGTATTAACAGGAGGGGGACACATTACGGGCATTAACAGGAGGGGGACATATTTGATGGGCATTAACCAGGGGTATTAACAGGAGGAGGACAC
The DNA here is from genome assembly GCF_052324685.1 of Brachyhypopomus gauderio. Classification (NCBI taxonomy): domain Eukaryota; kingdom Metazoa; phylum Chordata; class Actinopteri; order Gymnotiformes; family Hypopomidae; genus Brachyhypopomus; species Brachyhypopomus gauderio. Next base: position 36,012,346 of record NC_135214.1, read on the forward strand.
ATATGATAGGGATATTAACAGGAGGTAGACACATGACAGAGGCATTAGCAGGAGGAGGACACACATGACAGGGGCATTAACAGGAGGGGGATACATATGCCGGAGCCCGTGCCTGCCTCTTTAATTTCAACATCATTACACTGGCTCTGCAACCCTTACACTGGCTCTACAACACTTACACTGGCTCTACAACCCTTACACTGGCTCTACAACCCTTACACTGGTTCTGCAACCCTTACACTGGCTCTACAACCCTTACACTGGCTCTGCAACCCTTACACTGGTTCTGCAACCCTTACACTGGCTCTGCAACCCTTACACTGGTTCTGCAACCCTTACACTGGCTCTACAACCCTTACACTGGCTCTGCAACCCTTACACTGGTTCTGCAACCCTTACACTGGCTCTACAACCCTTACACTGGCTCTGCAACCCTTACACTGGCTCTGCAACCCTTACACTAGTTCTGCAACCCTTACACTGGCTCTACAACCCTTACACTGGTTCTACAACCCCTACACTGGCTCTACAACCCTTACACTGGCTCTACAACCCTTACACTGGTTCTACAACCCCTACACTGGCTCTACAACCCTTACACTGGTTCTGCAACCCTTACACTGGCTCTACAACCCTTACACTGGCTCTGCAACCCTTACACTGGTTCTGCAACCCTTACACTGGCTCTGCAACCCTTACACTGGTTCTGCAACCCTTACACTGGCTCTACAACCCTTACACTGGCTCTGCAACCCTTACACTGGCTCTACAACCCTTACACTGGCTCTGCAACCCTTACACTGGTTCTGCAACCCTTACACTGGCTCTACAACCCTTACACTGGCTCTGCAACCCTTACACTGGTTCTGCAACCCCTACACTGGTTCTGCAACCCTTACACTGGCTCTGCAACCCTTACACTAGTTCTGCAACCCTTACACTGGCTCTACAACCCTTACACTGGTTCTACAACCCCTACACTGGCTCTACAACCCTTACACTGGCTCTACAACCCTTACACTGGTTCTACAACCCCTACACTGGCTCTACAACCCTTACACTGGCTCTACAACCCTTACACTGTTTCTGCAACCCTTACACTGTTTCTGCAACCCTTACACTGGCTCTACAACCCTTACACTGGTTCTGCAACCCTTACACTGGCTCTACAACACTTACACTGGCTCTACAACCCCTACACTGGCTCTACAACCCTTACACTGGCTCTACAACCCTTACACTGGTTCTGCAACCCTTACACTGGCTCTACAACACTTACACTGGCTCTACAACCCCTACACTGGCTCTACAACACTTACACTGGCTCTACAACCCCTACACTGGCTCTATAACCCTTCCACTGGCTCTACAGCCCTTACATGGCACAGGCACTCACTCTTAACCAATCACTCTTAACTGTCTGTATGCACAAACACTGTTCTATTACAGTGTTATTATAAAACAATTGTAGTTTGATACTTATTTCAAGATGACATGATTTAAGAGTATAAGTCCAAGCGCACCAGTGGTGCAGCAGAAATGTGACCCTGGATGATGTGGGAGGAGCCATGTATTGAGACGAGGAATCTTACTCTAAGAACCCCACATAATTCTCAATAACCTGTGATCAGTACATGTTTAACACTAGAGGCCACAATGGCTATGAGCACAAGTGGAGGTGTGTATACGTACAGGCTGGTCTCCCACAGTCCCTGGTGTTGTGGTACAACCTCTGAAAACGTGATCTGCACTCAGTCGAGACCCTGACTGGTCCTGCTTGAGAGAAAGCAAGGTGATTTTAGGAAATCATTTATTAAACATGCCTCTTTAGTTATGGCCGTTGCCAAGGAGACTGGAATCCATCATGTGTATGCTGTGTAAGAGACATGGTCCTGTAATAACTCTGTGGGTGACTGCACTGAATTGCAATTCAGACCTAAAGTTTTCTGCTAAACTAAACTGTAAAGACCTCAAAATGTCAAAGTCTTTTGTGCTTCTATACAATTCTAAAATTGAGTCACCCCCCTTTAGTTGTGCAGAGACCCCAAATAAAGAATTAGTGGAAGTGCTTGATGCCTGATGACGTCCCAAGAGGGCAGAGAGTTAGTGGTTTAGTGATTTCAGTAACACACGTCTGGCTCTTTGCATAAATTTCACGGAAATGGAACTTCACACCAATGATCACAGCCAGATCTGGTGTTGGGATAATAATCAGTGTAGAGGGAGCAGCAGACAGAGCTCGCCATCCGAGCAGGGAGACTTCGTAGAGCTCGCCTTCCGAGCAGGGAGAGTCCGTAGAGCCCGCACTCCGAGCATGGAGACGCCACAGAGCTCAGCCTCTCACACTCCCGCCTGTCTCGTCCGGCCCATCTCACTGGGGGCTCGTCTCATGCGCTCAGGTGATTTCCACTGCGAGACTGAGCACAATGAAGTTTAGAGACCTACCAAACTGCTCTTAGAGAAGAGCTGTTGGCCACTGTAACTCACATTTGCATGTGAATAAACCCTCTTCAGAACACCTGTGTTTTGAAACGTAAAGCAACCTGATATTAAAAGGTTTGAAATATGAATAAATGTTCCATTCAGTCAGCATTACCTGTGAAATTATCAGTAATTTTTTAATGGCCAAAACTGTATAATTAATATTTTCAACACATATCAGGTGCATTAACTTCACCTTCAGGGCTGAGGCCTCTGAATATTTTGGATAGTTTATATTATTTGGAAAGTACCTTGATGATTGAAAAAAAAAAATTGGGTCATTTTGTGACATGAACTGTGAAAATAAAGATGTTTGTTTCTAAAGTACAGAGTCGTGTCCATCTGACATATGATTAGAGGAACCATTGAACTGAGATGATCAGAGGAGGTGAAATAACAGGAGCTCCTGTTTCCATGTAGGTACAGACCCATGTGACTCAGAGACAACTGTGTTGTAAAGGCATTATAATCCAGCACGACTATGATAGAAAGGCGTTATAATCCATTATAATTCTACGCTAGAAAGACATTATAATCCAACACAAACACACTCTGATTCTCTGTGTTACAGAATACATCACAGAATAACAGAAATCCCAACCAATAAAACGATGGAGCAAAATTGCATTCAGAAGTCAGTGGGTTATGTTCTCCCTACCTGTAAAATGCTTTATGAACTTGTCTTTTATGTTGACATCTCTTGGAATAATCTCTGCACAAAAACACAGAGTAATGCTAATGTTTACAATTCACAAACACCAAAAATAAACACTGTGCATAATAAACACTGTACATATCTTATTCCCCCAAATATCTGCATGAACTGTCTGCAGGCACTGAACAGAATTTGTGAAGCAGTGTTTAGTTACATGCTGTATCACTTTGTAAAACATTTCAAGCATTTTGAGATTAAGAATTTATTGCAAAAATGTATTATTAAGTATAGACATTTGAATAAATAAGAACAAAATACTTATTTATGATAAACTTGCATGTGAAGATTTATAAAACGTACCTAATTCTGATGCTAAAAAGGTTTACTGAACTGCACTGAGACCCAACACAACGGGACACTTCACCTTTGATGCCTGTGCCACTGTGACATGCAGGGTGAGCGAAACAAAAAGGAGGTGATCACGCCAAGTCTCAGGGAAAATGGATGGTTTAATGAAGAATGTGCAGAACCAAAAACCCGTGACATGATCCAAATCAAGGATATAATGACCAGCAGTCAACTGGTACAAAGACAAGACATATATAGACAAACAAATGACCCTCAGGTGAGACGGTGTGTGTTATGTATGAATATACATAATTAAAATGCATTCAACTGCTGATGTCCAGTTACTTCCGGGCACTCTATGTGCACATTATATATGCTGTACATATTTATTTTAAAGTACAAATATAGTTCTCATATCATCTTCTCTCTCTGGATTAGGATTATACAGATTAGCCATACTGACACTTTCCTTATGCTGCAACTCAGCCCATTTATGTAGAGTGTCACACTGAGACATTTAGGCATCCTGACCTCAGGGCAGGAACAAGCGCCCCACTTCAAGCCCAAGCTAGTGCTGTTACCCCAGCCCCATCGGGTCTGCCCTTGTTACCCCAGCCCTAATGGGTCTGCCCCTGGCTCGGGGTCCTTCATTAATGCAGATCTTCCTCCAGGATGACCCAAGCATGCTGGCCCCACACCCATACACTCCAGGATGACCCAAGCATGCTGGCCCCACACCCATACACTCCACCCATACACTCCAGCCTGCTGCAGTAAGAAGATTATTGCCCACATGGTTGTAATTCCTGTCAATGTCAGATACACAAATCCATTCCACTGCTAATTTTAGCCTCTTCCAGACGGGAAGATAACACATTCTTTTATGAATTAACTGGTGTTTAGGTGAGACTACAACTCCCAAAAGCATGCCACAGTCAGTATGCTGCCTTGATGGAAATACGGCCTTATGTGAGGCCTGCTTGGAATATCTAAAGATTCACAATATCCAATATCAAACAACATCAAACTCCTTCATCATGTTACATTCCATTCTAATAAACTGCTAAAATATTATTTTCAAACCATTCAACTCAACAAGAATAGGATTTACATTTTATGTCAGTATAATAAATTATACCAGTGTAATAATAATAATATTATTAATAATAATAATAATAATAATAATAATGTAAATATGCCATATTTTGTCAATTGTGATTTTTACACCGCAATCGAAATTAGTCCTCCGCTTTTAACCCATCTGTGCAGTTAGAACACACACACACACACACTAGTGATTACTAGAGGGCTGTGGATCACACTTGCCCAGAGCGGTGGGCAGTCCTAGCCCGGCACCCGGGGAGCAGTTGGGGTTAGGTGCCTTGCTCAAGGGCACCTCAGTCATGGCCTCAGGTCTGGGAATCGAACCCACGACCCTCCGGTCACAAGACCAGTTCCCTACCACCAGGCCATGACTGCCCCCTATAATAATAATAATAATAATAATAATAATAATAATAATAATAATAATAATAATTATTATAAATCACTCTAATAATAATAACTGTTGTTGCTGTAAAGCCACATTTAGACCATGGCGGAGACGTATACCAAGAGAAAGTGAGGATATGTGTCCTGCATTGCTACAACATAATACTGTCCTGGTGTCTGTGATGATGTTGCATCTTGATGACGTAACGCTGTCCTGTCCTGTGGCTCCACCTTGCTGGGCCATGTCATTGATGACTGGATTAAAGTTAGTGATGGCCTGGATTACCATGACAACCATAAAAATTATACCTATGCACTGACATGACATCTTCACTCTTAGGTAAAAGAAAGTTTTCCTCATTGATATATTCAGTCCATCAAGACATGCACTTCCGAGAACCCAAGGCAAGTGGCTCCTTTGAAAGCCCTACCATCCACTGTGAGAATCCATCTCTTCTGCCAGCTGCTCGGGTTACCCCAAGCAGCTTTGCCTCAGGGGGGCTCAGGTAGAGGGCCTCAGGTAGAGAGCCTAAGGGGGCCTCAAAACCTATATCATGCAGACTTGCTGAGGAGGTTAAGGACATAGTATGACTTACTAGGACACTTTTGTTGCTGAAATCCCACTTTGTCCCACTTTGAACTGACTCTTTTGCGAGGCATGTTTGTGAATATTTGGAAATGGATTTATGGAAATAATTTTGGTCAAACAAGCTTTAATTACTTGTTACATAAATGACTTAATTTGAGGTAAGCTATTGTTCTCAGTCCAATTTTGTGGTTTGGTCACAATGTTTGCTGTTGTTATGCTTACTGGTGCAGTCCTGCTTCCTAACACAGTCCTGCTTCCTAACAACACTGTCCTGCATCCCAGCAACACAGTCCTGCTTCCTAACAACACACTCCTGAATCCTAACAAAACAGTCCTGCTTCCTAACAACACACTCCTGCTTCCTAACACAGTCCTGTGTCCTAACAACACACTCCTGCTTCCTAACACAGTCCTGCGTCCTAACAACACAGTCCTGCTTCCTAACACAGTCCTGCGTCCTAACAACACAGTCCTGCTTCCTAACACAGTCCTGCGTCCTAACAACACAGTCCTGCTTCCTAACACAGTCCTGCATCCTAACAACACAGTCCTGCTTCCTAACAACACACTCCTGAATCCTAACAAAACAGTCCTGCTTCCTAACAACACACTCCTGCTTCCTAACACAGTCCTGTGTCCTAACAACACACTCCTGCTTCCTAACACAGTCCTGCGTCCTAACAACACAGTCCTGCTTCCTAACACAGTCCTGCGTCCTAACAACACAGTCCTGCTTCCTAACACAGTCCTGCGTCCTAACAACACAGTCCTGCTTCCTAACACAGTCCTGCATCCTAACAACACAGTCCTGCTTCCTAACACAGTCCTGCGTCCTAACAACACAGTCCTGCTTCCTAACAACACAATCCTGATTCCTAACAACAGTCCTGCATCCTAACAACACAGTCCTGCATTCTAAGAATAGTACTGCTTCCTAACAACACAGTCCTGCTTCTTAACAACACTGTTGTGAATTTATGCATCTTTAATTGAAAATACAATTTCAAATTTGAAGTTAATTGAAGTACGATAAAAAAAAACGTGAGTCTTGTCAAACATGCTGATTGTATAGGAGATGTACCACCATCATTCAAAATGAGATTTCTATGAGAAGAATATAACACCTTTCAGATGGTCACGTTCAGATCCCCTAAATGTGCAGACAGGAGACTGCTGAGTTCTTATACAGAGGGTATAGATGGGTCTGTTTCCTTCTAGAATACATGGTGCTTTCAAGTTGTTAAACAGAGCAAAGATAAAGTGATTATCTGTAACCATGAAGCCAATTTAGACTCTGACATCAAGACACGTGCTGAACACCATGAACACTACCGGGTGCACTACCCGTGTTTTGGCATTTAAAAAGTCTATGTTTTAATTCGGAAAAAAACCTGCTAGGAGGTCAGACTCAGGATTAGGCATGTATCATCACCTGATCTCAAAGGAGCTTACCTACTGGCCTGCTGGCCTCCTGTTTCGGAAAGGCTGCAAACTTTTCACGCGAAGAAAACTTCACGTCTCGGGACACAAAGTAGAGCCCGCTGGTGACGCGTCGGGACGCTACCTTGTCCCGTTGGTTGTCCCCGATCACGTGCAGGAGGACATCCAGGAGAGCTCGCTCCTCTTTCCGCGTCCCTTCATAGCTGTTCATGCACTGGCTGGAGGTGATGAGCAAAGTAATTATACTGAACAATATGTGCCATCTCTTCTCAGCCTGCATGGCTTTTCAGCCTGATAAACAAACAAACAAACAAACAAATGGTCAACATAGGTACAAACCTCCAAACAAACCGCTTTTATTGTTAAGTTACATTTTCCTAAAATATTTATAAACAGTAGTTTCTCAGTGCAAATTCTATCGCTGTTACGGAGTACACTACACACAAAACATGTGAAGAGTCAATAAAATCATTTAAAGCCTAAACATTTTGAGTTACGAGGCTGGCGAGACTAAATAAGCACATAAACGTGTCACTATTACTTTCAGTAACTCACACTAGGTGTCGGTGACAGCGCGTATGTCTTTGTGCGGGGTGACGCGAGATAGTCAGAAAAATATTCCCCAAGAGTGATCGATGAAGTGAGTCCAATGTCTCCGTTGTCTCCTGTCTTTCTTGGGAACATGCGTCCTGTTTTATACGTCAAGTGCGATGCTTCTTCAATGTAATACAATCGATTTCGGGTGGGTGGCGAGACTTCTTCGATTTTTTTAGCTCGTGGTCGGTCCCGTTGACGTTCGCCCCTCCTTACATTTCAAAACCATCATTGAAGTTTTGCTGAGTATAAAACGTAACCTCAAGTTATCTTTCAACTTCTGAAAACAAATATAGTCGATAAGGAGTCATCGCGCTCGAAGCGCAAATGTTCTTGGACATATCCACTGCGCCATGTTCCCCAAACAAATCTCAATAAAAAAGCAAAGCCCGCTGAGGCGTTTGAAGACGCTTCTTTAAATCTAGCTGAGCTGCTAAACACTGGTGGAGGTTTCTGTCCGCAGATGTTCGGGTCTCGTGATGGACTTAAGTGCAGCAGACAGCGCGCGCTATCCCGGTAAGCCCATTCTGTTTTAACCACAAGACTTCCATTCGGTGGCAAGCCACAAAACCAGCCACTGAAAAATGTCTCATCATATTTAACAGAAGTTTTTATAAGAAGTGTGAATATTATCCAGATGAACAGGTGGTTATAGCAGCGGGACTAACCTGCTGCGCATGATCCATGCATAATAACAGTCAGAACTTCACAAACAGGATTTACCTAAAAACTAAATTTTGCAGTCATTTAGAAAGTCATACTATCACCATTAACAGAGCTTGTGGCTGTGTTTATTACAGTGTAAGACACTCGGTACCGTTAATAATTAACCAGAAAGAAAATAAATTCAATTCCTTCTTAATTGTCCCACATCTCTATTTATCATTTATGCATTCAGCTGCTTGTGTATGTGGTCCTGGTGGGTCCAGTGGGTCAGTACTTCACAGACAACCAGGGCACAGTGGGGCCGGCCTTCAGGGTTGAGAGATCAGCTCAGCTCAGCTCTCTCCACACAACTGTGGGAGGGGGTATGTCATGCAGAATAGATACCGCTGCCCTTCAAGTGCCTTCAGCTGCACCAGCAATTTACAAAAGGGGCAGTAAAAATGAGCCCAAGACAACGGAGGATTACAAGTGTTACACATGTAATCATGTCCACTTTACAAAGGAACCTGAAGTCAGCACTGGAGACATTTCAGCACACCAGTCCTCCGAGAGAAAAGCCTGCCTTCACAAACACTGTTATTCCTGGCACCGAGTGATCTGTAGACAAAAAAGTAATAACAGAAGAGTCCATGCTGAATATTATCCATGTTGAATATTAGATTATTTATGAGATTATGTGGCTTATTAAATATAAACACAATACTGCAGCAGTGCCAATAAGTGAACCACTTCTGTTAATAAACTAACCTGATAATATAGTGCTGAAAGTTAGAACGCTTGTAGTCCGACAAAAGATTATAGGCCTGCAAACTACCAGATACCAACATGATTATTAACTTGTAAGCTGGACTTGATACTGATCTGAGTATCTGGTAGAAATTGAGACTGGTGACCTGGCCCCTTCACCAGCTAGTCTGCTAGGTTGCTAGTCTACTAGGTTTCTAGTCTGCTAGTCTGATAGGTTGCTTTGTAAAATAGTTGAGCTGTTGAGCAACTGTTGAGCAGACTGAACAGGACCAGAGGGTGTCATGTAACGCTGTCTGTCTGTTTTCACAGGAACAGTGCAACCATTTATATTTTAAAGAGGCTTACAAAGAGGGACATGTTTTTATTTTCAGAAAATATTTATGATTCCTAATAATAAAAATGTTGGGATCTCCCCTTGAACAGCCATTACAACTGAGTGTTAATAATTCTGAAGCTTTATCTCTGTTTCAATCTCTGGCGACTTCACTGTAGTTAGTCTTCAACTCAAAAGATCACTGCTCTTGATTTTGGTGTGTTGAGACCTAACTGGGGTAGTTCCTGTAGTTCTTGAATTCTGACCTGTCTACTGTACTGTCTAGGATGCATTCTGTGAAAAGATGTAAAGCTCTTTCTAAGTCGATCTGGATAAGAGTGTCTGCTAAATGCCCAAAATGTACATGTAACTGTACTGAGACCAACAAGCACAATTGCACCAAAGCAACAATAGTTTTCTGTTCATAAGTTTCACTGAGATGTTGGTTTAACTGTGCTTTACAAGCTGGATTCTTCTGATTGGTTATCTGCTTGGGTTCAGAGAATTCATTGCCATTTTATTACAGAAGGATGCAGTAACGCGCACTGAATGAGAAAAGTCACTCAGCAGAGCTTAAAATGAAAACGATAATGGAGTAGACCTTTTAGATGCTTTTCTGCATGAACACCTCTTTAGAATTCATTTTCTTTTCTTTTTTTCTAGGGTTTTAAAAGCATTTCAGTGTATCTGCATAACACTAATTGTTAACATCAATAATAAACCAAACCAGAAGTTTTAAGAAGCATCAATGATCTCAGCAGCCTGGTATGCATAACTGCATAACTAGATTACAGAGAAGCAGCCTTTTTTCATCTTAATCTAATGTTTAACTGGAAAACAGCCCAAGATGGTATACGGTAAGGGGGTAGGGTGTGATAATATCCGTATTGCAGTCAGAAGACTTTTATTACAAAAGATATTGTGAACTGCATGAGTAGTGGTTTGGGCAAAATTATTGTCTTCATTGCCTTCTGGTGACACCAAGTGGTGTCCTCTAAAACAGTTCTGTCACAGTTTATTTGTCACAGGTTATTTGTTTCCTTAGACTTTACTTTTAAAGACTTTTATAGACTACTATTAAAGTATGTATTTATTTGCTTGTTTGGTTTTTAAGGCGTGTTTTGTGCTAACAGGTTCTTTATTTCATTTAGAGATGTATTGCTCTCGATGAGGGCAGCAGGTTACCCCCATAGTCCTTAATTTACAAAATCCAGGGACTGATCTAAATTCTTTGATATTGGTCTAAACTAAAGTATATATTACCATCACGATTCCTGATAATCGTTCTACAGAACGATTCTGTTTTGTAATCTTAATAGTTTATTGACTGATAACCCACGACGTCCATGACTAAAGTGTGTCAGGTTACTGAATCCGCTTCCGTCGTGCGGTGTTCCCATGGATACAAAGTTGACAACCGGTTCAGGTCTTCTGAGATATAGCGTTATGGCTTACAGTTTACAGGCCTAATCATGGAACTGCGGATATAAATTTCGTGAAAACGAAATAGATGATCGTAGACCAGCATTAGTGAAGATCAAACTGTGTTAATTTTACAAACTCTTCGTTTGGTCGAGCTAACGCTAGCGCCATTATCTTGCGTCCTGTCTAGTATGTCTCACAGGTCAGTGTCCTCACTTGTAGCTCAGGTGTGAGCGCCTCCTCTAATGGGAAGGTTTGGTTTGGTTGTCTGATAAATGTCAAGCATTAAAAAAAAGCAGAGCTGTAATATGTTTCTGAATCAGCTCTGAAAGTAACGTTGTATTTCATAGAAAGTGTGACAACAGCTATGAATGCTGCATGTGCAATTTTTTTATCCACACAAATGCATTAAGCCTATAAACAGAAATGTGTTTATCGTAGCACATACAACAAACTCTGGAGAGACGCTCAGGAACAGGTGAGCGACCTGCTGAGTGAGGAGCTACCGGAGGAGCCCTTACGCCCGGAGAGGGACCGAGTAGTCTTCTTCCAGCGCCTCGCATCACTCTATGTGCGGTACACACAGATCTTCAGACATCTGGAAGAGACCTACGATCAGATCCTTCATCCGCAGAAGAGAAGAGTGATTAGAGGATTGCTGGATTCTACTATGGGACGTGTGTTGGAACTCAAGAATGAGATGGTGGAGAAGGAATTCTCAGAGTTCCATTATATGGATGATATCATTTTGGATCTGAAACTAACCCCTGTGCGTTTGTTTGTAAGGGTAAAGTAAAGTAAAGTAAAGTAAAGTAAAATTCATTTATATAGCACTTTTCACAGGCACAAGCCACAAAGTGCTTTACAATGGAAAATAACGGTATTCCTGTCTGTGATTCTGGGGAAATGTAGTTATGGGTTTCATGACTTTACTAAAAACAGATCTTTACTGGGTACTGCCAGGATAAAGAAACACTGACTTTTCCTGTAGTAAAAACATATTGGAGGTGTTTATAGCTGTCTATGGGTTCTGTGTTTGATTAATAGACTCATGCCATAGACTCATGATTAATAGATTCTGTGTTCATGCCATCTCACTCAGGTGCCCTCTCCACATTATTTGTTGCAGGAGGACCTAGAGATCCCAATTCCAAGATATTTCCTCAGTGAGCGAAGCAAGGTTCTACATGATCGCCAGCAGATGCTCTCCAGCATACTGGACCTAATGGGGATAGCAGACAAACCCAAAGTGTGTAGAATTAATGTGAATAACTTCAGGTTCACAGAGCAGCTGACAGACCTCAGCATTATATTGTCTTTTTTGTATTATATTTTTGCTTCAGTTTAGTTCAACGTCCTTTTACCTGTATAGACATTTTCAAATTAAACAGCTTTGCAAAACAGCTCTAAGTTCAGTGCTCTCATGAGCAAACTGAGGATGATGGTGATGAGGAAGAACCCGGAGATGAATGAGATCTGCTTTTTCCCATAGCCTGCTGTTGAAGGTCGCACCTTGAGCCTGGAGGATGCTGTCAAGATGATTCAGGTGTCAGAGAGGGCACGTCAGGGCCGCTTGAGGGCACAGTTCATGCGGGAGATCCAGAGAGATGAAGAGAGGCAGAGGAGGTTGAAGCACAGAGACGTCAGCGCGGTCAGCGCTGAGCAGGCCGCTGTGCAAATCCAAAAGGTCCATATGGCACACTGTTTGTGAATGCATATGTAAAATAATGCATATGTGAATAAAGGGCCCTGATTGGCTGTGATTGTATCTTTCAAAGCTATGGAGGGGTTTTATTCAAAGGAAGAGAACAAAACAGGAGCGTGAGGAGGAGATGATATTCTTGGGCATGGTGAGCTAAATGCACTCCAGGTGCTGTTTTTCTCAATTGTAATACGCAAACCTCCAGTAGATGGAGCCCTTCTACCATGTGATGGGGAAATCTCCTCCGTTTTTTCTCGGTGCTTGCTGTAGGCCATGGAGCCCAGCCTGCCTCAGCCTTCCCCAGCTGCAGTACTAGTCAGTGCCAACCAGGCACGCAGGAGGGTCAGGCAGGAGGAGCATGAGGAGGACTTCCAGAAAGCCCTGGTGGCCATTACCAGCAGCCTCCGAGAGACGGAGGGCCCAGACATGAGGGAGACCATGAAGGAGCAAATACGTCAGTGGTTTATTGAATGCCAGTGAGTGAAACCCGCAGAGCTGCGTCAGAGCTGCCAGAATGGCCGACACGTAAACCTCCTGCATGTTGTGATGCAGCACTGCAGTGACTGTAGACTACAGGCTTCTTTTACAGTGCCTGTGTACAACAATGCTGCATTCACCAGACTCAACTGTGATGAAACTTTAATTATAGTTTGCCTTTTTTATAGTGATGCAACAGGTTCCTTTCCTGACTACCCAGAAGAGGAAGATGGTGGATCTGCTCTAATATTTGCTGCTAAAACACCTCAGCAGGTAGATCTGACCGTACAGATGATGAGTGAGGAGCGGAAGTACACAGGGATTTTTTGCAATGCTTGTTTGAGATGCTTCTGTACATGCAGGTTTCCCTCCACCTCACACTTTGTGCCATAACAAATCCAGACTGTATTGTGGTCGACCACCAGCCGACCTCACCAGGCACTGAGTTTAATGTTCATCTGGGGCAGTCATGGTCCTGTGGTAGGGAACTGGTCTTGTGACCGGAGGGTCGTGGGTTCGGTTCCCAGGCCTGAGGCCATGACTGAGGTGCCCTGGAGCAAGGCACCTAACCCCAACTGCTCCCCGGGCGCCGGGCTAGAGCTGCCCACCGCTCTGGGCATGTGTGCACCACAGCCCCCTAGTAATCACTAGTGTGTGTGTGTGTGTTTTAATTGCACATGGGTAAATGCGGAGGACAAATTTCGATTGCGGTGAAAAATAATCACAATTGACAAATATGGCACATTTCACTTTTTTTTCCATTTCATCTTCCTGAAGCTGGTAGAGGAACTGAAAGCTGAGGATGAGGAAGAGGTCAACAAAAGGTCAGGAGGGAAAGAACAGACGAAAGACAAAGAGAAAGGAAAAGACACAGAGGAGGTGTGTGAGTACATCAATAACACTGAACACTAATCACATCAATAACACTGAACACTAATCACATTAGTAACACTGAACACTAATCACATTAGTAACACTGAGCACATCACATCAATAACACTGGACACTAAACACATCAATAACACTGGACATTCATCACATCAGTAACACAACAGTAATCACATCAGTAACGCTGGAAACTAATCACATCAGTAACGCTGGACACTAATCACATCAGTAATGCTGGACACTAATTACATCAGTAACACTGAACACTAATCACATCAGTAACACTGGACACTAATCACATCAGTAACACTGGACATTAATCACTTCAGTAACACTGGACACTAATCACATCAGTAACACTGGACATTAATCACTTCAGTAACACTGGACACTAATCACATCAGTAACACTGGACACTATCACATCAGTAACACTGGACACTCATCACATCAGTAACACTGGTCACTAATCACATCAGTAACACTGGACACTCATCACATCAATAACACTGGTCACTAATCACATCAGTAACACTGGACACTCATCACATCAATAACACTGGTCACTAATCACATCAATAACACTGGACACTAATCACATCAGTAACACTGAACACTAATCACATCAGTAACACTGGACACTAATCACATCAGTAACACTGAACACTATCACATCAGTAACACTGGACACTCATCACATCAACAACACTGGTCACTAATCACATCAGTAACACTGGACACTGATCACATCAGTAACACTGGGCACTATCACATCAGTAATGCTGGACACTAATCACATCAGTAACACTGAACACTATCACATCAGTAACACTGGACACTCATCACATCAACAACACTGGTCACTAATCACATCAGTAACACTGGACACTCATCACATCAATAACACTGGTCACTAATCACATCAGTAACACTGGACACTAATCACATCAGTAACACTGAACACTAATCACATCAGTAACACTGGACATTAATCACTTCAGTAACACTGGACACTATCACATCAGTAACACTGGACACTGATCACATCAGTAACACTGGGCACTATCACATCAGTAATGCTGGACACTAATCACATCAGTAACACTGAACACTAATCACATCAGTAACACTGGACCCTAAACACATCAGTAACTCTGATCTGTAACCCACTACACTAATCACATCAGTAACGCTGGTCTGTAACCCATTACAATAATCACATCAGTAACGCTGGTCTGTAACTCACTACACTAATCACATTTGTAACACTGATCTGTAACCCACTACACTAATCACATCAGTAACGCTGGTCTGTAACTCACTACACTAATCACATTTGTAACACTGATCTGTAACCCACTACACTAATCACATCAGTAACGCTGGTCTGTAACTCACTACACTAATCACATTTGTAACACTGATCTGTAACCCACTACACTAATCACATCAGTAACGCTGGTCTGTTACCCAAAACACTAATCACATTGGTTTTGATGTACTGTTGGATTTAAATAGATTTCAGTCAAGCTTTTACCTTGTTGCCTAGTGATGACACTCATCTTTTATTCCAGGATGAGGAACCAGGCCTGAAGATGCTGCCGTCTGCTTTCCTGTCAGAGCTGCAGAGTGGACACACAACATTTAGTGGCAAGTCTGAGTGTTGCATGTGTGTATGTCATCTGTAGACCCTGTGTGAGCCTGATTCACTCAACCACTGGGTGTGGGTCTGATCTCCAGAGGTTTGGAAAAACAGAGATGAGTCCAAGAACTTCAGCCAGAGACACGACGCAGAGCTCATCAAAGAGGAGAAGAGGAAGGAGATTGAGGCAGAAATAAGACTGCAGGTGATTGGTGGATGGCTGCCTTTCTCCTCCTAGGGTGGAGTCAGTGGGTGGAGTAATGTAATTTGCATGAACAGTCTGTTGTGGTTGAGATATCATTGAGTTTTAAACTTGTGTAAATTTACATTATTTTTCCTTAAATAGGCCTCAAGTTAAGTTTAGTTTTGTTTACATGTGTAAATATTAACCTTTGATGCAACATGCTATGGTCTTACAATATTAGTATTCTTACAATGCTTAATCTAAGTTCTAATCTTATGCTTGATCTAATCACTGATCTGATGTTTGCTCCATATGTCCTGTAAGGTTCCCTATTTTGTCAAAACTCTTTATGGTGTGTGTGGATAGTGTTTCTCAGAGAAGCTGCCCTTCTGCTGTTCGGACAGGTGGATGAGCTGATGAGGCAGGAGCTTGCTAACTGGAAGCTGTCGGTGGACAGAGAGAAAGGCGGGAAGGCCAGAACTGCAGGGAAGGTGTGAAGGAGAGCAGGGGTTTATAATCCAGGTTCAGAAAGTAAAAGTCCTCACCAGGATTTTGCTCAGGCTTCTTGGATTGTGTTGATTACACTAATTTTACCTGGATTGTACTAATTAGAAAATCTAGTAAGCTTGAGCAAAATCCTGGTGAGGACTTTTACTTTCTTAACCTGGATTATACACCTCTGGAGAGTCTGATCAGCCTGCTCATCTTATAACAGGCCTCCGTGCTGAGCAGCCACTAGAGGGCAGTGTTCACTCCTAATTACATGTGCTTATTTCTGTCGGTGTGCAGAAAAAGAAAGGGTCAAAGAGTGGAAAGAAGAAAAAGAAAGAAAAAGACCTTACAGCTGATAGGTGAGTGGTGCTAATCACGAGTCGCTGTATGGATCATTTCATGTAATGAGAGTCAAAACCAAAGTCAAAGATGTTGAAGTCAAAGTTTTCAGCTTCAGTGTTCTCCTGTCAGGACCACTGAATCTCTGTATCGGGAGCTGGTGGAAGAAGGACTGCTTAAGCCTGCTGAGAACGTTCGGCTCCAGGACTACATAGGTATGACTCAGAGTCTTTTGTTTGTTTATGCATTCATCACCACATAAACTTCACACTGTGTTTAAATTGAGGCTGAATTAAGTGGTGTGCCAGTTTAGAATGAAAGGTTTGTCCCAGTAAGTAGCCTACATATGTTAGATCTGATTGTTATAGTTATTCACACACCTCTCCCACATGGGTTCTATTATTACGACAATGGCAACAGGATTTGCTACAGCTAATAATTTATTGGTTTGCATGTTATTTGCTACCAAAATGATGAGAAAACAAAGTCCTGCTTGATCACCTTAACAACCCCCTCTTATCCTTTAGGGCACTATAACTACCTTTTATCCTTTAGGGGACTATAAATACCTTTTATCTTTTAGGGGACTATAACTACCTTTTATCCTTTAGGGGACTATAGCTATCTTGGCACTACTCTTCGGCAGATGGATATCGAGCCCATGCCTTCACTATCTGATGTGCGGCAGCTCATTCCTCTTTATGCCATTTTACCACTCGGTGAGACTTTATGCCTTTTTTTCTACTCGGAAGAAAAATGGGGAGAAAAAATATAGAAGATTTTATAACATTGAGCAATGAAAGAGAATTATAGCATCTGTTTGTGCAGATAATAAAGATGTTTATGAGCCAGGTGCTCATCAGCTTTCTAACTCATTTGCCTGTGTTCAAGGTTCCCAGGTGCTCCACGAGAAGGCTCCACTGGTGAAGGCTCTGCTGCTGGTGGGACCTTCAGGGGTGGGGAAGAAGATGCTGGTCCATGCTATCTGTCAGGAGACAGGAGCAAACTTGTTTGACCTTTCCCCTTTGAACCTGGTGGGAAAGTACCCGGGCAGATCTGGTTTGCAAATGATGCTGCATGTAGTGTTCAAGGTGAAGCCAGCACTCTGCTAGGGTCAGTCACTTTAGCTACAGCTGGGTTTGGTTGTGGTTGTGGTTTACATTGGTAACAGTGGTATGGTAACTGGGAATGTGAGTTACACTGGTAACAGTGGTATGGTAACTGGGAATGTGAGTTACACTGGTAACAGTGGTATGGTAACTGGGAATGGGAGTTACTCTGGTAACAGTGGTATGGTAACTGGGAATGTGAGTTACACTGGTAACAGTGGTATGGTAACTGGGAATGTGAGTTACACTGGTAACAGTGGTATGGTAACTGGGAATGTGAGTTACACTGGTAACAGTGGTATGGTAACTGGGAATGGGAGTTACACTGGTAACAGTGGTATGGTAACTGGGAATGGGAGTTACACTGGTAACAGTGGTATGGTAACTGGGAATGTGAGTTACACTGGTAACAGTGGTATGGTAACTGGGAATGGGAGTTACTCTGGTAACAGTGGTATGGTAACTGGGAATGTGAGTTACACTGGTAGCAGTGGTATGGTAACTGGGAATGTGAGTTACACTGGTAACAGTGGTATGGTAACTGGGAATGTGAGTTACACTGGTAACAGTGGTATGGTAACTGGGAATGGGAGTTACACTGGTAACAGTGGTATGGTAACTGGGAATGGGAGTTACACTGGTAACAGTGGTATGGTGTTTGTGTCCAGGTTGCCAGACTGTTGCAGCCCTCTGTAGTGTGGATTGGGGATGCTGAGAAAATGTTTTATAAGAAAGTACCAAAGGAAGAAAAAGAGGTAACAATTAGCCTATTTCTTACCATATTAATAGCATTTGTTTTAAATGTATATTTTGTTACATATTTGTTTTTTTATGACTGAAATATTTAAATATTATTTGCAGTGCGATCCAAAGCGACTAAAGAAAGATTTGCCTAAGGTCCTTAAGTCCATCAGAGGAGAAGACCGTATTCTTATCATTGGAACAACATGCAGCCCACTTGATGCAGATTTAAAGTCGCTGTGCAAAGTTTATACCAAAATCATTCTTATACCCAGACCAGACTACGGGACCAGATACAGTGCGTGACTCTTAACACTCCTGCCTGTACTCATGACCTCAGGGCTTTGTGAGAAGTATCAATATACAGTATACCTTCCACCACAATTACACAGACTCAGATTGGACCACCTTGTAGATTAATGAACTCTACTATGACTTGGCTATATACATATTAATTGATATCATATTGCTTAGACAGTGTGGCTGGTGTGGTGTGTTTATTGCTGCAGTCATGTGGGAGGAGCTGATCGTACGTAGCGGTGGAGTGGTGACCAGCACCCTGGACCTCAGCTCCCTGGCTAAGGTCTCCGATGGCTACACACCTGGTCACATGGTGCAGGTGGTGCGCAAGGTTCTAACGGAGCACCGCCTACAGCGGCTCGCCAAGTGCCCTCTGCTGGCGGTGGAGTTTGTTTCTCACCTCGCCAAGATCGACCCCATCTTCCAGGAACAGGAGGAGGCACTCAAAGTAAAGAAATTATGTCAGCATATCTAGGAAGGAGCTTAGAAAAAGAATCAGTAATGTGCCGTGTGTTTAGTTGCAGAGATAAGCCAAGCTGTTCTTTAAAATACACTCAAGAATTATTTTCTTTCACAGGCCTGGTATGCTAAGACTCCCCTTGGTAAGAAAAGAGCAAAGGCAGCTTTGGGGAGGGAGGGAGAGGTTGATGCCCCCCAGAAGGGAAGCAAGGGTGCCAAGAAGAAAGGAAAAAAGTGACGGAAACATAAAGCAGGACCAGTGGGACACGAGACACAGGTCTCCGCTCCTCCAGACATGTCCATTCAGTGTTGTTGTGGGTTTAACATGCTTCATGATGTTGAAAACCTTTCAGGCCTTTGAGTGTGATTGCATGTGGGAATTGTTTATGTTACCACAGATACACTCCAGATATGCCAGCGTGTCCAGATGGCCTGACAGGACACAGAGTGCATCCATGCGCACACATGGATCTGCTGGCCCTATTAATAAATGTACCTCATAATTAAATATTTGAATACCAATTTTACAAGGGCAAAGCTATTCCACTCAGACTCCTATCAGTGTGATATGGGGTCGTAATGCCCTTCACCTGAGATTCCATATTATTATATTCTTATTTCCATATTATATAACTCTTCAGTCATCTCTGCTAATTCCTAGCTAGTTCCTCTATTAGAAGATTTTGAAAATATGAGTGATTTGACCGTAATAACATTGATTTCAGAGACTTTTCGGTCTTTTAGTGATTGTAGCACACAACGGCTTCTCTAACCAAATCAGAAAAGCGCGCACACGCTCCATTTGTAATTAATCAATATGCTAACTCACAGAACCGGAAGTATCGCAGAATATCACAGGTATCACAAGTATCACAGGAATCACAAGTATCACAGGTATCACTGAGTTTGGGCCAAAACAAACAAATCTGACAATGATGAGGCAGTTGGTACCTTAGCTATTGTAGTAGAAATAAAGAGTTCAAAAGATCTGAATGATACAGAAACAACACACTGCAGTTATAATGCAGTATTATCCACACAATAAATGTATCACAAACAAATCAAAAGAACAAACAGATGAAAAATGTGTTTTTTTTTAAGGGTTACATTCAAAAACATTTCTGACTGACACTGCTGAAGTTCTGCAGCGTGTACTAGAATCTTGTGAATGGAACTGAAGGTTTTATGAAAATGTATCAATGTGCTGTCATATTTGGCACAATTCTCAAGGTCGCACAAAGGACCTTCAGTGGAATTGTCCTGTTGGGTATCCAATCCCAGAGGTTGTTAGCTGGGACCATACATAGAGGTGAAAAGACAGCTTGGGCCTTAGGATGGTGACACGGTCACCTAATAGGAGAGGGGGATTTAGCAGCTCAGCTGCAACTGAGATCTGCCCCAGCATGGGGTTTAAGGGATTATCTCAGTCCAAGAACAAGCCGACAGGGACTTTTGTCCCTAGCTCTGCAATAGTGACATGGTAAACATGTGCATTTTCTGGCATGATAGAGGACAAGCAGACAGGGACTTTTATTCTAGCTCTGCTACAGTGACATTACATGACAGAGGATGTGGACTTCCTTGATGACATTCGTTTAGATACCGCGCCACAGACACTGTCGATCAGACGAGTTTCTCTCGTTCTCCTTTGTTTTGACTCTCATACCACTGGTGTCATGGATGATACAGTTCAGGCAGTTATATTTAGAGTGGTGGTACTACAACACTGACAAACTATTGGAATGGTCTGAATGTACAATGAGGGGTGGACCAGCCAACCACCATCATCCCTGTAGCACTGTTGAGTCTGTCTGCCCTTGCATGAGTGGGAGAGCAGGAGGTTTAATTGCATGCAGTGCATCTTTTGCAGTCAAGCGCAGGGATTTGATTCATGGCCCGTATGCATACTCATCCAGGCAGCCGTCAGCAGGGAAGAAAGAGAGGCAGGACAGGAGGAAATGCGAAACTCACCATGACAGGAACACACATGGTTAAGCACTGTGACAGGAACACACAGGCTTACGCGCTGTCTTCAGCTGGTTTGTCGAGGTCTGATTTCACCCAACACGTCCTCACAAGGCATACTGCTATTTTTAATGAGGTGTCGGGCCAACACCAGGATCCTGTCTCCGTTGGATTATTGCACAGAAGCATTGTCAAAAGCAACGTCTTAGGAGACCAACTTCATACACCTGCAGGCAGTGAGATTGGCTGTCATGCCTCATCAGAATAACCACATGAGGAAAAGTCCATGTTAATCATGCTAGTAGTTCAGTACGAAGTGAACTGCACAAGAACCTTTTAAAGAACATTGCAAGCTATAGTGAGTGAAAATGTATAGTTCAAATGGAATTTTAAACTGTACAGGGGGTGAAGAGTTTATCTCTACACAGGAAGTGGACTCAAAAGTTTACACATGAATCATTGCATATCTCGTTAAGGTATTCAGGTGTGTTAAAAGAACAATAAGTGATTTCTACCACTAAAAAGCAGCAAACAATATTTATTTATTGTTTATGTTTAGATTTTTCTGTAAAGTGCAGCTCACATGAGATGAAGAATAACAAAATGATGTATTCCTCAAAAGAACCAGTTTAAGCTCAATAGAGTGGGATTTCCCTCATGGAGGTAGCCATGTTTAAAACAGATTTAGTGCAGAATCTCTGAAACATCCAGCCCACTAGGTGTCAGTATAATGGCTTGATCCTAATGTGAAAAAGAATGATTGGAAAAATTACTTAATGCTTCGTTATGATTGCTGGCTAGTTTAGTATCTTAAAGAAATAATAATTAAAAAAACTGCTTGTTGTAAAGGATTCTTCAGTCATTGTCCTATATACAAAAGGTATTATGAAAACACGTGGCGAAAGGGTAAAGAAATTGAAGAAGAAATTTAAGACTATTCCAAAGAATACAGAGATGATGAAGACTGTGCCCTGTTAATTTCATTCAACAAAACAAAGTCCAGGTGAATTTCTCCACAGAGAATCTACTTATGTCTGAGCTGCCAGTACTTTGTCAGTGGATTTTATATTTGATGTAACGAAGAAACTAAAATTAACAGAAAATATCTAAAATATGAACTGTAGCACAACAGCTATAACTTAAAAAAAGAAGTAAACTGTAAACTTTTCCAAATAAGATAAATAGCACTAAAATGTTTGTAGGTATTTCTTATTACATACTTGATTCTAGGTGTTTTGCTTCCTGTCATGTTTTTGATCAGTTTTACGGGTGAATGGGACAACACCTTTGCTCTTCCATCTCGTGTGGATGAGAGCAGCGGACCAGCCCAGTAGACTCTGACAGGGAGATGTTGCTATTTTTGTGGATAATGACATGGCTATTTTAGAAAGGCTCTGAGGAGAGATATGCCAGCTGTTCTGCATTAGGCTTTAGAAAAGCAGTCCACTGTCCTCTCTACCTGCTGAGAGAGGACCACAACCAATCTGTCGTGTGAACCTTAACTTTATAAGCTTTTGGGGATTTGTTCAAAACACGCCAAACTTGGACGAGAAGAGTGACTCTTCTGACTCGTAATGTGAAGGTGGGGTCACATTCCCACTGGGTGAGTAGAAAACAATCGGATCAGACACGTCTTCAGGTTTCTGATTATCAATACCACCACATTAGAATATTCAACTTACTGATTATCAGTACCACATGTTAGAATATTCAGGTTTCTGATGATCAATACCACCATGTTAGAATATTTAAGTTACTAATTGTCAATGCCACTGTATGTTAGAATATTGAAGTTGATTAATTCCACCACTTTACTTTTCATAATTTTTTCCAGGTTACACCGTCATAATTTGTGGTAGAGAAAATTTTTTTATTGCACCTGTTCTTGTTTTTATTGTAATTGATCGCATGACATGTTTAGTGGAGCAAAATTATTAATGTGGATTAATAGCCAGAAGGGTGTGACGTGTTCTGTGGTGAACAGCAGACAGAAGGGACAGTGCTGCTCTCTGTTCTCTGAATCCATATCCAATCACATCTGACTGAACAGCCATTTTGGATTAAATCAAATATGGACTTTTCATCAGCATGTTTAAACAGTTTTTATGTGTATTATAATAATAATGTTTGACAACCCTTCCTTCTGTAGCAGAGTGGTGACCCAGGTGTATACTAAAGGGAGATCACAAGGGACCATAAGATGGCATGTAAGGACTCCAGATACAGATTTGGTTTATATCATCATAATGCCTAGTGAATCACTTTGTGACAATTCTTCTTTTCTGAATGCTTTGCCAGGGAATCATGTACAATCTCTGAGACTTGCACCACCCAAGAGTCACATTTCTCATTGGCCTTTTCTGTTGTTTATTGTTTAGTGAGGAAAGTTCAGGTGATCAAAGCTCTTGAGGATGTGTGTGTGTGTGAAAAGGAAGCCTGCACGTTGGAGGTGATCCTGAATTACGCTTATGTCCGAGGAGTGTGGGCCAGGAATGGTGTACAGCTCAAATCAAAGCCTACGTGTCGAATCACAGCGCAGGGGCGGAGACACACTCTCACCCTCACACGTGTCTCGCTCTCTGACATGGGCTGCGTCAGCTTTCAGGCTGAAGGAGTCCAGACCTCTGCCACCCTGACAGTCACAGGTATAATCAAGCTTCTGAAATGAATATATTAAACTGTCTGATCAATTGTGGCTGAATATAAGGACGGTCCGGTCCTAGTGTCCACCCTGTTCTTCAGCACCCTCAGTAGCAAATACAGTTTTCTACTCAAATACGTCTGATTCATAAAGGACCAAATCCTTTATGAGTTGAAGCAACAAATACAATATCACCTACCTATATCATACTGTGAACTTTCAGCATTGGGTGTGTAGAACACTGGGACATCTCAATTGATGGTTTGGTTTTTAGAAAAAAACATTGTATCTTAGATAATCATAGAAAGACAGAGATAGTTTTTGAAAAATCTTACAATGATTATGTTGCATGGTTTTATGAACATAAAATATAAAATTGTAGTATACCACTAACCACAGTCAATATCCAAACTAATTGTCCTCCTAAAAGTTGTCCCTGTACATGTCTTCCAGCCAGAGACATTGTGATTGTAAAGCACCTTGAGGATGTCAGCGTAACCGAGAGGGAGACCGTGACGTTGGTGTGTGAAGTAAACCTGGAGCATGTGAATGGGAAATGGTTCAAGAACAAGATCAGGATAAAAGATGGAGACAACATTAAAATCAGATATCAACGTAAGATCTAAAAGATGGTAATAATGTTAAAATCAGATATGAACGTAATATCTAAAAGATGGAGACAACATTAAAATCAGATATGAATGTAAGATCTAAAAGATGGTAATGTTAAAATCAGACAGGAACGTAAGATCTAAAAGATGGTGACAACGTTAAAAACAGAAATGAATGTGAGGTTATGAGGTTGGCCTTTTGCCTTGCTGGTCTGTTGGTCTGTAGGTCTGTCGGCCAGTAGTTCTGTTGGTCTGTGGATTTAAGTGTAGACCTCAGTATAATTTCTGCTGATGGGAATAATGTTAGTAAGATAATCTTTAACCAGAGTCTAATGGAGACTTTTTTAAACCAAATCAAACCCAAGGTATGACTCACTCACTGACGTTCAAAGCCATCAAACCAGAAGATGCTGGTGAGATCACATTCACAGCAGAGAGAGTTTCGTCCTCAGCAGTGCTACGAGTAGAAGGTAAAACACACTTTTACGTAATCGCCCATCTAAAGCTCCTCAGCTCCTCTACTCCACACTGCGTACAGCTGGTGAAACTGAGGAACGTCTTGCAGAGCTTCCAGTCCAGTTTGTGAAGCCACTGCGGGTGAAAACCGCCTTGTACAAGCACCGCACACTGCTGGAGTGCCAGGTGTCACGCGCCAATGCCCAGGTCACGTGGTACAAGAGGAGCCAGAAACTCCAGCCCAGCGGGAGGTACCAATTGGTTAGTGAAGGTGTGTACCAGCAGCTCATCATCGATGAGGTGGGCACCTCAGACGAGGACATCTTCATCTGTGATGCTGGCGACAAGAAGACTTCCTGTCAGCTGTTTGTGGAAGGTGAGATGCTCAAAATTCTGAGAATACATAAACAGAGACACTAGTGGTATATGATCCTGTTATTGATTGTATTCTTTGTTCACCATTTTATTTGCATAATGGTAAATAGGTCATCCTAATTAAATATTTATTATTAATGTTTTTATGTAGTGTTTCTCTTGCTGTTGTTCATGCAAATGAGGTTGCATGTCATTGGTTGCTTTTGCCGTGATTGGGGTGGGATGTAAATGAACCCTGTGTGTGCAGAGCAGGCCATCTGCATTATGCGTGGGCTGAACTCAGTGGAGGTGATGGAGCCTGAGGAGGCTTGTTTCAGAGTGGAGACCAACCTCAGAACACAGCGTCTGCCAAAGTGGACTCTGAACGGAGAACCGCTGTCCAGCTGCCCGGGAGTCAGGATCGAGAGGGACGGCACCTCAAACACGCTCACGTTCACCAACACCAACAGCAGCATGTGTGGCACCCTGCAGTTCAGCTCTGGGAAGAGCAGGTCAACGGCACAACTCACAGTTACAGGTAAACACTCACCTACAAGTGCTGTAGAACCATGGAAACATATATATTTATCTGAATTTACATTTGGTGCTTATGTATGCCAACATTCCCAACAGAGCGCCCTCTGGTGGTCACCCAGCCCATTTCGGATGTGGTGGTCAAAGAGAACGGGTCTGTGACTCTCAGCTGTGGATTCTGCCCTTCTCCCAGAGTAGTGCGCTGGTTCAAAGGTAGAACACCACTACGGGCCTCCAGCAAGTACAGCATGTGGCAGGAGAAGAACCGTGCTGAGATGACCATCGTGGGGGCCACAGCCGCAGATTCAGGGCGATATCGGTGTGTGGCTGGACGAGCAGAGAGCATCTGTCAAGTAAATGTGGAAGGTGAGGCTCATATTTCCACTGTCAGAACATATTACACCACAGGGCTCCACCAAACAACAGCGTTCATCTGTTGGTGTTTGGTGGAGAATCTCAGATCATTCTGTGCCAAGCATCATCACATGATGAAATGTTCTGTGGAGTAGTGGAAAGGTTGAAGATCAGGCGTCATCTGGAACAAGTGGAGGTGGAAGATGATGGAACTGCTTTCTTCTGCTGTGAGCTAAACCACGAGGCCCCTAGTGTCCAGTGGCTGCTCAATGACAAGGTCGTTCACACCAGTCGCACAAGCAAGATCCAGACTGCAGGGAAGGTACACAGCCTCACTCTCAAAAGTCTCACCCCACAGGTGAGCAGGGTGACCTTCAAAAGCGTGGGCCTCAGTGAGACCGCCATACTCAGGGTGAAAGGTGAGGATTCTGTTTAGTCCCATTAATTCATTTATATTCCTTTTAAATTGTATTTTGTTTATAGATGAAAACATTTAGAACAAAAATATGTTTTTTGCAAAGTTGTGTACAGTCATATGTCATAGGGTAAGATGACCTTATAAACACAATGAAAATGTTTCCTGCTGTCATTTAACAACAAATGTTTAAATTGGATTGATTGATGACAGGAGAAAGGTGGTGGGTGTTATCTTCTCTGTGTGTCCATATCCCTCAGAGAAGCCAGCAGTCTTTCTCAGATCTTTGGAAGATGTAGTGGCTGAGGAACGTGGCAAAGTGTGTTTACAGTGTGAGGTCTCCAAGCAAGCAGTAACCCCTGTTTGGAAGAAAGATGGTATAACCCTAACTGACTGTGAGAAACATGAGATTGTCCACTCTGGAAAGTCATTAGCACTAATCATTCACA
The DNA here is from genome assembly GCF_052324685.1 of Brachyhypopomus gauderio. NCBI lineage: Eukaryota > Metazoa > Chordata > Actinopteri > Gymnotiformes > Hypopomidae > Brachyhypopomus > Brachyhypopomus gauderio. The sequence continues at coordinate 36,039,203 of NC_135214.1, forward strand.
AGCTCAGAAAAGACGATGCAGGTGAATACACGTGTGATGTAGAAACTAGCCAAACGAAGGCCAAGGTTGTTGTTCGTGGTAAGTACTACAGTCCAAATGTAATAAGAATTCATCTCATTTGAATGAGCTAACAAAATGGACCTTTGTCATTTGACGTGTTATGTTTTCTCAGACCTGTGTGTCACCATTATTAAGCGTCTGAGGTCAACTATGGTTCCTGAGGGAGAGAACTGCAGTTTTGAATGTGTTCTGTCACATGACCTTATTGATGAGGCTTCCTGGACCCTGAATGGCCAATTGATTGTCAACAGTGATCGAATCCAAGTTGCTAATGAGGGGTGTAGGTACACACTGCAGATCCATGAGGTGATGGTGCGAGATGCCGGGGATGTGGTCTTCACCATCAAAGATCTCAGTTGCAGGACCATGCTGTTTGTCCAAGGTACATCCTTCTCCTTTATCCTGCTGACTTTCAGGAGAATTAATAGTGTTTATTAAGTGTACATTGAGCAAATTGGCTGTGTCATGTGTTCTCAGAGAAGCCAGTGAGAGCCTTTCGAGACATGCTGAATGCTAAAGCAACACCTGGAGAAGATGCAGAGCTCAGCTGCGAGATCACCAAGCCAGACACCGCCGTCAAGTGGCTGAAGAACGGCCAGCTGATCAGAGGGAGCACCAAGTACGAGATGATCCGAAACGGCCATTTGGTGAAGCTGATTATCCGTAACGTAGAAGTGAGGGACTCAGGAGAGTACTGCTGCCAGTCCGATGGGGTCGCCACCAGGGCACGACTGGAGGTCAGAGGTGAGGCCTGCCCGATCCCTCAAAACACAACACAAATAAGCCCATTGTATGTTCTCCAGTAGATATATGACTCATTTTTATTGGGTTTGGAAAGTGTCTCGTATGTAAATTATTGAAGAATGTGATGCTATATGAAATGGGTTAAATGTGAGAGAATCCTACTGAAATAAAATTACTGTATATATTAATTAAAGTTTACTGGCAGGTGCATATATTCTATTATAGTATTTTGCACGCTTACCATAATTATGCTAAAATATGCACCAGCTATAGGCAAATATTATTTGTAGACCTAATGTTAATCTATGTGACCTATGCCTTCCGGCAGCCTGGTTATATTGCAGTGCACCTAACTAGCATTTGACAGTCAGAAGCACCTGGAGAAAGACTGTCAAACCTCCATCTCCTACCACACTGTGTCCCAGGCTGAGCTTGTCCTCTTCTGACCTTTCAGACCTCCAGCACACGTTTGCTCAGGAGCTGAAGGACGTGCGAGCAGAAGAGAAGAGTGCAGTGGTGCTGGAATGTGAGGTCGTGACCCCGGTGCCGAGGATGACCTGGATGAAGGGCATGAAGGTGCTGAGTCCAGGCGAGAAGTACCGCATGAGGAAGGAGGGGACCGTCCTCTCCCTCACCGTCTTCAACCTCAGGAAGAGTGACAGTGACGTGTACACGTGTGACACCGGGACGATGCAGACTCGGGCGTTTCTGACAGTTTATGGTAAGAGAAGAAAACACACTGGGCTAGTAAAGAGGATTTCATCAGGATTCTCTAACTTCTTAGAGGATTCTTCTTTGCATCCTCGATTATTAGGTGCATAAAGAAATCCCTCTCATGTGGATTGTCTCTTTAACAACGATGTCAGGTCAAACAAAGCTCGAGTAGGTTTGAACAATATTTACTGAAGTACAAACACCCCATTAAAATCACTCTGTCTGTTTTACAGGTCAGAAAACAATCATCTTGGATGAACTGGAGGACACCGAATGTCTCGAAGGGGAAACTGTAATGTTTACATGTCGCGTCTGTCCGAGTGACTTCACTGAAGTCAGATGGTATCTTGATGAGACTTTGCTCTACAATAATGAATTAAACGAGATCAAAATAATCCCTGGTGGCTACCATACACTTACCATACGACAGCTGGCACGCAAAGACACGGGAACGATCACTTTTGAAGCAGGGGACAAGAGGTCTTACGCCTCCCTGCTAGTGAGAGGTAACGTCTACAAGTCACGTTTAGCTCACGTTTTACTTCACGTTTAGACTGACAGAATGACAGAACTTAGAATGACATTCATTTGAAACTGGAACATTTACAACTGGCTTTCACATTGCTGAAGTGAGTACAGTAGTAAACTCCTCTGAAAGCAAGATTACACTGAGACTGACGGGGTCCCCTGCTGCACGTGATTTGCTGTCGTTTACAGAAAGGCGGCCGACTATCATTAAAGCCCTAGAGGACACGGAGGCCATTGAGGGAGGACGATTGGAACTGCTGTGTAGGACGTCAAAACCTTGCCACATACTGTGGTTCAAGGATGGCTGTTTGGTGTGGAGCTCCTCCCACTGTCAGATGAGTCGTTGTGGGTGTGAAGCTCAGTTGACCGTCTGTGATGTCAGAGACACCGACGCTGGGGTGTACACGTGTGACGCGGGAGCCGTCGGTACCACGGCCACTGTGACGGTTAAAGGTGGGCCTTCATCCACCCACAAAACCCACTCCACCACTAGACGTTAGAAATAACATTTAATGCATTAAATTATTATTAATAAATTATTAGATTAGTGGGTGAAACATCTCTACACTGGGGTACAAATTATATTAACAAATTAATCACTAGGGCCAGTTGAAAATGGAAAAACAAAAATGTGAATGAAACTTCATGTGCTCCTAACGCAACTGTCCTTAGAAACTCTTTAATGCTCTTGCTAGCATGAGTCAAGCTAGTATTCCTGGAGTTGTAGAAATACACTATAGAGTAAGTTCCAAGTGAATAAAGATTTACTGTGTACTGAATGCTCCACTTCAATGGTTTTATACCTACAATAAGTATGTCATATTCCCTTTTCTCTGGATGGCCTTGTGTTCTGGTGGGACATTTGATTTTGGTCAGTGTCTCGGTCAGATCCACATGTATGGTACATGTGTACGGTCCATATGTTCTGACATTGAGCTGTTTGTTTATTACATGCCAGCTATTCCAGCTGAGTTTACAAAACAGCTTCACAGTCAAGACGTGGAGGAAGGGTGCAGTGTGACCCTCTCCTGTGAGTTCTCCGTGCCTGGCGCTCACTACGTGTGGCGCAAAGGTACAGATACACTTTGGTCTGGAGAGAAGTACCTGATGAAACAAAAGAACAATAATATTTCCCTCACAATCCACATTGTGAAGCTCGAGGACTCTGGGACTTATACTTGCATTTGCAGAAACCAAAGAACTACTGCCACCATTACAGTCCACGGTAAGATACAGCAGTCTTTCGGTTTTTAATATTGGTTGCTTTTAGACTGTAGCGTGACCACTGATATTTAGCAAATCTCTTTTCCAGCCACCCCCATCACATTCGTTAAACATCTGAAAGACCAGCAGTGCGAGGAGGGCAGGAACGTGACGTTGTGCTGTGAGCTCTCCAGGTCTGAAGCTGCAGTACAGTGGTGGAGAGAGCAGGACGCACTCTACCCCGGGAGGAAGTATCACATCCGGCAGGCTGCCACAGTGCAGGAGCTGGAGCTCAGACACCCAGTGGCCGAGGACAGTGGAACCTACAGCTGTGTTTGTTCAGACCAAAGAACACAAGCCACAATTACAATTATAGGTCGGCCATGTTGTGTTTGGAGTGTGAGGGGCTCAATGCAATATGCAGTAGTGACAGCACTGCTATCAGAGGAGATTAAACTAGCAGGATGTTGTCTAATTGCATTTGATGAATTTCTCTAGCTCAACCAGTCACGTTCACACACAAGCTAAAACCTCAGGTGGCTGAAGAAGGGAAGAGTGTCACTTTGCATTGTGAACTTTCGAAACCTGGACTTCCTGTGGAGTGGAGGAAGAGGAATGAACTGCTCGTCTCTGGAGAGAAGTACCAGATGCGTCAGAGAGGTTCAGTAGTGGTGATGAAGATCCAGCATTTGAGATGTGAGGACAGTGACGTCTACAGCTGCTTGTGTGGCACCGCTCACACCTCAGCTGGGGTGACCGTCAGCCGTGAGTATCACATCAGCAGACATATTAATCGATGTTCTTAGTTTGATAGCCACATTTATCATGCATTTTTACTCCTCGGCATGTCGACATTTGATGTGTTAATTTGGTCAGGGTTGCAACTACATACTTTCTGAGGTGTATGCAAACATACTATCCGCGCCCCCCCATACTATACTCCACCCCCCACCCCCACCAACTCTGCAAAAAATGTTCTGGCATCCATTTGGCGCCCCCTCTAGTGCAGCGCCCTTATGCGTCGCATACGCCGCATACCCCCTTTTTGCGCCACTGAATTTGGTCATTAAATGGATTTCTTTACTTCAGGACAATTGATTAGTTTTAAAGAGAAGCTAAAGAACCAGGTGTGTGAGGAGGGCAAGGCCGTGACGTTGCACTGCGAGCTGTCTAAAGGTGGAGCAGTGGTGGAGTGGTGGAGGGCACAGGAGCTGCTCCGGCCTGGACACAAATACCGGATGAGAGAGAGAGACACATCGTATGAGCTCGTCATCACTCACACTGTGCCAGAGGACAGCGGAGTTTACACGTGTGTGTGTGGGGACCAGAAGTCGAACGCTACCATCAGAATTGTTGGTATGAGAATCCAGTTATGTATCATGGACTACTTTCAAGATGCCACAATTGAATGATCCGTCTAAGGTGTGCTCCGCTGTTGGGGTTGCCTAGGTGTTGCTGCCGCTTTCAAAAAACATCTGAAGAAGCAAGAAGCTCCAGAGGGGGGCAGCGTGTTGCTCCGGTGTGAGCTCACTAAACCAGGAGTACCTGTGGAATGGTGGAAAGGTGAGGAACACCTAATGGCAGGTGGGCGCTATCAGATGAGGCAACATGGCCACGTCTCTGAGATGGAGATCACAGATATTCTTCCAGATGACGCTGGCATGTACAGTTGTGTGACAGGAAACCAGAAGAGTTCAGCAGAGTTAAAAATTAAAGGTATAACTGTTTTTAGAATCAGAGCAAATATTACCAAAGACTTGCTTTGCTAAGTGAATTACGAAGCTTATGATGTTGTGTAAAATAAATCTGTTGCACCAGCTCTTCCGATCACTTTCAATCGGGAGCTCACGGATCAGGTTTGTAAAGAAGGTGACTGTGCTGTGTTCACGGGTGAACTGTCCAAACCCGGAGAGCCGGTGGAGTGGAGAAGAGGACGAGTTTCCCTAAACCCTGGAACAAAGTACACGATGAGGCTGGAGGGGAGATTAACCAAACTGGTGATAAATGACGTTGAAGAGGGGGATTCTGGGAAATACACGTGTAAAACCAAAGATGCACAGTCAACAGCTGAACTTACTGTGCAAGGTAAGATGAGTTTGTTCTGTAATGGAGACTACAGTGTTAATGCTTACTGCGTGTTGTACTCCTACAACCTGTGTTTGGTATAGTGGGATCCAAAATACTGTACTGGAATATTGGTATCGGAGCTAAACTGCTGTGATTAAGACTTCAACAGTAGTTGTGCCAGCTGACCCCATGATACCAGCTGACCCGATACATTCACCAGTTTATGTTTGGAGACGGTGTACTGTATGTCGATCCTTTTTGCCATGTGTAATCCAGAGTACTTCTGTCTAGATACTGTCTAGATAAGTCCAGATAAGTTTAGACTCATTCAAACTCATGGATCTTTCTAGCACTTCCTGCTTTCTTCAAAAAACTTCTGACAAACCAGGAAGCGGTAGAGGGATGCAGTATCAGTCTGCACTGCGAGCTCTCCAAACCTGGAGCCCGTTTGGTCTGGTGGAAAGCAGGAGAAATATTAAGGACTGGAGAAAAGTATCAGTTGAGACAGAGAGGTTTAGCAGCAGAGCTGTTAATACGACAAGCAGAACCCGAGGACACAGGAGTGTACCGCTGCGTTTGTGGTCAACGGAGCACTGAAGCCTCCGTCAAAGTCAACGGTAGGAAGTACCGCCTCCTTTTCAGCAGTGCATGTAGGAACACTGATTCAAATATTTGGGAGATACACTCTGTGTGTCCTATTGTACAGTTTAATTAGAGAAGAAATATTCTCTATATGGATGTGTAAACAGAAGAATCAACTGCCTGTTGTTTTGTGTAGCTCATCCCATCAGATTCAAACAAGAACTGAAGAATCAAGAGGCTGTGGAGGGCAATAGCATCAACTTGTGCTGTGAGCTCTCGAAGGCTGGTGCTGAGGTACAGTGGTGGAGAGGTGAAGAGCTTCTCAGGTATGGAGAGAAGTATCAGGTCAGACAAATGGGCACCAAGGTGGAACTTGTCATCAGGAAAGCAGTGCCAGAGGACAGTGGTGTCTATGTTTGCACATGCCAACATCAGAGATCCAAAGCTTCCATCAGAATCAATGGTAGGAAACTGCTCACGTGGGAATGCTACATGCAGATGTGTTAGGAAATGGCGCCAATGAAGTGACTGATGTGATTTATGTTCTCAGCTCTACCACCGACATTCAAACAAAACCTGAGAAACCAAGTAGCAGCAGAAGGCAGCAATGTGACGTTGCGCTGTGAGCTCTCCAAACCTGGAGCATCTGTGAACTGGTGGATGGGTCATGAGTTGTTGACTTCTGGTGTAAAATACCACATTAAGAGTGAGGGGCGCATTTCTGAGATGCTTATTAGGAATGTGGGAATGAAGGATTCTGGGTCATACAGCTGCACAGTAGGAGACCAAAAAACCTCCTCTGAAATCAAAGTTCAGGGTGGGTTCTGCTACTGCTCATTCAAATACAGACAGCTTTATTCATTCCAGCTTGGTACCACTTTCTATTACTCATTTTAGCACACACACCCTCTTATATTTTGCCAACTTGCTGTTGATTTTATAGCTATCCCAGTAACCTTCAAACAAGAACTCCAGAATGAAGTGGCCAGCGTAGGGGGAACAGCTTTGTTTTGTTGTGAGCTCTCCAAGCCTGAGGCTCCAGTAGAATGGAGAAAAGGAAGACTCATCCTGAAGGCAGGAGACAAATACGAAATGAAGCGAGAAGGAAACATCATGAAGCTAATCATTGATAATGTTGAGGAAAGTGATGCTGGGATCTACTCGTGTAAGACCACAGACTCTGAGTCGAACGCTGAGCTTCTCGTTCAGGGTAAGACAGGAAGGGTTCTCTCTGATGTGTGCTCTTGTGGTATTTCTCTTTGGTGTGAGCTGTTGTGGTATTTCTCTTTGGTGTGTTCTCATGTGGTATTTCTCTTTGGTGTGTTCTCATGTGGTATTTCTCTTTGGTGTGTGCTCTTGTGGTATTTCTCTTTGGTGTGTGCTTTTGTGGTATTTCTCTTTGGTGTGTTCTCATGTGGTATTTCTCTTTGGCGTGTTCTCATGTGGTATTTGACTTTGGTGTGTGCTCTTGTGGTATTTCTCTTTGGTGTGTGCTCTTGTGGTATTTCTCTTTGGTGTGTTCTCATGTGGTATTTCTCTTTGGTGTGTTCTCATGTGGTATTTGACTTTGGTGTGTGCTCTTGTGGTATTTCTCTTTGGTGTGTTCTCATGTGGTATTTCTCTTTGGTGTGTGCTGTTGTGGTATTTCTCATTGGTGTGTGCTCTTGTGGTATTTCTCTTTGGTGTGTACGCTTGTGGTATTTCTCTTTGGTGTGTTCTCATGTGGTGTTTCTCTTTGGTGTGAGCTCTTGTGGTATTTCTCTTTGGTGTGTTCTCATGCGGTGTTTCTCTTTGGTGTGAGCTCTTGTGGTATTTGGCTTGAGTAGTGGGTGTTTTGCTCTTGCTTTGCTAGCGAGTGCTTTCTTACAATTCGCGGCTTCATGTGTCCTCACTTAGGAATTTAACGTTTGGCTTCTGCTGTTCCCTCTTCAGTCCCACCAGTCGTCTTTAAAATGAAGCTGAAGGACCAGGAAGTGGAGGAAGAGAGCTCCATAGTCCTGCGCTGTGAGCTCTCCAAAGCTGGCGTTTCGGTTCAGTGGAGAAAAGGGGATGAACTACTCACATGTGGTTCAAAGTATCAAATTAGGCAACAAGATGCTTCAGTGGAGCTGATAATCAAGAATGCGCTGGTCGAAGACAGTGGAGCGTATAGCTGCATATGTGGGACTCAGACAACCAGAGCGACCGTCAAAGTTTCTGGTAAGGGGAGTCTTGGTCAGTGGAGTCTTGGTCAGTGGAGTCTTGGTCAGGGGAGCTTCTCCTAGGTAGTGGTACTTTTGTGTGACTTTAATGAATTCTAGTGAATGAATTCTTTCTTTGTTTGCCTTCTCACGTTCTAATCTTAAATGATTAGTGACTCCGGTCACATTCAGACAAACCCTGAAGAACCAGGAGGCACCAGAGGGGGGCGCAGTTGTGCTGCGCTGTGAGCTGTCCAAGGCTGGCACTCCTGTGCGCTGGTTGAAAGAAGAGGCGGAGCTTAACAACGGAGCCAAGTACATGATGAAACAGGAAGGACTACACGCTGAGCTGCGCATCACCAATGTCCTTCCTGTGGATGTTGGCAAATACAGCTGTGTGACTGGAGACCAGGTGACTACAGCTGAAGTGAATGTGAGAGGTAGGACCAACCTGACATCAGTGTGTTTTTAATGCGATGTCAAGCTTTTGTTGCGGTCAAATTCAATGTCTTACACCCCCCCCCCCCCCCCCCCCCCCCCACTTTGCAGCTGCTGCCTCTGTGTTTTTTGAGAAAGGGTTACAGAACCAAGAAGCGATGGAAGGAAGCAGCGTGGTGTTCAGGTGTTTGTTGTCCAGTGCTAACGCCCCAGTGACTTGGAAAAAGGACTCGGAGCAGATCGTGGACGGAGGTCGATTTGTGTTCCTCCGAGAGGGACCCACGCAGGGGCTGGAGATCAGACAGCTGCAGAAACAGGATGCTGGCGTCTACACCTGCAGCACCAGGGGCAAGAAGACATGTGCTGCTCTTCAAGTGACAGGTGACGCGTGTGGCTGTAGTCCAGTTTCTGAAGTGAACATTTCCAATATATATTTGTTCAGATCAATACAAATGAACGTTTGTTTTTGTTTTTACAGATCACGTGAGGATTGTGAGACATCTGCAGGACGTGACTGTAACTGCGGGAGAGGACGCCCACTTTAAGTGTCAGCTCTCACACGAGGGCGTGACTGATGGGGTATGGTGGCTGGGCTCCTGCATTCTTCAGAACAACCAAATGAACCAGATGAGTTGCCATGGTCGCGAGCATCACCTGGTGCTCACCATGACAACGTCCGAGGAGTCGAGTAAGGTGGCGTTTGTGGTGGGAGGAGAGAGGACAGAAGCCCATCTGAGAGTGAACTGCAGACCTAAAGGTTAGAACTGGAGCAGTGAAGGTGCAGATGAGGTGTGCTGTGACTGTGGAGTAGTGGAGTGAGGGGTGGAGCAGTGTACAGGTGTGAGTAGTGGAGTGAGGGTGGAGCAGTCTGCAGGTGTGAGTAGTGGAGTGAGGGTGGAGCAGCGTGGTGGAGTGAGGGGTGGAGCAGTGTAAAGGTGTGAGTGGTGGAGTGAGGGGTGGAGCAGTGTACAGGTGTGAGTAGTGGAGTGAGGGGTGGAGCAGTGTACAGGTGTGAGTGGTGGAGTGAGGGGTGGAGCAGTGTACAGGTGTGAGCGGTGGAGTGAGAGGTGGAGCAGCGTACAGGTGTGAGTAGTGGAATGAGGGGTGGAGCAGCGTACAGGTGTGAGTAGTGGAGTGAGGGGTGGAGCAGTGTACAGGTGTGAGTAGTGGAGTAAGGGGTGGAGCAGTGTACAGGTGTGAGTAGTAGAGTGAGAGGTGGAGCAGTCTGCAGGTGTGAGTAGTGGAGTGAGGGTGAAGCAGTCTGCAGGTATGAGTAGTGGAGTGAGAGGTGGAGCAGCGTACAGGTGTGAGTAGTGGAATGAGGGGTGGAGCAGCGTACAGGTGTGAGTAGTGGAGTGAGGGGTGGAGCAGTGTACAGGTGTGAGTAGTGGAGTGAGGGGTGGAGCAGCGTACAGGTGTGAGTAGTGGAGTGAGGGGTGGAGCAGCATACAAGTGTGAGTAGTGGAGTAAGGGGTGGAGCAGTGTACAGGTGTGAGTAGTGGAGTGAGAGGTGGAGCAACGTACAGGTGTGAGTAGTGGAGTGAGAGGTGGAGCAGTGTCCAGGTGTGAGTAGTGGAGTGAGAGGTGGAGCAGTGTACAGGTGTGAGTGGTGGAGTGAGAGGTGGAGCAGCGTACAGGTGTGAGTGGTGGAATGAGGGTTGGAGCAGTGTACAGGTGTGAGTGGTGGAGTGAGGGGTGGAGCAGTGTACAGGTGTGAGTGGTGGAGTGAGGGGTGGAGCAGTGTACAGGTGTGAGTAGTGGAGTGAGGGTGGAGCAGCGTACGGGTGTGAGTAGTGGAGTGAGGGTGGAGCAGTGTACAGGTGTGAGTAGTGGAATGAGGGGTGGAGCAGTGTACAGGTGTGAGTGGTGGAGTGAGAGGTGGAGCAGCGTACAGGTGTGAGTGGTGGAGTGAGGGGTGGAGCAGCGTGGTGGAGTGAGGGGTGGAGCAGCATACAGGTGTGAGTGGTGGAGTGAGGGGTGGAGCAGTGTACAGGTGTGAGGTGGAGTGAGGGGTGGAGCAGCGTACAGGTGTGAGTGGTGGAGTGAGGGGTGGAGCAGTGTACAGGTGTGAGAGGTGGAGTGAGAGGTGGAGCAGCGTACAGGTGTGAGTAGTGGAGTAAGAGGTGGAGCAGTGTCCAGGTGTGAGTAGTGGAGTGAGAGGTGGAGCAGTGTACAGGTGTGAGTGGTGGAGTGAGAGGTGGAGCAGTGTACAGGTGTGAGGTGGAGTGAGGGTGGAGCAGCATACAGGTGTGAGTGGGTTTATTTGAATTCATAGTAAAAACACAAAGGACACTCCGTAAAGGGAGCGTAGATGTGTATGGTCTCAGATGTAGATAAGTGTGAACGGTGTGTTTCTGCGTTGTGTGAAATCACTAGTCACATGCAGTCTCTGTAGGAAATCTTATATTTGACCAGCCACTCCTGTTAGCATGTAGCAAGAGCATAGAACAATGCTACAAACTCACTCCAGCTCCTCTACAAGCATAATAAAAAAAGTGAGCAAAGCACAAATAACACATCTTTGCAAAATATTTCCCCAATCACCACCATAACTGAAATAAAATGCCTTCAGAAAACTATGAATCCTTAAATCTGGGTGGATAACAGAAATAGCAACATACCCCTCCCATGTTATTAAAATGAAAAGGGGAAGCACCACAGAAGAAGAAACTGAAAAGGGGGAGGAGTCTGGAACCATATATTCACAAGTAGATAAACATGCTAAACAGATAAACACAGTATATTTTGTGTAATTATACACAAGTAACAGACCAACCAGGTTACATATGTACAGAGGAGGATGAAGAAGGGCATTCTGGGAGCTACTCTGCAAAACTGATTTCTCAGTTTCAGCCAGATAAATTGAGGACTGTAGAAATTAAATGTCACACAATTTTATTTCTGTTGGACAGGTTTCACTTCCATTGGCTAAACTGAGTAATCCTGCATTGTGCAATACACCCCCTGGTGGTGATTATTCACGATGGCTGCTATAGAAAACACACACAAATGCAGCACATGACAAGGGGGCAGAAAATGGGGAGAAGCATGTATACCAAAACAAAAGCATATGGCACAAGACGCACAAGGAATCAAAACAAAAAAGCACATGACAATCTTTGCCATGGGAACCATAATGACAGGCAGCAGGCCATGACACAAAGAGAGACCTAGTCCATCTTTTCTCACACCAAAGGGTTAATTCTGTGCTTTTAATTCATCATGGTCACAACCTGAACAAATATTGCAACCTAATCTAATCTATTCAAATCTATTTTTTCCATTTTGTGCCATAGCAATAATAGGGATGTTTTTCTCTCAATGTAGTTTTGATAGAGGAGAAACTGAAAGACGTGATCATCTTTGAAGGGGATACTGCTACCTTTTCATGTGTTACCTCGGACACCTGCACACCTGTCACATGGAAACGAAACAACATTACTCTGTTGCCGGGAGACAAGTATGAACTTCACAAAGAAGGGAAACGTAACCTTCTTTTAATTCATAGAGTAGTACAGGAGGATGCTGGTGTTTATATATGTGACACAGGTGACCTGCAGAGCATTGCTGCTCTGACCATCAAAGGTAAAATGAAAACAACCATAAATATAATCTGAAAATAAGTTCTTATATCTGCTGTTATCGGAGTTGATTGTCGATCCACAAATACAGTGAATTCAGTGCTGGAAAAGTTGACTTATGCATTCTGTGTATGGAAAACCAAATGTCTTATTGTAGAAATATGGTGATCTTGACATCGGACCTGTGTTCTGTGCCCTAGAACATCCATTATTCTTTAGTGAGGAGCTCCAGAATCGTAGAGCGGAAGAGGGCGAATCGGTCGTCTTGTACTGCAGACTTTCCCGACCCGGAGGTGCCGTGCAGTGGAGGAAAGGGGCTGTTCTGCTTCAGCAGGGAGGAAAGTATGAAATGACACATGATGGTTGTGAAATACAGCTTCAGGTTCATGAGCTGGTCCTTCAGGACAGTGGTGTTTATACATGCTGCGCTGGTGGCGTTGAGAGTAAAGCTAGACTTGATGTGAAAGGTGTGTATCAAAATCTCTGAATGGTTGCTACGAATGGAAAAGTTTTAATTATACATATATTTGAAACCAATCGTTTAAACAGGGCTCTAAGATCAAACCTGCTCTTTCTAGAAAAACCTCTGTTCTTCTGCGAGGAGCTCCAGAATGTAGAAGTAGAGGTGGGTGAGACTGCCCGTCTGAGCTGTGAGCTGTCCACAGCTGGGGCTTCTGTGCACTGGAGGAAGGGGACAATGTTCCTGAGACCTGGAAGCAAATATGAGATGAAGCAGGATGGTTGTGAAATGGAGCTCCAGATACGGGACCTGAAACATCAGGACAGTGGAATCTACAGATGTTGTGTTGGAGCTACTCTAGAGACAAAGGCTAATCTCCTAGTTAAAGGTAAACAATGTGGATTTGATTGGGTTCAGTTATAGATAATGTATGTATTGTATGTATTTCACTGCACAATACCTGACTAATCTGGCTAATGACTGGCCAGAGTGTCCCCTGTACTTCCGAGAGCAACTACAGAGTAAGCAGGTGATGGAGGACGACACCGTCTTCCTGAGCTGTGAACTGTCCAAACCGGGACTCTCCGTCCAGTGGAAGAAAGGAGCCCTCCTGCTGAGACCAGGGGACAAGTATCAGATGAAATGTGACGGCTGTAAACAGCAGCTTAAGATCCTTGACCTGAAGAGTCGGGACAGCGGCACTTACAAATGCTGCATTGGTACCGTGGTGACCACAGCATCGATTCTGGTGAAAGGTACGAGGAGCACATGTGACATGCTGGATACATGATCATCTTCACACAGGCTAAACGATTTGAGGGAGCTTCAGCTCACACTGGTCCGTCTGTTTTAACACAGAACAACCACTGTGCTTCCAAAAGGAGCTCAGACATGTGGAGTCAGCGGAAGGGCAGACAGCTGTGCTGTGCTGTGAGCTCTCTAAACCTGCCGTTCCAGTACAGTGGAGGAAGGAAGCAACACTTCTGCAACCAGCAGACAAGTATGAAATGACACAAGATGGATGCAAATTTCATCTTCTAATCCATGACCTCAGCAGTCAAGACAACGGCACTTACAGTTGCTGTGCGGAGTCCCTTGTAACCACAGCAACTCTTCACGTGAAAGGTATTTGATTTTCAGAGAGAGGACTAATTATATATTTACTTTATTGTTTACCAATTAACTATATTTTTAATTAATTGTTTTCCAATTTACTGTATGTTTACTTTATTGTTTACCAATTAACCATGCACGTACTGATATCATTTTGTACTTTAGCATTAATGAATCTGCCTATAACTAGCCCCTGTTCTTCCACAAAGAGCTCAAAAGTCCAAAAGCAGAGGAGGGTGAGACAGCTCGGATGTGCTGTGAGCTGTCTGAGCTCAGAGGCCAGCAATCATCTCTGGACACCATCTTAACGGAACTGCGGCATGATCCCCCGGACCATCATGTACAGAGGACGGAGGAGCAAGACCTCAAGAAGAAAACTGTAATGAGGCAAAAGAATCAGGAGGATGAAAAACCCAACAAGACACTGGAAGCCACCCAGCCCACACACTCAGAGGACGAGTGTGATGTTACACAGCCCGCACACTCAGAGGACGAGTGTGATGTTACCCAGCCCACACACTCAGAGGACGAGTGTGATGTTACCCAGCCCACACACTCAGAGGACGAGTGTGATGTTACCCAGCCCACACACTCAGAGGACGAGTGTGATGTTACCCAGCCCACACACTCAGAGGACGAGTGTGATGTTACCCAGCCCACACACTCAGAGGACGAGTGTGATGTTACCCAGCCCACACACTCAGAGGACGAGTGTGATGTTACCCAGCCCACACACTCAGAGGACGAGTGTGATGTTACCCAGCCCACACACTCAGAGGACGAGTGTGATGTTACCCAGCCCACACACTCAGAGGACGAGTGTGATGTTACCCAGCCCACACACTCAGAGGACGAGTGTGATGTTACCCAGCCCACACACTCAGAGGACGAGTGTGATGTTACACAGCCCACACACTCAGAGGACGAGTGTGATGTTACCCAGCCCACACACTCAGAGGACGAGTGTGAGGTTTCTGTCCCTGAAGTTCATGTTTCTGCAGAGGAGAGTACCAAGTGGACAGACATAATCGTTACAGAAAGTCCTGTGAACCAAAGCACAACGCAACAGAAACGTTATGCACAAAACAAACGTGTACCCACGGAAACCGCATGGTGTGCAATCAAATACACACAGCCCAGTGTCGGTGTCCACAAACAACACAGTGTTCTAGCGCCAAAGAAACAGGTTATGGTTGTGGAGCCATCGGTGGAAACCACTGTGGATTTCCCAGTTAGATTAGCAAGAGAACGACTGAATCTAAGGGAGAAGAGGACAGAAGAGAAAGATGCCACAATGCAACAATCAGAGGATGAAAAACCACATGAAATACATTCAGAACCTGAAAAGAATCCACTTTCTGGTGGATCTGAGAACTTATTACCAAAGCAAGTTGAGAAGAAAGCAGTTATTGGAACTATTATAGATCAGAAATGCATGAAACAAGATATAACTGTTAGAGAATTACCAGAAATGTTTGGTAAACAGTCGTCTCAGCAGATTGCAATACAAGCTGGGAAGAATGCACCTCACACGGGTATTACAGCACAAACCATCCAAATGGAAAGAACACAAGAGTCTCAACTTCAAGACTCAAGGGTTTCAGAGCAAGCTAGGGTGCAGGATCCAGGTATGGATACTGCAGAACTCACTAGTGAGGCTATAGTAGATCATACATACATGACAAATCATAAAATTACCAGAAAACTACCTGAAGTATCCTTTAAACAGTTTCCCCAACAGAACCTAGACCTGTATCAGCAGAATGAACTGCATGTGGGTTCTACACATCAGGAAAATAGAAAGCCAGTCACCAAAATGGAAAAGGTCCCTGTTCTGTTAATAACTCAACCTCAGGCAGATACAGCAGACCAGTCTGAGGTAGAAGATGCTGGTATGGAAAGAAAAGGCCATAAAACTATGAATCAAGTCAACCAAATGGATACAGTGATGGAATCTTCCAAACACACCAGCCTGCCAGAGGTTATCCTGCTAGGAAATCTTCAAGATATCCCAAGTGATGATACAAGTACTAAGGATGATGTAGAGACATTAGAGGCTGCTGTTAAAATCCAAGCTGCCTTTAAGGGATATAAAGCTCGAAAGGACATGCGACCTGTTTTCAAGGAGATGTTCAAGAGCCAGATTGAGGAGGTGGGAGGTACAGTTCACCTGGAGTGTCTCGTTGAGGGGAAGGCCAGCACAGTCAGATGGCTGAAGGATGGTGTAGAATTGAAGTCAGGCAAACGTCACAAGATCGCCCACACTGAAGATGGAAGGTGCTCACTGGTTATTCCCAAAGTAATTTCAAAAGATGCAGGGATCTATACTTGTGAGGTTTCCAACAAGTTTGGGGCAATCAGTTACAATGGCAATGTGATGGTGGGTCAGATCAAGAAGGCTGTGAGTGAAACTCTCCAGGAGCCAGAGACAGAACCGGTTCTGGAGGAGGAACCTGTGCAGAGCTCTCACACAGACGGGCCGACACCGAGGTCCACCTGCACTCAGCCTGCTGGTAGCACTCACAACAAGATGCAGGACAAAAGAAAAGGGCTCATTTCAGTCAGTTCCAGTAAGTTTCCATAAACTAATCAATTGCTTTACATTACAAGTGTTTGTGACACTCTTGGTTCATTACAGTAGCAATAGTTTATTTTGATTACATTTATGTTTTTTTCTAGTATCGTGTCCCTGTGAGTATGACACAGCCCCCGATACACTGATAGGCCATCCCCCCTGGTAAGAAGAAATTAATTTTGTTCTGATATGAGGCATCTCAGAAATGCACAGTCACCTATTATTTTTTTTATTCCAGTAAGAAAAGCAGTTGTGAATCTTTCCACGTGTGTGTGTGTGTGTGTGTGTGTGTGTGTGTGTGTGTGTGTGTGTGTGTGTGTGTGGTCATTCACAGGGCAAAAGACGTGTTGAAAAATAGAGACAGAACTCAAAGTTCAGAGGAACAGAGACGGAGAAGTCATCAGCCATTAAAGACCACTGCTGCCTTGAAAGAAAAAGGTCAGACTCTGTGCGGTTGTATGTTCCCGCTCCTTCATTTAAGAGAATATTTCTGGTGCTTATATTCTTTAGCAAATGAAGAATTCTTTTAAACCTATACACATAGAGTTTATTTGAGAAATGGAGTGATAGATTTTGTATGCATATTTCAATTAGCCATCTCATAATTACCTCAGGCACCATGGAATCCCCCTCAGGCTCAGATGGCGATGAGGACACAGCAGAGGTACTAGTGCACCTGGTCTTTCATTTGAGTCCTTTTGTTCTCACTTTCCTGTTTCACATCTTTACGATTTTCATTTTTTAATTTCCTTTCAGACATTTGACTCTTATGTGGTCATGGTGGACTGTCAACCCACTGATGGGGATCAAGGGACCTTTATTTTAAAGGAGGGCCAGTTTGTGGAGGTCCTTGACTCTGCACATCCAGTGCGGTGGCTCATCCGCACTAAGCCAAACAAAACCACACCGTCCCGCCAAGGGTGGGTGTGCCCTGCGTTCCTGGAGAAGAAGACCAAGGTTAGCACTGTTGTGGCATCTCTGAGCAATCTAAATACCTGAACAATACTTGTAAAATCTCTTCACTGATCATTTGAATGCCCTTTAAAGGACTTATTATCAATGACCCACGATCCAGAGACAAAAGACATTTCTGGTAAAGGTGAGAAAACATCCACCAAGGACAAATACAGAGAGACGTTAAGGTGAGAGTCCTGCCCTGGTTCAGCACGCCGCACACTGCACATCGGGTTTACAGTAAAGTAACAAGAACCCCTTTACCAAAGCATGCTCAGGAATACTATTGGAGCACCCTCTTCATCCTCCCTCCTCATCCTCTCCACCATGCCTTTACCTCTCTGTCTCTTTATATTTCAGTGAAGTGATCAAGAATCTACTTGATAGCGAGAGTGAATTTGTGAGAGAAATGAACATGTTTGTGAAGAACCATTTACGGAACGTAGAGACCAGTAGTGAGACGTCACTGCCCATCAGCAGCACGGAGAAGCACATGTTCCGCAGTATGAACACCATCGCTGTCTTCCACAGAAGGTGAAGGAGCCCCTAGGGAAATGTTCATTCATTTTGTCAGAAAGATTATTATTAAGTTTGATTGTCTAGTAATGACGCATCGACATGTTGGAAGTAACTCACTGTGTTTGCACCAATCAGCCGCTTGCTACCAGGGCTGAAGCGGAGCCTCACAGACGATGACGTGGCCCACTGCTTCGTCAGCTGTGCACACGACTTTACGGTGTATGTGCAGTACATCTTAGAGCTGCTGCAGACTGAGGCCTGCATCTCAGACGTAAACACACCGCGAGGCAAGGCAAGCACACGGAGGTGTTCAGTCACACCGCAAATGGGTTTTCTCACAAAAGAGATGAATTAGCATTGAAGTAGCATTAATAAATGTTAGTTTTGGTTGACCTGTCCCTCCACAAGTGGTTTTCCAATAATATACCACCACTGCATTTGCACAGCTGGATACAGAAGACCGCAGAACTACTTCCTGTCTTCAGAGACCACTGGAGAGGATTCAGACTTACAAGACAGTTCTCAAGGTATCAATGTGCACTGTAGCAGAATAAAAAAGATCTGTTGACATCTTTTGTTCTGAACCCTGAAAACACTGATCACATTGCTGTTATGGACAAGCAGGTCAGCGTGTTATTGGTTATCGGCAGGAGTTGATCAGGAATAAAGTGCAGACAGGTCAGAGCTGCTGTCTGCTTGAAGACGCCTTTTCCCTGGTGGGCAGCTTGCCCAGGTGTGCAGAGAACCTTCAGCACGTGTCTCTGATCGAAGGCTACCCAGCACCTCTCACTGGCCTTGGAGAACCAGTCCGACAGGTAGCACCTGAGCTCCGCCTCCACACCACTTCTGGCCTCTTTGTAGCGGGTGCATAGTTTGATTTAATAATTCATTGATCACAGCTCTAAAGACGAGGATGTTCAAATGTGTTCATTTTACACATTTTCATTTGTAACCTATTGAAGTGATTTGTGAAGATGGTGGATGTTGTTTCTCTGCTGTGATTGGCTGAAGGGCGTCTTCACTGTGTGGGAGGAGGCGCCCGGCGCTCGGACGTCCTTGAGAGGTCATCAACGCCGTGTCTTCCTCTTCAAGGACTGTGTCGTCTTCTGCAAGCCAAGGAGAGACATGAACATGCATCGGGAAGTCTATGTGTTCATGAACAAGATGAAGGCGGGGCTACTTTACATATTCTCAAGTCGAATGCCACACACACTACCTCACAATTATTTTACTAGTTAAGGACATGCATAATTAGCAGTTACATAGCAACAGAACGTTGACCTTTAGCAGTTTAGACTTTCTTTCATCTTCCAGCTGAGTGACACCCAGCTGAAGGACCCAGTGGAAGGCAATGACAGGAAGTGGGGTCTGTGGCATGAGCACCGCGGAACAGTCCGGAAAGTGACACTGCAGGCTCACACGGTGTCCATCCGTCTGGCCTGGCTCAGAGACCTGCAAGACCTCCAGCGACAGCACAGCCAGCGTCTGCTGTGGAGTGAGTAGACCGAGTCCTGCTCAGGGGGCTCTGGAACAGAGTGACGTTGGGCCAGGACCGACCCTGACCCCAGGACCGAACCTGATCTTAGAACCGACCCTGACCCCAGGACCGACCCTGACCCCAGGACTGATCCTGATTTATAAAGCATCTTTACCAGTGGATATCTGTCCTTCATTGGCTAAAGGTGTTGGGGACATGCAACTGACCTCTCACACTAGTGATCCACTCACGGTGCTCAACACATCTGTGTTAGGCATCTCTAACGTATCGTTTTGTGCAATCTATGTGATTGACGTGCATTAACTGATTTAGTTGTCTGTGTTTGTGTGTGAGCAGCTTCACCCTGCTTTGAGCTGACTCTCACTGACTCTGCAGCTAAACTTGGACACACTGTCAAACTGGCTTGCAAAGTCACTGGAACTCCAAAGCCAGCGATTACTTGGTTTAAAGGTAAACATACTCTGGATTATTGAGAGAAAAATCATTAGCAACAGGAGTTGATTTCCAGTGGCTTTAAATGTTTGTGCTGGTGTTCTCAGACGGCATTGCTGTGAGGGAGGACCAGCGTCACGCTGTCTCAGTGGGGACGTCGGGCGTGTGCTGCCTGGTTCTGGCCTCGGTTACTCAAGACGACTCTGGCCAGTACTTGTGTTATGCAGCTAACCCGCTGGGCAAGGCTAGCACTCTGGCCAAGCTGTCTGTCGATGGTGGGTTTCAAAACACAGTTAATGTATACTGTGTTTAAAGTTTAAAGGAAAAAAATTGAGTAGTTAACCTTAACTTAGTAAGTCTAAAGTTTAACTTTCTAAAGCTTAATTTTGCCATATTTATAAAAGGACTTTAAATATGCCATATGCGGTAAGGTAATATCGTCTTCCTATCAATGATATTGTAAATGTTGTATATAGTGTGGTTCTTAAAAGGTTTCTGCTATAAGATTAGCACAAACCCAAGCACTGAACCCAATACGTCTCCAACCAATTAATCTTGAATCACAGTTTTCCCTACTAGAATCTTGAAGTATGACTTACTTGTGTGCTAAAAGTGACATCACTGAAGCATCGGGTGTGATGTCATCTCACAGTGCCGCTTCACTTCACAACCACACTTGGGAACAGGCTGCTGGTTGAAGGTGGAGATGTGCGTCTGCAGTGCTGCACCAGCTGTCTTCCTCTGCCCCGTGTCAGGTGAGGTGACACTCGTCTGCAGACCCACAGCATCCGCAGCTCAGTCAGCCCACACAACGAGGTTCACAGCAGTCTGATCCACAGGTGGTTTAAGGACGGGGTACTCCTGGGGAACAGCCCGAAATATGCGATTGACAGTGATGAGCGGACAGGAAAACTTATACTGGACATAAAGAAGGCAGAAGAGACAGACCTGGGGCAATATGAGTGTGAGGTAACTTTCACTGACAGACACACACAGTTTTCTATTGCTTTACCTTCCTGGGCCCCTGGCATGCTTATTCCCTCATGAACTGTGAAATCAAGGTTATGATGTATCTGATCATCATGCCTGATTCTTCTTCTGATGTTTAGCTGCTGAATCAGATGGGGAGTGCCAAGTGTAAAGCACAGCTGTATTCAGCACCATCCCCCATGACTGACAGCTCCAGGGACCAATCACAGGATGGCCACTCAGCACCAGGTAGGAGGCTCCACATATGGTAAGACAACCAGATTCTGTTGGAGAAACGGCAGTGTTAATGTAGTCATGGTCTCAGGACGGCCCACTCGGGGGCGCTGGTGCACACTCATGGTTCCCCTTGATTACAGGTCCACCATCATTCTTTCATCTCTCTGTTTTCCTCTAGCTATCTTCCGGTTAACATCCTGTATTCTCTAACAGTCTGACCCACATCCTGCAGTTTGGTGCTCATCCATGACCAATTGGGAAACCAAAATGGTGAAGCTCCATTAACAGATTTGTGAAGCAGATGCTTCATTTTCAATTAATTTGTTCAAAACTCTTTTTCATGGTTTGGCATAAGTGCAAATCTAAACAAACCCATTAGAGCATTTACACGTTTTAAAGCTTTTCACTGTCCCCACTCTGTTCTTCCATGGCTTTAATGTTGCCATGGTCACATCTTAGTTTGCAGGTTACATACAAAATGACCTGAAACACTTAATCTCTCTGCCTTCTATTTCAAATCAAACTACTGGTGTGGAAGATTTATTTCTCTAGACAATGTTCATGGAGCTGATGGAGTTCAGAGTCTTTTAGAGTTCAGACTGTTTTAGACCAGTGTCCATACCATCTGAGTGCTGTGAATAAAGCCATATTAGGATTACAGGGAGGGGCTTGTTTTCGTTTGGAGTGTCAGATACACGCATGTCTTTCAAACAACTCCTAATACAGGTTTCATTTACAAAACATTTCATGTCAGTTTCTTGTTTCATCTTTGGCACTCTGTGTCTTCACAGTGGAACGTCATCCATGTCACACAAGTGAGCCATTAAGAGGCTTTTGGAAGCCTGTCAGTCATCTTCATCCACACTTCCTGTTTAACCTCATTCTCTCCATCCCACTTCCTTTTCTAGTCCAAGAGCAGGAGACTAAAGACAGAGCCATCCTCATGTAAGTGTCATCGCAAAGACAGAGAGACGCCCACACACTTGGCAAGCAATCTTCTCTATCTGTCATTCTTTCTTTCTCTCTCTCTCTCTCTCTCTCTCTCTCTCTCTCTCTCTCTCTCCATTTCCCTCTGTCTCTCATGAATCCACTACTCTACTGTAATGGATTCATGCCCATCTCATCTGTAGTCCCTCCTCCCCTGGTCCTGTGCCCCGCTCCAGTGTGCTGTAGCAGGTCTGGTTATGGGTCCAGCAGGTCTGGTTATGGGTCCAGCAGGTCTGGATATGGGTCCAGCAGGTCTGGTTATGGGTCCAGCAGGTCTGGATATGGGTCCAGCCCTCTGCTGTCTTCAGGGTGTGATTTAATGTGTGTGATTTACCACACAAAGTGCCCGTCATGGTTCTGCTGCTGTAAATGCTACTTATATTTTTGCAGCTAGGTAAGGTGTAAGGTAGGTTTGCTACTTTCAATAAACACACACACACACACACACACACACACACACACACACGTAGAGGAATTCTCCAATGCAGTTGCTCCCAGGTTGAAATCCTTCATTTAGAATATTATGGCCCACTCTGTTAAGTTGCGACACACTAATGAACTAATCAGACACTCTAGGTTAAGTTCTGACACACTAATCAGACACTCTACAGTCTTAGATGCCAGACCAAACAGAACAGCTCAGTGTCAAAACAACACTTTTGTTCATTTTATTTATTACTTTTCTTTATTTAAACATTTTCTTTAGCCATAAAGGATGTTAACAAAAAATGAGAAGAGTGACATACAGACTGATAGAGAGAGAGAGAGAATCATTTGATCAGTTGTCATTTGAGCGGTTGTCATTTGAGCAGTTATTTGACAGACTCTGTTAGCAGTGGAGAAGCATCGTCTCCTGTTGTGTCTGAGTCTCCTTCCTGTCCCTCCAGAGCCGCAGCCGGACGCTTGGGCAGGTGCGCTGGTGAAGAAACTCTTCTACTTGCTCCTGGAAGCAGGACGCTCCACAGCGTGAGTCACGCCCACCCGGTGGTGCACCGAATTGTCCATCACTTACCTTAGGAACTTCACAGTAAAGACTGGGGACATGTAGGCTGGCCAGAGGATAGGATATGGGGTTAGGATATGGGGCCCAGACAGGACGTTCTTAGTCAGGGTGTTAGGATATGGGGCCCAGACTGGATGTTCTTAGTCAGGGTGTTAGGATATGGGGCCCAGACAGGGCGTTCTTAGTCAGGGTGTTAGGATATGGGGCCCAGACAGGGCGTTCTTAGTCAGGGTGTTAGGATATGGGGCCCAGACAGGGCGTTCTTAGTCAGGGTGTTAGGATATGGGGCCCAGACATTCAAGACAGCTGATGGGGATTTGATTCATTAGTGCCTCTTCCTGGCAAATGTTAGAATTACAATGAGAAGACAACCTGCTTGAATGGTAGAGAACGCAGACTCTGACAATGATTATCGGGGTTCAATGTCTGTAAAACAACAAAGATGGTTTAACGATTGATTCACTGCCCACTTTTAAACACGAGGTACCTCTGACCTCTGCAGAGCTGCGGTTGGAAGCAGTTATGCTCAAACCAGTGACACACAGGAAGTGAATGAGATGAAACTGTGCACCCCAGAGGGACAGAACTCCTTGGAGCCAAAGAGACCTGCTGTGTCCGAGCCCCAGGAGGAAGAATGGCCAGGTATTCACACCTGGGCAGGTGATGTGATGGCTGAAGCCTTAGCTACCGTCGCTGTTGACAACCACCGGTCCTTCCTGACTAGTGCTCACAGGACTCCAGAGGGTGGGGTCAGAGGGTGGAGTCAGAGGGTGGAGTCAGCCGTATAACTACATGTGTTTCTTCAGCTGCCCCTGTGGTGCAGGTGGCTATGGAGGACCTGTGTGTGAGACCTGGCCAATCCGTGGTGTTCTCTGCAGTGATCACTGGACTACCTGTCCCACAGGTCACCTGGTATAAGGTACCAATCGATCACACATGCTTTACTGTGTAACCAGTTACACACCGGACAATATCACTTTTGGAGAAATTATTGTGTTGTAGTTGCAATAAATAAAACAAAACGGAACACTAATGATCTTTAACATGTCATCAAAGTAGAGCAGATATTCAGCAGATATTCAGTAGATATGCAGTGTGGGACGCACTTTAACCTGTAGTTACCTTCAAAACAGACTGCTGCATACTACTCATGTACTGACCCCAGATCAGTATGTTATGTGCAGTATGCAACCAAACTACATTTTTATAGTATGTGAAAGAAACCAGGACTCCAGCCATATATTAAAATATTCTATTCATGCAACCACAGCTGTGTTTATAGCATTCAGAACACTTCTTATTCTGCTCCCATCATGCAACAGTGGTGGAAAATCTTCCACAAGTGGGTGGAGCCTGTAGCAGGGTTTACATTGGTGGCATACTGGATACTACACAACATACTTCTAAAGGGACCAGTATACACTTCATACATACAGTGGACTTTACTGAACATAGGCAGGAGCTGCTGGGAGGTGATGACCCATAATCCTCTTTGTTTTGTGTGGCGTAAGGACAGTGTTGTGGTCTCCACCGGCGACCAGATCCAGCAAGGACTCCACTACTCTCTCTCCCTGAAGGCTGTGGGCGTGGCTGACGGTGGCACATACACCTGCACTGTCACAAACAGCTCAGGCCACGCCTCCTGCCACGCCCAGCTCACGGTAGACGCAGGTGAGCAGCGACCAGGTTTTTCATTATGGACTTCCTGTTTCTCACCACACATTTTCTTGTAGGATTCCTGCTCTTACAGAATATCTGTGTATTTTTTGTTTTCAACTTTCAATGTGACCCATGACCATGTCTAGTTCTGCACGAATTTTTGTCAAATGTCAGAAGAACAAAACATGAAATTCCACTGGTGTCAGAACACTGTGCTCTATGTGGGTATAGATGGGCAAGTGTAAAGTAGACATTTATTTTTCAGGTCCAGAGGAGGTGCAGGTGGAGGATCAGAGGGAGGTGGAGGTTGGGGGGAGGAGAAAGCTCCATGCTGTTTATGATGTCCATGAGGAGATTGGCAGGTACCATGATTCTGCCACATGGTTTTACTTTATGTTAATTAGCATGGCATTACTGTGTGCTGCGCTGGCTGACATGGCCCTATATCCCTGTCCTGTGGGCGTGTAGGGGAGCGTTTGGGGTGGTGAAGCGCCTCACCCACCGCGGCAGTGGGGAGGTTTGTGCCGCCAAGTTCATCCCCCTGAGGAGTGGCTCACAGACCACAGCCTATCAGGAGAGAGACCTTCTGTCGCGACTCAGCCACCGTGCAATTATTGGTCTCCTTGATGTCTTCTGTACATGCCACACCCTCGTCCTTGTCACCGAGATGTAAGGATCATCAAAACGTTTGTGCTGAAAGCTTTTGGGAAAATACATTTTTAAAAAGTGTATTTAGATAAACCACATATAAGGGGGAATTATATTGTCTGCCAATTAAGTCAGAGGATTTAGGAGTAAGCAGACTTGTGATGCAAAAGACTCTTATAGGGGAGTGTTGTTTACCTATGATGTCATGGGGGAGTTTGATCCTCTATGATGTCACAGCTATCTGTGGTAGGAGTCTGAGAGAGCAGGGAGGAGAGAGGTGTGGCATACTCGCTGTCCCTTGTCAATTACAGCAGTACTAGCCAATCAAAGGTGTCTGTGAGCTCATTCACCAGAAATGGGTGGATAGCATTGTCCTCTGACTGTGTTACTCCACCCTCCTGAGAATTCAAGAGCTGAATCTTCAATAGATGCATTGATTGGCTGCATGTGCTTCAGAGGAAGCATGTGACAGCCCTTGCCCACTCTGATTGGCAGCTGTTTTGTGACGAGGGAGACTCACGTGATGGGTGAGAATTGGATTTGACTAAATGAGGGAGAAAAATTGGCAGGGGAAAAATATCAAAATCAATAAACTTGAAAACTATAAAGAAATTATTTAGGAAATTCGATTGGAGGAAAATAGAATTGATGTGGGTGTTTAATGTACATTGACTGCATGGTTCATTAATGCTCTCTGTAATTGTGAATGACATTTATATGGATTATATCTTGTACAGCTGCTCTTCCCAGGGGCTGCTGGATCATTTGTTACTGAAAGCATCAGTCACAGAGAGAGAGGTAATGAATCAGTTCATGCACTATTGAATCAGTCCATGCACTATTGAATCAGTCCATGCACTAGTGAATCAATCCATGCACGAGTGACTTTGTAGGCCCTATTTACTGTTCTTGTGATTGGACTGTTGTCTGCTTGCTGCTCTCGTGATTGGACGGTTTTCTGTTTCTGTGTCGACTTCTGTCAGGTCTGGGTATACATTCAGCAGATTCTGGATGGGGTTAAATATATTCATAGTATGAACATCCTACATCTCGATATTAATGTAAGTCATATGAAATGTAAATTTAAGTTTAAATATTTAACATAAGACAACACAGCAAAGAATGGTAAACCTTTCCCTCAAATGATACATTTAATTTTAATGTAATTTGTGATTACATTAAAGTGATTAAAATTAATATTCACTAAATATTAATTTCCCTTGTTCTGCAGACTGACAATATCCTGATGGTTTCCCAGGAGAGAGAAGAGGTTAAACTCTGTGACTTTGGTTTTTGCCAGGAGATTGACCCTTCTAGGCACCAGTACAGTGTATTTGGGACTCCAGAATTTGTGGCCCCTGAAATTGTGCGCCAGGAACCAGTGACAGTAGCAACAGATATCTGGTGCTTCAGTTTTCCTGCTTGATTAATTTTAGTAGCTGAATTTAGAGAGTTTTTGAAATGTGTCTGACTTGCTGTTAAAGACCATAGGTGTTAGCATCAGTAGGTGTTGGTATTTGTGAGTAACCCTTCTATGGTATGCTGTTTTTTGCAGGTCTGTTGGAGTTGTTGCTTACTTATGGTAAGCAATAAGAAGCAATCTAATAAATGTTTAGTCTTTGAGTTATCTGTAGTCATGCTTTATCAAGTATGCTGCCAACATGTTAAATATACACTGTCAAACTCGTAGTATTTACTACAATTTATTACACATAAAATCACAGATTACAATTATCTAATTAAAATAGATATTTAAATAATCCACTGTTCCCTTGATTGATTCATTGCCTTTTGACTCGTTTGCAGTTGAACCATGTATATTTTGGTTGTATGGCTGTTGTGACCGGGGCTTTTATTTTGGCAGCTTGACAGGGCACTGCCCATTTTTTGGGGAGAATGACCGCGCCACCCTAACCAAGGTGGCTGAAGGGGTGGTGCACTGGGGCGTCCCAGAGTTCTGCAACAGGAGCCCACAGGCACAGCACTTCATACACAGAGCTCTACAGGCAGACCCAGGGTAAGGTGCAGACGTTTCCTCATCTCACCTGCAGAGGGCACTGTCTCCACAGTAGTGCTTGTCACACAGCTGCTCATTATTGTGATGACAATGTTTTATCTGCGACTCCTACGTGACAGCAGTTGGTGTGTGTGTGTGTGTATGTGTGACACTGATTTAATGATTTAGTGAGAGACTGATCTAATCAGATTTAATGGCTGATTTCTCTTCTCCCTGGCAGGCAGAGACCGTCAGCATTAGAGTGCTTGAGTCTGAGTTGGTTTGAGGTGGGCTGTGTTACATCACACATAACTGTTCTGTGTTATTTACTGTGTTGTTTAATGTGTTGTTTACAGGAATTACTATATAGATAATGCCTCAGAATAAGATTGATTGTGAAATATATATTTTTTTCTTCTAGGGTCCGTGCAGTAATGAAGAAGTTGATAATATCAACACAAAAAATCTAAAATCATTTATTTCCAGAAGGAAATGGCAGGTAAATCAAAGGTTTATTGATGCACTGCTTGTCATTAAAAGTATTTGTTTTGTCAAAAAAGTATCTGCTTCTGTTCTCTCTCTCTCTTTCCCTCTCTCTCTCCCTCCCTTTCTCTCCCCCCCCCCCCTCTCTCTCCCTCCCTCCCACAGCGCTCTCTGACGTGTCTTGGCTCTGTGCTCACTCTGAGGCCGATCCCGGTGCTGCTGGATTCTCCGCTCTGTCAGGTGTCGATCACGACCCCTCGCAACCCCCACGAGGTCAGTAGTGCCTCCTCCGACAGCACCTCGTCTTCCGAGTATGACGAGACAGACTCCTGGGACTTCTTCCAGCCTGCCAGCAATGAGGAAGATGAAGGGAGAGAGGATGAGGATGAGGAGGAGTACGACCCCTTCTGTTACCTGCCTGCACAATCCTCAGTTCCACAGAGAGATGTGGAGGATGAGGTTTCAGGTCAGGAGCAATCACAGAAGGAAACGTTGATTCCAATTAACATGCTATCGACGGAGGCCCCTAAGCCAATCATCTGGGAGCAGCAGGGCAGCAAGCCAATCCTGTATCACTCTGAGGGGGATGAGGGCATGGCCAGTGAAATGCCCATCCCCCGCAGCAGCCTGATTAAGAGCACCTTCTACAGCAGCTCCCAGCAGCTGTCTCCCATATCTGCTCGCCGCCTGGCATTGCAGCAGGAGCAGCAGGGCAGGAGCCAGGACCGTGGACGCAAGCCGCCACGCTGCGGCACGGCCAGCAGGGCCAACGAGCCGCTCATCGAGTACGCAGAGGAGTCGCCAGACGCAGAGGCCGCACGCAGACGCAGGAGTGGCTCGCCGCCAAAGTCACGTTCGAGCCCCCCCTGTCTGAGTGTCCGCAACCAGAGGAGGAGCCGGTCTCTTGACGAGTCGAGGCGTTCAGAAGCTGTGATGGAGCAGAGGATACTGGGAAATGATTGGGTAGATGGCCATGAGGATGAGGTCACTGAGGAAGAGGAAGATGACACCCCAGAGGTCCTGGTGAAAGACATGTCGCCAAGTTCATCTGTTGCCTCCCCAAGTCGGAGCCCTGAGGCAAAAGTGATATCACAGACTAACAGGACTGTCGTGGAGCAACAGCCAGTCAGCTCAGGGTCTCACACACATGACATCCAATCACAAGCTAGGGAGGAGGAGTCAGCAGCTGTGGAGGCAGAAAAGAACATAGCTGGTTCTCAGTTGTTTCTCGCTGAGTCCTCTGTGCTTGGGCCTGACTCGGGAGCTTCCAGCAGAGACGATGTCCATGAGGCTCTCTCTGGGATCCAGCTTCCAGTGTCACAGAGACACAATAGACGGTACAGCGATTCAGACGAGTGGCGGCTCACACTATCATCTGAAAGGGCGTCTGAGCACTCTCTCTTACAGGACTCAGAGGACGAGGACACAGACATAAGGGTGCTCCATCAGTCTCTGCCAGCATGCCGTGCCCACAGCTCTGAGACGTTCGACACGAGAGAGAAGGACATGGTGTGGAGACGAAGCTCCTCTGTGGTCCGCACACAGCCTCCAGAGGACAGAGACCTGCTGCAGAGACATTCCTCTGCCCCGGCACTGCCAGACAGGCCTCCTGGAGGCAGCTCGCACAGGTCTGGACTCCTGAAGATCTTCCGTAGACAGTCCTGGACCAGCTCCAGACAGGAGAGCTCCCAGACGGAGGCCTCAGGGCAGGCAGCTGCTGAAGGCATCTTCCCTCGACAGAAGACTCCTCTCCTGGCTCTGAAGAAGAAGATGAGAACTTCTGCCTCTAGTATCACCAGGCTGTTCACCAGGCGGTGCAGTAAAGATGACCAGGAGGAGAAACGAGGTAGACTGAATATATTCTACACTGGAAGATTATAATCTCAGCATAGTAGTCTATTGAGTATCTGTTATGGTTCTATTAATATTTTCTAATCAAATAATTTATATAGTCCTGAGGACACTATTACAGCATTCTCCTCCAAGTACTAATATCAACAACAAAAAAGCAACCACCTGTTTTAAACCATTGTGAATGGAACAGGAACTTGTAAATGTATATATTTTGTCTGCTGTTCCAGGGCCAATTGTGAAGAATCCTGTTCCACCTCAGAAAGTCAGTGTTACCTCAGATGTTTGGCCCTCAGGATCCTCCTCAGGAGTCCCTCAGAAGAAACATAGGCTCTTCTCTATCAAACTACCAAGCTTCAGGAAGTGCAGAGGTGTGGGTAACTGATTAACATGGCAGTACCAAAACAGCATAACCTTCGAATCCTTTTGAAGAAATTGAAGAGTAGTCAAAACCAAAGTCATGCTCAGTGAAAAAAGCTCCTGACATGGCTTCTTACTCACAGTATTTCCCTTTCATAAATACCTCTTATAAACCCAGTTATAATGTGTTTCTCATAATGTTTCACTAGAAACACCAGCCAGGCCATCCAGGCCTGATGTGATCCAGCTGGCTGGCGGTGGAGGTCTGGTGTTCTGGAAGCCAGTGCCATCTAGTGGACATGTCACATACTGCATACAGCACAGTGTGAATGGTAAGAAGCAATGAATTTCAGTTGCCCTAATGTGCAGTTGAGTTCAGAGCCTGTGCTCCTTTTGCACACCTGATTCAACCCATTGGGTTATTATCAAACATCCCTCAGGTGTAGGGTCCCTCAGGTGGAGGGTCCTCCAGGTGTAGGGTCCCTCGGGTGTAGGGTCCCTCAAGAGTAGGGTCCTCAAGTTGTATGGTCCCTGAGGAGTAGGGTCCCTCAGGCGTAGGTTCCTCCAGGAGTAGGGTCCCTTAGGTGTAGGGTTCCCCAGGAGTAGGGTCCCTGAGGTATAGGGTCATCCAGGAGTAGGGTCCCTCAGGAGTAGGGTCATCCAGGAGTAGGGTCCTCCAGGTATGTAGGGTCCTGTGGGTGTAGGGTCCCTCAAATGTAGGGTCATCCAGGAGTGCGGTTCCCCAGGAGTAGGGTCCTTCAGGAGTAGGGTCCCACAGGAGTAGGGTTCCTCCAGAAGTAGGGTGCCTATCGAGTAGGGTCCCTCAGGAGTAGGGTCCTCCAGGAGCAGAGGCCTGTGGGTGTAGGGTTCCCCAGGATTAGGGTCTCACAGGAGTAGGGTCCCCGAGGAGTAGGGTCCCTCAGGCATAGGTTCCTCCAGGAGTAGTGTCCCTTAGGTGTAGGGTCCTTCAGGAGTAATGTCTCCCAGGAGTAGGGTCCCTCAGGAGTAGTGTCCCTGAGGTGTAGGGTTCCTGAGGAGTAGGGTCCTCCAAATGTAAGGTCCCACAGGAGTAGGGTCCCTCAGTAGTAGGGTCCTCTAGGAATAGGCTTCCTCGGGAGTAGGGTCATCCAGGAGTGTGGTTCCCCAAGAGTAGGGTCCTTCAGGAGTAGGGTCCCACAGGTGTAGGTTTCCTCCAGACGTAGGGTGCCTATGGAGTAGGATCCCTTAGGAGTAGGGTCCTCCAGGAACAGAGGCCTGCGGGTGTAGGGTTCCTCAGATGTAGGCTCCCTGAGGAGTAGGGTCCCTCAGGCATAGGTTCCTCTAGGAGTAGGGTCCCTCAGGCATAGGTTCCTCCAGGAGTAGGGTCCCTTAGGTGTAGGGTCCCTCAGGAGTAGGGTCCCATGGGAGTAGGGTCTCCAGGAGTAGGGTCACTGAGGTGTAGGGTCCCTCAGGACTAGGGTCCCTCAGGTGTAGGATTTCCCAGGTGTAGGGTCCCTCAGGAATAGGGTATTCCAGGAGTAGGGTTCCCCAGGAGTAGGGTCTTCCAGGTGTAGGTTCCTCTAGGAGTAGGGTCCCTGAGGTGTAGGGTCCCTGAGGTGTAGGGGCCCTGAGGAGTAGGGTTCCTCAGGTGTAGGGTCTTCCAGGTGTAGGGTCCTCCAGGAGTAGAGTCCCTCAGGTGTAGGTTTCCACAGGAGTAGGGTCCCTCGGGTGTAGGTTTCCCCAGGAGTAGAGTCCCTTGGGTGTAGGTTTCCCCAGGAGTAGAGTCCCTCAGGTGTAGGGTCATCCAGGTGTAGGGTCCCTGAGGAGTAGGGTCCCTGAGGAGTAGGTTCCTCCAGGAGTAGGTTCCTCCAGGAGTAGGGTCCCACAGGAGTAGGCTTCCCCAGGAGTAGGGTCCCTCAGGTATAGGATTTCCCAGGAGTAGGGTCCTCCAAGTGTAGGTTCCCTGAGGAGTAGGATCCCTCAGGAATAGGGTCCCTGAAGAGTAGGGTACCTCAGGAGAGGGTCTCCCAGGAGTAGGGTCCCTCAGGAGTAGGGTTCCCCAGGAGTAGTGTCACTGAGGTGTAGGGTTCCTGAGGAGTAGGGTCCTCCAGATGTAAGGTCCCACAGGATTAGGGTCCCTCAGGAGTAGGGTCCTCCAGGAATAGGCTTCCCTGGGAGTAGGGTCATCCAGGAGTGCGGTTCCCCAAGAGTAGGGTTCCCCAGGAGTAGGGTCTTCCAGGTGTAGGTTCCTCTAGGAGTAGGGTCCCTGAGGTGTAGGGTCCCTGAGGTGTAGGGTCCCTGAGGTGTAGGGTCTTCCAGGTGTAGGGTCCTCCAGGAGTAGAGTCCCTCAGGTGTAGGTTTCCACAGGAGTAGGGTCCCTCGGGTGTAGGTTTCCCCAGGAGTAGAGTCCCTCGGGTGTAGGTTTCCCCAGGAGTAGAGTCCCTCAGGTGTAGGGTCATCCAGGAGTAGGCTTCCTCCAGAAGAAGGGTTCCTCAGGAGTTCAGTGCCTCATGTGTAGGGTCCTCCAGGTGTAGGGTCCCTGAGGAGTAGGGTCCCTGAGGAGTAGGTTCCTCCAGGAGTAGGTTCCTCCAGGAGTAGGGTCCCACAGGAGTAGGCTTCCCCAGGAGTAGGGTCCCTCAGGTATAGGATTTCCCAGGAGTAGGGTCCTCCAAGTGTAGGTTCCCTGAGGAGTAGGATCCCTTAGGAATAGGGTCCCTGAAGAGTAGGGTACCTCAGGAGAGGGTCTCCCAGGAGTAGGGTCCCTCAGGAGTAGGGTTCCCCAGGAGTAGTGTCACTGAGGTGTAGGGTTCCTGAGGAGTAGGGTCCTCCAGATGTAAGGTCCCACAGGATTAGGGTCCCTCAGGAGTAGGGTCCTCCAGGAATAGGCTTCCCCGGGAGTAGGGTTCCCCAGGAGTAGGGTCCTCCAGGTATGTAGGGTCCTGTGGGTGTAGGGTCCCTCAAATGTTGGGTCATCCAGGAGTGCGGTTCCCCAGGAGTAGGGTTCTTCAGGAGTAGGGTCCCACAGGAGTAGGGTGCCTATGGAGTAGGGTCCCTCAGGAGTAGGGTCCTCCAGGAGCAGAGGCCTGCGGGTGTAGGGTTCCCCAGGAGTGGGGTTCCCCAGGATTAGGGTCTCACAGGAGTAGGGTCCCTCAGGCATAGGTTCCTCCAGGAGTAGTGTCCCTTAGGTGTAGGGTCCTTCAGGAGTAGGGTCCCTCAGGAGTAGGGTCCCTCAGGAGTAGTGTCCCTGAGGTGTAGGGTTCCTGAGGAGTAGGGTCCTCCAAGTGTAAGGTCCCACAGGAGTAGGGTCCCTCGGTAGTAGGGTTCTCCAGGAATAGGCTTCCCCGGGAGTAGGGTCATCCAGGAGTGCAGTTCCCCAAGAGTAGGGTTCCCCAGGAGTAGGGTCCCTCAGGTATAGGGTCCCTCCGGAGTAGGGTCTCCCAGGAGTAGGGTCCCTCAGGAGTAGGGTTCCCCAGGAATAGTGTCACTGAGGTGTAGGGTTCCTGAAGAGTAGGATCCTCCAGGAATAGGCTTCCCCGAGAGTAGGGTCCCTCGGGTGTAAGATTTCCCAGGAGTAGGGTGCTCCAGGAGTAGGGTGCTCCAGGCATGTAGGGTCCTGTGGGTGTAGGGTCCCTCAGATGTAGGGTCATCCAGGAGTTCGGTTCCACAGGAGTAGGGTCCCACAGAAGTAGGGTTCCTCCAGAAGTAGGGTGCCTATGGAGTAGGGTCCTGCAGGGGCAGAGGCCTGCGGGTGTAGGGTTCCTCAGATGTAGGGTCATCCAGGCGTGGGGTTCCCTAGGAGTGGGGTCCTTCAGGAGTGGGGTTCCCCAGGAGTAGTGTCCCTCAGGTGTAGGGTTCCTGAGGAGTTGGGTCCTCCAGGTGTAAGGTCCCTCAGGAGTAGGGTCCCACAGGAGTAGGGTCCCACAGGACTACGGTCCCTCAGGAGTAGGGTCCTCCAGGAATAGGCTTCCCCAGGTGTAGGGTCCCTGAGGAGTAGGGTCCCTGAGGAGAGGGTCTTCTAGGAGTAGGGTTCCCCAGAAGTAGGGCCCTCAGGTGTAGGATTTCCCAGGTGTAGGGTCCTCCAGGTGTAGGGTCCTTTAGGAATAGGGTCCCTGAGGAGTAGGGTCCCTCAGGAAAGGGTCTTCCAGAAGTAGGTTCCTCCAGGAGTAGGGTCACTGAGGTGTAGGGTCCCTCAGGACTAGGGTCCCTCAGGTGTAGGATTTCCCAGGTGTAGGGTCCCTCAGGAATAGGGTATTCCAGGAGTAGGGTTCCCCAGGAGTAGGGTCTTCCAGGTGTAGGTTCCTCCAGGAGTAGGGTCCCTGAGGTGTAGGGTCCCTGAGGAGTAGGGTCCCTCATGTGTAGGGTCTTCCAGGTGTAGGGTCCTCCAGGAGTAGAGTCCCTCGGGTGTAGGTTTCCACAGGAGTAGGGTCCCTCGGGTGTAGGTTTCCCCAGGAGTAGAGTCCCTCAGGTGTAGGTTCCTCCAGGAGTAGGCTTCCTCCAGGAGTAGGCTTCCTCCAGGAGTAGGCTTCCCCAGGAGTAGGGTCCCTCAGGTATAGGATTTCCCAGGAGTAGGGTCCTCCAAGTGTAGGTTCCCTGAGGAGTAGGATCCCTCAGGAATAGGGTCCCTGAAGAGTAGGGTACCTCAGGAGAGGGTCTTCCAGGAGTAGGGTCCCTCAGGAGTAGGTTCCTCCAGAAATAGGGTCCCTCAGGAGTGGGGTTCTCCAGGAGAGGGGTTTCCCAGGAAAGGGCATATGCGGGAGAGGAATTGAGAGTGGATAATAATTGCTTGATTTTGTCTCATATCTATAGTATTATTGCTTTTCACTCTTGTTAAGTTTTGCCATGCTAAATGTTTTATCATTTGCTTCCAGGGGTGGAGTGGAGAGTGTTGTCTAGTAATGTCACAGATAGTTGCTATGTAGCCACTGGGCTGCCCAGGGGACCAGGCTACGTGTTCAGAGTGTCCTGTGTCACCAGAAAGGGCTTGGGGCCATTCAGCGAGCCTTCTCAGCCTGCTTTTATGTCAGTCCCATATGAAGGTGAGTAACTCGTAGTCCTGTATGAAGGCGAGTATCCAGTAGTCCTGGATGAAGGTGAGTATCCAGTAGTCCCATATGAAGGCCAGTATCCCGCAGTCCCCTATGAAGGTGAGTATCCCGTTACCCCATATGAAAGTGAATACCTCGTAGTCCCGTATGAAAGTGAGTAACTATGGGATACGTGCTTATCGAGCTGCTGGGCTGTCAGTGATGCCTGCTATATCATAGGAGAATGTCAGTAGGCTACATGAACACTGGAATACACTAGTATGTCAGCTCTGGTGAATGCCATCTGCACATATCATATCAGCTGCAGTATGTTGAATGGTATCTCACTTGTGATACTGGCTAAGTCAGACTGAACAGACAGGACTGAGATGTGCTCTCAACCGAGATCGGACTGAGACGTGCTCTGAACAGAGATGGGAGTGAGATGCACTCTGAACAGAGACAGGAGTGAGATGCGCTCTGAACAGAGAGATGGGAGTGAGATGTACTCTAAACATAGAGACGTTTTGTTTCTGTTTCTCTGTCCCCTTAGACTCGTACATTCCTCTGATCCTGACGGAATCTGCTGGGTCAAAGGTCACAGTGCAGGGTGGGCTAGGCTCAGAGAGGACTTTCAAGTTCTTGAATGAGATCAACAGGTACTACAGAATTGTTTTTACTGTGCCATCTCCAAACTTCAGATCTAAATCCGCTTCTGGGTTTTGTGTTCGCCCGTAGCTAAGTGAACAGTTAATATGAATGCTACTTAATCATCATCACCCCTGGCTCCTGCAGGACCTGGGTGACACGAATGGGATTTAAATACATCTAATTTAAATACATCTCATTTAAATATGCACAAGTGTCACAGTTCAATTTAAATACACTGCTGGATGTTTGTGTTGATGAATGAGAAAAAACATGAAATAACAATAAATAATAAAAAACGTATACAAACCTACCTGAAGTCTATATGTTTACCTTTTACCTTACAACTATTCTGTCAATATATCTGATTTTACAAGAACGTATGTTTATATATGCTATATGTAAACATATATGTAAATGCCCCAAATAGGCATTTCAACTTAGCCTGAGAATTACCACTGAAAACGATTAGAGCAGCTACAGAGCAGCAGCTTGTGGTTCCACCAGGGGGCGCTCTAGCGTGGTGAGACAGTGTGTGGACAGCAGAAGTCCTGAGCTTCTGGCGGCGAAGCTCACGCCGTTCGGGCCCGAGCAGAGGCAGTTGGTTCTGCGGGAGTACCAGGTGCTACGCCGCCTGCACCATCCACACCTGGTCTGCCTGCACGCTGCCATTCTCAGCCCCTCCTGCCTGGTGCTGGTGGAGGAGCTTTGCTCCGGCCCAGAGCTGCTCCTCCACCTGTCTGACAGGTGAGAGAGCCGCGCACCTGCGCTGAGGGCAAGATTAGTGAGGACGGGAGTTTACCCCAAACAGCAATGCAGGTATTTTCAGTGTGATCAAAAGAATATTAATATTTATCTTTATCTCAGTGGGATCAGGCCAAATCAGTCTATTTTATTTTCCATTTCTGTATTTTATTCTTTGTTTTAATATTTTATTACATCTTTTCTTTTCATCTAATTTATTGTTTTAATCTACTTCTACCATATACTGTATTTTTATAAAGCACTTTGGTAATGTTTGTATATAATCTCAAGGCTGGTTATTGGATGCATAATCTTTGTGTGGATTGAGTCAGATTTGCAGTAGAAAAAACACATTCCCAGTCCACATCTATGTGGAGATTGTCTCTCAGCACCAGGTGTATAACGGTGATGTGGTTTTTCCAAGAGCTGGTGTCCTGGGGGAGTCTGAGGTCATGTGTTTCTGTGCAGAGATGTGTACGCTGAGGTGGACGTGACCGAGCTCCTCCGGCAGCTGCTGGACGGTCTGGAATACCTTCATGGTCACCACATCATCCACTTGGACCTCAGCTCTGACAACGTGCTGGTGACTGAACGCAACGTGGTGAAGATCGTGGACTTGGGCTCTGCTCAGACATTCACCCCAGGGCAGACGCTCAACACTGAGCACATTAATGAGATGACGCACAGTAAAGGTGTGTGAGCGTCCTGGTGTTAGAGCTTCTCGTTTTATGGAGTTTTCTTCCTGTCGTCTTGTCTTTCTCCTGCTCAGAAAGTAACATGCTTCATTACAGACTTCTATGTGCACCTGTTTGATGTTTGGATGGATGTTTATATCTGTGTCTCCTGTGTTTTGTTTGTCAGTTTACATCGTTCTTCCTAAAGCTCCTGAGATCTTGGAAGGACAAGGTGTTGGACCTTCTACGGATATCTGGGCTCTTGGCGTTCTCACTTTTATCATGTAAGTTAGCAGTAAGTTAACAAAGGTTTTGTGTGCATATACAGCATATGCAGGTCACATTGCGTGGGCAAGCACAAACACATGGTGTATCAAGTGGATCTAGTATATGTAATATGCAGCATACATACATACACACTTTATGCCAGTTTGCCAGTATATTGTACAACAGACCAAAAAACTCATTCACTTCATGAATAAATAATGACTACTCCTGGTTCTGGTTCTGTGGTGTTGGTCGTGCCAGGCTGAGTGCAGATGGCCCGTTCCATGCAGAGTTCAGTTGGGAAAGGGACCGTAACATCAGGAAAGGGAAGATACAGTTTGGGCGCTGCTATCCAGGTCTGTCTGAAGGGGCCATCAACTTCCTGAAGAGCACGCTGAACTCCAAGGCCTGGTGAGTGCCTGGGACTCACCAACGGTCCTGGGGTCAGTTATCCTGGTCAGTTATTGTGCATATGCACACAACACCTAGAAAGGCAGGTAAGGCTCTGAGTGTGAATGTGTCAGACAGGTGAGGATCTGAGCGTGAATGTGTCAGACAGGTGAGGATCTGAGTGTGAATGTGTCAGACGGGTGAGGATCTGAGCGTGAATGTGTCAGACAGGTGAGGATCTGAGTGTGAATGTGTCAGACGGGTGAGGATCTGAGCGTGAATGTGTCAGACGGGTGAGGATCTGTGCGTGAATGTGTCAGACGGGTGAGGATCTGAGCGTGTATGTGTCAGACGGGTGAGGATCTGAGCGTGAATGTGTCAGACGGGTGAGGATCCGAGAGTGTATGTGTCAGACGGGTGAGGCTCCGAGCGTGTACGTGTCAGACAGGTGAGGATCCGAGCGTGTATGTGTCAGACAGGTGAGGATCCGAGCGTGTACGTGTCAGACAGGTGAGGATCCGAGCGTGTACGTGTCAGACAGGTGAGGATCCGAGCGTGTACGTGTCAGACAGGTGAGGATCCGAGCGTGTACATGTCAGACAGGTGAGGATCCGAGCATGTACGTGTCAGACAGGTGAGGCTCTGAGTGTGTATGTGTATGTTCAGGGGACGGCCGTCAGCAGCTGAGTGCCTCCAGGACCCCTGGGTCCAGGGGGAGCGGGGCCCCTCCACACACAGCAGCTCTGTGGTCTACTTCTCCACTCACAAACTGCAAGCCTTCCTCAGGGAACGGGAGGCCAAACGGGACCGTGTCCGCACCAGAGTGACACTCCCACTGGACTAGCACAGCAGGAGACGGCTGGCAGAGGAAAAGTCAGAGTTCTTCACCACTGGGGGAAATGGTTATCACTGTTAACATGGTGTTTAATTGTAATTTTAGAGTGTTTTAGGGTGTTTTTTTGTGTGTTTTTTCCCTGCATGTCAAAGAGAATCAGTACCATCATGTGCCACTGTAGGCAGGAGCATCTTGGTTGATCTTGAAGAAATTTTGCATGACAGTCTGAAAACTTGTGCTTAATAATGTATAGAGTTTCGTTCAATTGGGCATCATTGTTTAACTATCGAAGATCTCCACAACACAGACTTTCATATGTGTAACTATTGTTTAACATACTTAAAAAAAAACTAAAATATAATTGAATTGAAATCACACAATTTGCTCTACGATATACTACATTGATTATTGTGTTGTATTTGTTTAGATTAAAAATTTTCTATTAAATTATCATGTGGGCCGAGGAACATTCAATGGTGGGTTAATTAAGTGGATTGCGAGTTTCAAAAGGTTGGGAATCCCTATGCTAATAAAGCAGAAAACCTTGTTAGAACATCTATGCATCTATGAGTTTGGAAACGGTGACATTTTACTTGTGTGACTTTCATGTGTAATTAGATTTTTAGGTTAAGGAAAAAAATGTGAATTGAATGGCGTTTGATTTATTTATTTTGTGGTCAACTGCATGTATATTCCTTTCTGTTTAATATTAAAATTCTACCCATTGTTTGTAACTAATAAATAAAGTTTCACAGAGAACTCAAATGTACTTCATTTTGACTTTGTTAAACTACTTCTTCTTCTTTCGGCAATTCCCGTTTAGGGGTCGCCACAGCGTATCAAACTCCTCCATCTGGCCCTGTACTGAGTGTCCTCCACTGACACACCAGCCACTCTCATATCCTCTACCACTGCATCCATAAACCTAAAAAAGGTCTACCTCTCCTCCTCTTGCCTGACAGTTCCATCCTCAAGACCCTCCTACCAATATACCTCTCCTCCCTCCTCTGTACATGTCCAAACCATCTCAATCTCGCTTCTCTAACTTTATCTCCAAAACATGCTACATGTTTAATCTAATAAACTCATTTCTCATCCTATCCTTCCTCATCACTCCAAATGAGAATCTCAACATCTTCATCTCAGACACCTCCATCTCCCTCACCTGTCTCTTTGTCAGTGTCACTGTCTCCAGTCCATACAACATAGCAGGTCTCACTACTGTCCTATAGATCTTTCCTTTCATTCTAGCCGACACCCTTCTATCACAGATCACCCCAGACACTTTATGCCATCCACACCACCCTGCCTGTACTCTCTTCTTTACCTCTCTTTCACTTCCTCCATTACTTGACCCTAAGTAGGTAAACTCGTCAACCTTCACCAAATCAACTCCTTGTAGCTGGACCTGACCACCGTCTGCCCTCTCATTCACACACATGTACTCTGTTTTACTCCTGCTCACTTTCATTCCCCTGCTCTCCAAAGCATATCTCCATCTTTCCAAGCTCACCTCCACCTGCTCCCTACTCTCACTACAGATCACAATGTCATCAGCAAACATCATAGTCCAAGGGGACTCCTGCCTAACCTTGTCAGTCAGTCTGTCCATGACAATTGTGAACAGGAAGGGACTCAGGGCTGATCCCTGATGTAGCCCTACCCCCACTTTAAACCCGTTTGTCATTCTTACCGCACATCTCACTGCTATCACACTGTTCTCATACACATCCTGCACTACCCTCACATACTTTTGTTACTCCTGACTTCCTCATACAATACCACAGCTCCTGTCTCAGTTCTCTATCATAAGCTTTCTCTAAGTCAACAAACACACAATGTAACTCCTTCTGTCCTTCCCTATACTTCTCCATTAACACTCTCAAAGCAAACATAGCATCTGTGGTGCACTTAGCTGGCATGAATCCATACTGTTGCTCACAGATCTCTACCTCTCCTCTAAGCCTAGCTTCCACTACTCTTTCCCAGAGTTTCAGGGTGTGACTGATCAACTTTATTCCCCTATAATTACTACAGCTCTGAACGTCGCCCTTATTCTTGAAAATTGGCACCATTATGCTTCATCTCCACTCCTCAGGCATCTTCTGACCTTCCAAGATTCTGTTAAATAACCCAGTCAAAAACTCCACTGCTGTCTCTCCCAAACATTTCCATGCCTCCACTGGAATTTCATCCAGTCCAACTACCTTCCCACACTTCATTCTCCGAATTGCACCCCTTACTTCCTCCTTGCTCACCTGAGGCACTTCCTGATTCACAACCTCTACCTCTTCTAACATTCTTTCCCTTTCATTCTCTTGATTCATCAGTTCCTCAAAATACTCCTTCCACCTTCCCAAGACACTCTCCTCACCAGACAACACACTACCACCTTTATCCTTTATCATCCTAACCTGCTGCACATCCTGCCCATCACGGTTTCTCCGTCTGGCCAATCTGTACAGATCCTTTTCCCCTTCCTTAGTGTCCAACTTCTCATACAGCTGGCTATATGCCTTCTCTTTAGCTTCTGCCACTGCTCTCTTTACCTTATGACACATCTCCTTGTACCTCTGCCTACTTTCTTCATCTCGCTGAAAATCCCAATTCTTTTTAGCCAACCGCTTTCTTCTCTAACTTTCCTGAACTTCCTCATCCCACCACCACGACTCCTTGTCTATCTTCCTCTGTCCTGAGGTCACACCAAGTACCTTCCTAGCCAGATCCCTTACTGCATTTGAAGTCTCATCCCAGGTATCCAGAACACCACCACCATTACCCAGTACCTGCCTCACCTCATCCCTGAATTTTACACCACAGTCCTCATCCTTTAACTTCCACCACCTGATCTTAGGTTCCGCTCTCACTCTCTTCCTCTTCTTCACCTCCAAAACCATCCTACATATCACCATCCTATGCTGTTTAGCTACACTCTCCCCTGGTAACACCTTGCAATCACTAATCTCTTTCAGGTTTCGTCTCCTACAGAGGATATAGTCGACCTGTGTGCATCTTCCCCCACTCTTATACGTTACCCTGTGCTCTTCCTTTTGCTTAAAAGCCATCTTTATCCTTTTAGGAAAATCTACCACCATTTGTCCTTCTGTATTCCTTTCATTAACACCATATCTACCCAACACCTCCTCATCACCACTGTTCCCTCCACCAACATGTCCATTTAAATCTGCTCCAATAACCACTCTCTCTTCTTTAGGAACCTGCTAAACAACTTCATCTAACTCTCTCCAGAATTCTTCTTTCTCCTCCACATCACAACCTACCTGAGGAGCATAAGCACTGATGACATTCATCATCACCCCATCAATCTCTAACTTTACACAGATCACCCTGTCACTTACTCGCTTTACCTCCACTACACTCTTACTAAACTCATTCAGGATTACCCCTACTCCATTTCTCTTCCTGTCTACACCATGATAGAAGAGTTTGAAGCCACCACCAATTCTCCTGGCCTTGCTCCCCTTCCACTTGGTCTCCTGTACACACAGTATATCTATCTTCCTCCTCTCCATCACATCAGCTAGCTCTCTCCCTTTACCTGTCATCGAGCTCATATTCAACATACCAACTCTAACAACTCTAACCTCCACCTTCCTGCTCTGCCTCCTCTCCTTCAGCTTCAGAACCCTCTTCCCCTCTCCTCCTCGTCCCAACATGCCCTGTTGGACAACAGCACCAGTGGAGGTCGTTGTTAACACAGGCCTCGACCAATCCGGTGTTCTGTAGAGTTGTGCTTTACATCTAGTTTGCTAGTAGCACAACTCGACAGAACACCGGTATGGAATTTCTATTTTTACATTTACAGCATTTACACATGCGCCCTTATCCAGAGCGACTTACATTTTTATCTCATTTTTTATACAAGTGAGCAATTGAGGGTTAATGGCCTTGCTCAGGGGCACCTCAGTCATGACCTCAGGTCTGGGGATCGAATCCATGACCTTCCGGTCACAAGACCAGCTCCCTAACCACCAGGCCATGACTGCCTTTTGACATGACTTTTTGATCCGCATAATTTGATTTGGCGCAGTTTTTACACCGGATGCCCTTCCTGACACAACCCTCCCTATTTATCCGGGCTTAGGACCGGCACTAAAATACACTGGTGTGTGCACCCTAGTGGCTAGGTTTTTGACTTTATTAAACTAATCGAACATACTCCACACCGCTAGGGGGCGAACATATACAGATGGTGAGACGGCTGAAACAAACCCGTCAACAACGGAATCACGAGCAAGCGCTAGTAAACCTGCTCGCGACTCCAACGGAACACGGATAATTAGTTGAGACACGAAAACAGTGATTCAAGTGAGTGATTACTGTTCTCTATTTTTGTTACCGATTTCTATAGACAAGGTAAATACGCGTTCCGTTCCCGTAGAGTATCGTATGAGCTACGTTAGGTCTCGTTTATTCATGTAGCGTTAGCCGCTAGCTAACCCTCCTTGCGCTCGACTGCCAGCTGGACTCACAGTGAATTATTTCAGGTCTCATATCAACCGAGTCCAGTCGCCAAATGAAACTACGCGTTAAAACAACTATACAAATTAAATGGCTAATGTACCAGCACGCCTGGCATGTTGCTTGATAATGAGCCCAGGTAGGGCAGCTAGCTCACTAGCCGCATAGGCGCACAGCACAATTCATGAGGGTTATAGGTGTGTGTGTGTGTGTGTGTGTGTGTGTGTGTGTGTGTGTGTGTGTGTGTGTGAGAGAGAGAGAGACTCCCAGTGTAGTGTGTGTGTGTGTGTGACTCCAGTGTGGACTGTAGGTGGGTGTGTGACTCCAGTGTGGACCGTAGGTTGGTGGGTGTGACTCCAGTGTGGACCGTAGGTTAGTGTGTGTGACTCCAGTGTGGACCGTAGGTGGGTGTGTGTGACTCCAGTGTGGACCGTAGGTGGGTGTGTGTGACTCCAGTGTGGACCGTAGGTGGGTGTGTGTGACTCCAGTGTGGACCGTAGGTGTGTGTATGTGTGACTCCAGTGTGGACCACAGGTCCGTGTGGCTCAGTTAAATGTTCATTCATATGCTTAGATCATGGCGACTGGCGCTGATGTGAGAGACATTCTGGAGCTGACAGGACCGGATAATGAAACAGGACCCATCAGCAAGAAGGATATTATAAACTCAGACAAGGTCACATCCCTCTGCTGCTTTACACTGGAGCGACTACTGATTAATAACTGCTGTTGATTGAATAATGATTTCTGTTATTTCTTGAGGCAGGCGTATTACAGAGACGTCAACAGCCATTGATCTGACACTTTCGTCCTTTTGATTTTCAGAAAAAGGTCAAGAAAACCACAGAGACGCTGACATTCAAGAGACCGGAGGGAATGCACAGAGAAGTCTATGCGCTGCTGTACTCAGACAAAAAGTACAACGTAACTCCTGTTTGATCTGAATGGGCCTTGAACTATTGCTTGACCTGATGCTCTAGATCAGGGGTAGGCAACCTTTGAGACATGGAGTGCCAACTTCAACATTTCTAAACAATGAGTGTGCCACTATCAACAAATAAGATTGGAGAGCCGGGGGGTTGCATGTTGCGTACTGACAGTCACGCTGTAAATGTTCCTTCCCCTG
Source organism: Brachyhypopomus gauderio (assembly GCF_052324685.1). Lineage (NCBI taxonomy): Eukaryota > Metazoa > Chordata > Actinopteri > Gymnotiformes > Hypopomidae > Brachyhypopomus > Brachyhypopomus gauderio. The sequence goes on from NC_135214.1 coordinate 36,083,212, forward strand.
TTTTTGAAGGGTGTTTCTTTATACTACAACATATCGTTTTGGAGAACACTGCAAAGAATTTGACGCGCCAAGTATAAACGCCTCCGCTGTTTGCGCGAGGTGTGCGGAGTCGCGCTATGGTCACTCACGAAAGTTTAATCCATAATAAATAATCCAGCCTTGACGCAGCTCAGGGATTATGTCACACGCAGCGCCGTGTGGTCGTAGTGGCTGTAAATTTAAATTTTAATAGTCCAATGAAGGTAATTGAAAAACCAGGACATTTCCTCAAAAAAATACCGGGATGCCCGTGACAGGACATGAAATACAGACATGTCCCGGGAAATACGGACGTTTAGTCACCCTACTTTAAGAGAGCTGGACTGTTTGCCATATCTAGCCATGGCACGTTTAACAGCTTCGGCTCTTTCGGTGGGGTCTTTATATGCCTGGTCGTTTTTTGTCTCGAAATGTTTCTTAAACATGGGTCTGTGGCGGGTGTTGAGTGCAGAGCGTTGAGGAGCGATTTCCATTGGAGGATCGTGCTCTCTCAGATCTTTTATTATTATTTTTTTGCTGATGCTGGTCCAGCGTGGCGTGTGCCAGTGATTATGCCTCGGCGTGCCATAGGTTGCCGACCCCTGCTCTAGATCCAGCGTCAGTGGTGATCTCTGCTGTTGCAGAAACACACTCAGTTCTCACTCTTTCTCTCTCTCGCTGTTTGTTTCATTTTCTCCCTGTGTTCACTGTTTTACTTATTCTGTCTTTCCCGCTCACTCTGCAGGGATGCTCCTCCCCTGTTGCCTAGCGACACCACTCAGGGCTACCGCACGGTGAAGGCCAAGCTGGGCTGTAAGAGGGTGCGGCCGTGGAAGTGGATGTCCTTCAGTAACCCCGCCCGCAAGGACGGGGCCGTGTTCCACCACTGGAGACGCGCCGTGGAGGAGGGGAAGGACTACCCATTCGCTCGCTTCAACAAGGTGGGCGAAGATGCCCCCAGGGAAGGGCGGGGCATGTGTGAGGTCAAAGAAGGAGAGGGCGGGTCATGTGTGAGGTCAAAGAGGGAGAAGGCGGGTCATGTGTGAGGTCAGGGAGAGAGAGGGCAGGGCATGTGTGAGGTCAGGGAGGGAGAGGGCGGGTCATGTGTGAGGTCAGGGAGGGAGAGGGCGGGTCATGTGTGAGGTCAGGGAGGGAGAGGGCGGGGCATGTGTGAGGTCAGGGAGGGAGAGGGCGGGGCATGTGTGAGGTTATGGAGGGAGAGGGCGGGGCATGTGTAAGGTCAGAATTTAATATATTCTACATTCATTTTTTCCACAGACCGTGCAGGTGCCTGTCTATTCGGAGCAAGAGTATCAGATGTATCTCCATGACGATGGCTGGACTAAAGCAGAGACGGACCACCTGTTTGACCTCTGCAAGCGCTTTGACCTGCGATTCATCATCATCCATGACCGCTATGACCACCAGCAGTACAGAGTAACTCTGATTTTGTCCTCCTGTCCAACAAAGGCAGCAGACGTGTGTTTAGCTTGGTGAAGGTGTAGGGACAGTCTGTGTAATGGATGCCTCTTTCCACATGAGTGTGAGTGTGTGTGTGTGTTGTAATGGCGGGTGCCCTCCCCGTCACCAGAAGTGCTCCGTGAAGGAATCTGAAGGAACGCTATTACAACATCTGTGTGTGTGTGTTGTAGAAGCGCTTTGTGGAGGATCTGAAGGAACGCTATTACAACATCTGTGTGTGTGTGTTGTAGAAGCGCTCTGTGGAGGATCTGAAGGAACGCTATTACAACATCTGTGGTAAGCTGGTGAAGGTGCGTGCAGTGACGGGCGCAGAGCCCAAGGTGTACGTGTACGACGCCGGACACGAGCGCCGCAGGAAGGAGCAGCTGGAGCGCCTGTTCAACCGCACACCTGAACAGGTATGTGAGGGGCGGGGCCAGCACACCTGAACAGGTACGTGGGGGGGTGCCAGCAAACCTGAACAGGTACGGGGGGAGAACATGTACGCGGGCGGCAAAGACTGTCATGTAAATCCTGGGTCTGGGTCACTGGCTCTGATAGGGTTTACAGGACAGTCTTAAACTGATTAGCACAATGTAAACTGTGTGGTGCTGACTGACCAAGCTCGGAACCAGTCCTGTAGGTTTTGTGGGAGCTTCAGTAAATTATCCTCAATGCACCTAAACGTTGTATGACCTGTAGGGGGCAGCCTATCCACAAAAGTAAATAACGTGCCTTGAGATGTCTTGGTCTGAAATGCTGCAAGTAAGGCCCAGGACGCTGGTGTTTGCCCCCCCTGTGTAGGTGGCGGAAGAGGAGTACCTGATCCAGGAGCTTCGCAAGATCGAGATGCGCAAGAAGGAGCGTGAGAAGAAGACGCAGGACCTGCAGAAGCTGATCACGGCGGCCGACAGCACCACCGAGTTGCGCCGCGCCGAGCGCAAGGCCACCAAGAAGAAACTGCCCCAGAAACGGGAGGCAGAGAAACCGGTAACCGCGCCGGTCCAGGGTCTGGGTCCGGTACCAAGAACGCCGCGCCAGTCTGGGGTCTTTAGCCAGCGACACATTATTTTGTGAATCAGATTAGCTGTGTTCTAGTGGGGGAAGACACTAAAGTAACAAACGCAGCCTCACACCCCACATGTGCGGCGCCTCACTGGTCCAACATGGGGTTTGGAGCTGTGGGCTCAGCCTAGGCCCTGCCGTCTTGAACCTCCACCAAGACTTTGTGTTCTCTTTCAGGCGCTACCTGAGACTGCAGGAATCAAATTCCCTGACTTCAAATCAGCAGGAGTGTCACTGCGTAGCCAGAGGGTGAGTCCAGCCCTCGTCCCTCAGCCACACCTCCACAGCCACGCCCCCAACCCACACATCTCCACCTTCAGTGTGGAATTGACCGAAGATGAATCAGCCTTATTCCAGCCAGCTTGTATTGGCTGGAGTATCCATAATTCCTGTCTTAGCAGAGAACATTAGAGTTCCTTGAATTGTCAGTGCAGAATAGGTTGGGTGTTTGTTTGTGAGCAACTGTGAGTGTGTCTGATCACAGTGCCCTCACCAGGGTAAATATCAGGGCCAGATTCCGTTCAAACCCAAGACCGAACCAACAGGGGTTTTATCTCTTAAGTTTGTGGTTTTGACAAGCTTCCCTGTGTCTTGGGAGGTACTGCAGGGTGCTCTCCCATTGGCTGATGGGTTACTCCCTCCCATTGGCTGACGGGTGACTCATTCGCAGAGCTACAGGTAGAACTGTGCGGCTTCCGCATTAACCGCATTCGTCATGAAGACTGATGAAGGGGTCTGCGGTGCGTGCGGTGTGTTAAGAGCGAGCTCATGATGCCCTGCGCTGAGATGTTGCCCTCCGCTCGGCTGGCTGAACCTGCTCCGTGGGCATTACTGCTGAAGGATGACCTCATTTCATCTCCTCTCACTTCCTGCCCCTCGTGTAGTCTTCTGGGTTTAAAGGTGCTAATGACCCTCTGCACAACCTCATGGAATTCAGATCTGCAGATTTGCCCTGTGTGTATATATTATGTGAATGTATGAAGCACAGAGATCTTGTGAAGATTCAGAGTGACTGAGTACGGTGTACTGTAGTGAAAGATTGGGAGGGAAACAGTTTATATATGAAACAGTAGATGTTTAAATCATCACATTCATTCCACGGGGATCTAATTTTCCAGTAGTGTATATCATTACTTTTTCTTTGAGTTTCCTCATTCCAACTGGCAGTGCAAACCGATGTGTCATTAATTCAATAAGTATTAAAATGCTTTGACACTGGAATTGACGCATCTTTAATCCTGACGGTCCGATGGTGTTCAACAAACCCACCAGCAGGTCTTCTCTTGGTTTCTCCAGTGTAACGCTGATCTCTTGTACAGTAATACAGTACACAACTCCTGCTGTGGTGTGTGAGGATGGATGAGTGATGGCTGAACTTCTCCCAGATATTTTAGTGTCTGTGTTAATCACTGTACATGCAACACAGTTAGAAGGGCTGCAGCCTGTTACCTCTTTAATGTGTGTAATGAATGGTTAGCCACTAACATTTTATTTATTTACCTATATCAAAAAATTGTGAAGACTAACTATGCATAAGATTTAACTATGCATAAGAGCTGTGCAAGTTATTGTTTTGCGTTAAACGAGTTTCACAGTGTAATTTTCTTCTGCATGAAGTGACCCCACTTGTGGGTTTAGTTTGTGGAATGTTCATTGATGTTCATTGTATATATTTTGTCAGTAGTCTCTGCTGGTTTGAAGGAATTTAATGGCCGTGTGTTTGTTCCAGATGAAGTTGCCGAGCTCTGTGGGACAGAAGAAGATCAAAGCGATCGAGCAGATCCTGACGGAGCAGGGAGTGGGTGAGTATCTCCAGCTCGGAGACGCACGCACGTCCAGCAGATGTGGAGCCCCTCCTGCTACCGCCATGTTATTCTCATCAGTCTGCTCTTCTGATTCATTTAGCCAGCGTAGGTGAGGGATATTTGAAAAGTGGATTTCAAAAAACCCCTGGCATTACCCTGATAAATGTTGATCTAATAGATGCTTATTGAATAGATAAATATGATTTAATATTATCTTAATGCATCATAAACATCAAACCTGCTCCTACTTTCGAAGAATTTGTATACCAGTTAATTACCCCTAGTGAGTTAATTCCTGCTAAATGAATGTAATTAGCCAGCATGTGTGGATGGAGCTCATCTAGTTCATTCATCTAGTTCATTGTATACAAGTGATCTAACAGGCTGGGGTGACTGCATACTCCTAATCCCAGTCCTAGTCCTCATGTACCTTGATCCACACAGTCAGCTGAGAACAAGTGTTCAAGTGTGTAATCACACGTGTTAAATAAAGGAGTAGACTAAACTGGGGTGGTACTGTAGTCCAGGGGCACGTGTGCACAGAGGCTCCGCCCCTTCCTCTTAGCTCTGCTGGATCCGGCCCAGCCCGATCCAGGCAGCACCGAGCTCAGGGCTGTGGCTCTCCTTCCCAGGGAGGCATCAGTCATGACCACATGCTGTGATTGTAATGGGAGACGTGTTGCGTGGTCTCCAGATCTCAACCCCATGCCCACCGAGGAGATCGTGCAGATGTTTAACGAGCTGCGTAGTGACCTGGTGCTGGTCTACGAGCTCAAGCAGGCCCACAGTAACTGCGAGTATGAGCAGCAGATGCTGCACCACCGCTATGACGCTCTTCTGAAGGCAGGGGGCGCCACTGCGCCCCAGAATGAGAGCGGCGGGTGTCCTGATGGGCAGGCCTGGCCCAGCGCCGACGACATCAAAACCGAAGCCAAGGAACAGATCATCGACGTGGTGGGAGGCCCCCTCACGCCCAACTCGGTATGTGATCACACGACTAGTTATTTCTGACGAGTCTGCTGTGGCCTTTTAGTGGCGAAAAAGCTGTTGTCTTTTACACACAGAAGCCACAGAAGTGCAGGTTTATTTTTGTGGCGGTGAATGTGTAGAACGTTTTTAACACCAAACACTGTGATCGACAGCGTAAACGGCGGGAGTCTGCCTCCAGCTCCTCCTCAGTCAAGAAGATGAAGAAACCCTGAGATGACCACGGTTTGAACTCCACCGGACCTTTGGGGGAAAGACGAGGGGCTTCAGGAGTGTGTGTGTGTGTGGGGGGGGGGGTGAGCCTATCGCTGGGTTTAACCCGTTGGCCCCACATCATCCTCTCCTCTTTGTGGACACTTCCCCATTGTTCTGGACTACACCAGCTATCCTGATGTCTGGTTCCCCTGATGCCACACCTTCATACTACTGCTTGGTTCTGACCCAGAGCAAGAGGTCTGACCGACCCGTAGTGGTGCTGGGAGACCTGCATCGCTGCCTGCTCGCCGGTCTGCAGAGCAGAGGTGTGGGAGCTTCTCCGTTCAGGGTGTGTTGAGCGTTGACCTTGTCCATCCTCAGCTTGATGTAAACACCATCACTTTGTTGTTTCTTTGTTGTTTTGTGTTGTTCACTTTGAGATCTGCGTCTCTCACCTGCTGTCTCACCTCTCTAGGCAGTATGGCAATGATGGACCAGCGAAATCGCTACTGTTGTAGCACCCTCTACAGTCAGAGTGCTGTGTTTGCATCGAACACTCTGTGAATCCGCCATTTATTAAGGTCTATTAAATGTTTTTGCTTTTTTCTACATTTCTGGCCTGTTGGTTTTTTTGTAGTGATGTTTTGTGTGATATAATTGCTTAAGATCGTCTAGCTCATTACAAGGACATAGTAGACACTGCTGGGTGTGAATTCTAATTGCACGTCATTCACCGTACTGCACTAAATTTGGAGTTATTTTGTATGAAAATTCCGTCTGTTCTGTCACTGGCCAATAAACGATGTTTTCAGCGGGCAAAAAAAATGTAATCCCAATCCACGTGAGACACACGTGAGCCTTCTCCTTATTGTTTGTAACACTTTGCACTCCTGCTCCGTCTCGCTAACGGCACTCCTCTGGCTCTGTAAATTAACTGTCACACACCACCATCAATAACGGAGTGACACCAGCATGAATTGCGAACTCACTCGCTCATCACGACGTCATGAATAATGACGATAAAGCCAACTGGAGTAAATTTATTACAGTATTAGACATGACTGAAACGTTTATAAGTGACACGTCATTTCCGTTTTTCTCTTCAGCGTAGTCCTGCAGTTCTGCTCTAGACTGAGCTGTGCATAACCACGATACCCCATAATATCTCAGCTTCCTCTGCTGCTCAGTCAACATATCCAGGTGTATTTTGCTTGTGTTCTGGAATTACCCATCACAGGGCCTTTGTTTTTTTTTGTTTTTTTTTTAATGTTTGAAATGTTTTTATGTTCATACCAGAGTTGTTTTAGACATGCATACATGGGTTTGGCAAAGCGACGGTATCTTGATGGGTTCTTGGTGAACTTTCAGCTTTAAGGTGGGTGGTTATTGCTCAGTTATGATGACCAAAAAATGACATCCTTTAAGAACACAGATGTTCTTGGTATTTCAGATCTAAACTGGTCATTTTCAGATGTTTACTGTATCTGAGGCGTCATAAGGTCAAGACGGAGATATCAGCGCAGAGTGACTAGGGGAACCTGCAGCTGTGGCCCCTTCAGGGTGGGGGTTTTCAGGGTGGGGGTGTTCAAGGGATGTAGGGCTGAAAAATAGTGGCAAAATTGATTCTTGGTGTCTATATTTCATGTTGAAAATTGGCTCGTAAATCCAGTGGTATGATCTATGGCAGCCGTCGTCTTAAGAAAAAAACTCAGTAAGTGTGTAATTTCTCCCTTGACAGAACACAGTCGAAAGGCGATCCTTCTCTCTCTCTCTCTCTCTCTCTCTTTTACAACCCCATGAGTCTCAAGCTCATGCACAGTTGCCATTCGTCAGAGTCTGTTAATACAAAAGTGGTTCTACGTCGCTACATTTTTGGACTTTAATGCTGATTTGAGATTCATGGTCAGGTAAATATTCTGTATTATCTCGGAGAGCCCCAGTGTAGCTCCTCCTCCTTCCTTGGCTTGCTTGCTCCACGTTAGTGTGACTGTGGCTTAGCATCACGCGCCTTCTGGGTCTCCAAATTTAAATTTGCTGTCCTGAACAGGATCATTGCATTGTTACCCAAGTGTAAATGATAAAGATGGCTATCTGTTCGTCCTCCTCGGAGCGTGTGTGGAGACGCAGAAGTGGAAGGCAAGACACAGAACGTTCGCAATGTAGTTTATTACCCAGAAGAAGAGGAGATGATGCGAGACGCCGCGATCTCTATCAGATCCGCACGGACGGAGGAGTGCCCGTTAATCATGGCCTAAGAGGGGTGAAGGGTGTTTATCATAATTGAAGTCTTTGCTGGGCTAATTGTAGCTATATGTCACTGGCCGACAGCTTATCCTGCAGGGCCCCGAGTTCACCATGGTGGAGGATTTGATGGAGTACAGACTCAGGAGTGAGAAGATGAGGCACGAGAGAGTTAAATAAGGGATTCATCTCCCCTCTGAGATGCATCCTATAGATTTCCCACACAGTGTGATGGTGAAGGTGATGATGATTCAATAAACCTCCAGTCACACAAGAAAAAATGCATCACAGTTGTTCGGGTTTTAAGTGCTTTCCAAAGATATGACTGATCTTTAAAATGCTCTGGTTCGGCAGGGGACTTCTGTTACAGACACCTTCAAGAGAAGAAAATTAACTGGTAATTTAACTGAGTGACTCTACAGTGGAGGTATGGACTGTAGAACATTACCTACTTTTCTGTTGGAGCAAGTGAATGTCCCTCAGGCCAGAAGAGTGAGTCATTCCGCATCTTTTAAGCTCAGAAATAAGGTTACATTCCCTCTGACCAGGAAAGAGCCTTGCTTATGAGCAAGTTACAGTGTTCCCCTTTGGAAGACATTTAGTCTTCATGTCCTTAGGACAGTGGCGTGTAAGAGTGTGGTTTGATTAAGTGGGGACTCTCTGGTCCTGGGAGAGACAGCTCTGAGATGTTCCAGTCACTCGTGACTGGGTGTGGGGACAGGATGGGTCTGTGGTAGCTACTGTACTGCTACGTTTCATCGTCTGGTGTATGATGAGGCCATTTAAACACGTGCCGTTAAACACAGTCCTAAAACTGAAGGAGTTTATGACTGAAAATACCCATCAAAGGTATAAATAAAACTGAACTTAATCACTGTGTGAGGCAGGTAGGCTTGGTGCTGTGGGGCTCTGGGTGCGGCCTACAGTAAAGTGACTCCTTCCTTCCTGTTCTAATAAGTCTTTTCTAGTAGCATATAGTCAGAAGTATTTACTGAGTTTAATTACAGCATTTTAAGGGTTTATACTGGTTTAGGCTACAGATTGAAGATGTAGCGTCTTTTGACCTGTGTTTGACTGGAAGGACAAATAAAATATATTTTAAATAAAAATGCAAGTAGTTTTTGCTAAAAAGGCCTACGTCAGAGAGACTTGAAAATAGATTTAAATTTTAGTATATAGCCCTGGCTGTTCATTTTTACATATTTAGATTTTACATTAATAACCAAATATACTAACCTACTTTTACTTTAAGTGGATATAACAAAGAAACACGCCTGTTGGGTTATTCCTACTTTTACGCAAATGAAGGATTTGAGTAGTTCTTGCACCGCTGAACGTTTTACATCAATAACCAAATATAACCTACTTTTTCTTTTAGGTGGATTTCTGAATACCGTCATTTCACTTATAACAAAGTAACACGCCCGTAACGTTATTCCTACTTTTACTCAAATGAAGGATTTGAGTGGTTCTTGCACCGTTGAACATCTCGCTGAGCTCTGTTAGTAGCTGACTCCTAATCTGTCTGCTTCTGTCACGGTCACGGTGCTATTTCTGTATTTCCTTATGGCGGCCCTCAGTGAATTTGTGCCAAGACTATTGCGGTGTAAGTCAAACGAGGATTTGTGTAGTTCGCTAAAAGAAAGCGGGTTTCTTCCTGCAAAGAGCCCACCCCGCCACACAACCCCCGGTAAGCCGAGGCGCGTTCCCGCTCCGTTGCTTCCCGCCACTGGTGCCTCAATTATCCGACGGACGTTTCATTAGTCGCTGCAGCTGCCTGACAGCTGGCTGGAGGTGACGCGCAGGAGGCGCCAGCACGGACGCGCGCCTCGTCACGGGAGCGCGCAGGGTGCTCGTTCTGGGTGCCGTGCCGCCTAAATCCTGGACTGATCCATTAGAACCCGAGCAGGGATTCGGTTTGCCATTAGAGCCACTCGGAGAGTTTAGCCCGAGTTTCTGGGGCGATTCGCCTGTGTGTGTCGGTGGAGGTTATCCCAAGGCTAAGCCAAAGTAAAGTAGCGGCTTTACGGGGATTCTACCGAGAGATGGTCTCGAGCGATCACGGATGGCGGGTTTCTTCCTTTCAGCTGTCAATTTTAACAAGAGATTAAATCTGAGAGAGAAGCTCGTTGTAAAGTACGCTATATTTCGGAATCAGTTGTGAGAATCAGGGGGAGAACAGGTTACAGGTTTCTCTGTGGTTCGGGTCTGATTTTGAGTCTAAGGATGGTTTAGCCTTCCTATTTTGGTTCCCTTGTCATTTGGTTGGTGTCAGGCTGTCAGGCGGAGGGCCCATATCTTAGCCTCTTGCCTGCTGTCACACACCTTATTCAATACATCATCTAACTCTTGAGCCCTTCATGGGTTGAGACATTTTTATAAAGGTATAGAAACACTGGAGAGGCTCCACAGGTCAGACTTTGACACTCCTTTTCTAGGACACGTTGTTAATAGACCTGTTTATCTACATAGATCTAGTGTAGTGGTGTCGACTAGTTTTAATACTCACACTGAAGCCCTGAAGTGTCACAGCCCAATGCAGTTTATTGCCTTTCCTTCTCTAACACACTGTACTCAGCTAAAACGTCTGAGTACTGTCCTAGTGCTCAATGAGCTCCTATGTTGATCCTACAAGCTCTTCTGCTGGTTCTCATAAGTAGTTGTGTCTTTGGCAAACAATTAAACGCTTAGATGAGGTGAAAAGTCTCATCAGAGTCTCCTGTTGGTTCACTGCTACAGGGAAGTTCAAGTGTAATCTTTGGTCATTCACCGTGTGGAAGGAAATCGATATTCTCCACAGAGGCACTGGGCAGAAGGGCTGATTCCAGCTTAAGGTATTCCCCATGAAGGAACATATCTTCAGAGAAGAAAACAGGGGTCCATGCTACAAAACATGAGCTGTGTGTGTGTGTGTGTGTGTGTGTGTGTGTGTGTGTGTGTGTGTGTGTGTGTGTGTGTGTGTGTGTGCGTGTGTGTGCGTGTGTGAGTTAACGAGAGAATACAAGAATGGAGGTGTGTGTGTATTACACTACATACTACACTTGTAGTTTGTAAAATTACATTGGCTATGAGAAAGGTGGGCCATAAATAGAATGAATAAATTCAATTAAATTCAACTTTATTGTCATTATGCTGAAACAGGGTTGTACAGCACAACGAAACACTTTTCGGCTAGGCCTCAGTGCAATTACATACTACAAAATATCACAGCAGCAATTACATACAACATAGTGCAGGACAACATAGTGCAAGACGGTCGTGGTGCAAGCCAGGCAATAGATATTAAATAAGCAAGGTAAAAAAATGTAAAATAGATAACAGTATAAGGTATGAAATATAAAAATATAAGTACAGTATGTACAGTGTGTGTGAGTGGGTGTGAGGTAGGTAAATGGGACAGGGATAAAGTGCATGTTGCATGGTGCCAAAGGGCTGGTGGACTGGTCTCTGGACTGGTGGCAAATCTGAGATATAGTCAGGGGGAGGTAAGTCTATATATGTCCAGTTTGATGGAAAGTGGCTGGTGATACCAGTTTAACAGCACGGGGGAAAAACTGTTCCTGAGTCTTGTGGTTCTGGCTTTGATGTTCCTGTACCTCCTGTACAACCGGTGGCTGGGGTGTGTGGGGTTGGAGGAGATGCAGAGGGCCTTCCTCAAACATCTCTTGTTGTAAAGATCCTGCATAGGTGGGAGGGCAGCCGAGGTGATGCGCTGGGCAGTTTTCACCACTCTCTGCAGGGCCTTGTGTTCAGCAGCAGTAGCACTGCCGTACCAGACCGTGATACAGCTGCTCAGAATGCTCTCCACTGTGGATCTGTAAAAGTTGCAGAGAAGTTATATAAATATATCAATATTTATAAATAAATAAAAATAAATACAATAGAATAAATGAAAGGCTTTTAAAAGGCTTTTTCCTTCTGTGATCTTTACACACAGCATTTCCCCGACATGCAGGTGGTTACCCATCAGCAGTGAGTGTGGTTTAAACATGAAGAGGCGGAAGTCCAGGGTTAGGGTTAGGGTTAGGATAGGGTTTGGGTTAAGGGGTTAGGGTTAGGATAGGGTTTGGGTTAAGGGGTTAGGGTTAGGATAGGGTTTGGGTTAGGATAGGGTTTGGGTTAAGGGGTTAGGGTTAGGATAGGGTTTGGGTTAAGGGGTTAGGGTTAGGATAGGGTTTGGGTTAGGATAGGGTTTGGGTTAAGGGGTTAGGGTTAGGATAGGGTTTGGGTTAGGGGGTTAAGGTTAGGATAGGGTTTGGTTTAGGTTTAGGGTTACAGTGTGACGTGGGCACAGAAGATATGCAGTCATGAGATAAGTCACAGTTAACGCCTCAGACCAGACGTTATGGAATGATAAATAAATGGGTTAATTGGAGGTGGGTTTTTAGAGAGTTTGGGGTTTCTGTGTAATTCTGTAATGGCGGAGAAGGGCACAGCCTGTCCAGGGTGGAGTGTTTGTGAAGAAAACCTCATCAAGTTCTTATTAAGGCAGAGATGGGAAAGGGCTTAATGATGTCTAATAGAAGGAGCAATCACACATTTAATGCAAAGACCCCTTTTGGCACAGTGCATAGAAATGAGTCAATTAGGAATACATTAGGGTGCACAAGTAGATTCAGATTTGCATGAAGTGTTTGTCTTGGTGGCACTGTTTAACCACCTGCCATGAAATAGGTTAAACAAACCAACCCCGGATGTCCCGTTACAGCGTAAACGTTGCAGCAACAGGCCAGCAAAGCTTATAGAAATGATTGGTAACTCATGTTATGTCACTCGTCAGACTCATGGACATGATGCAGTGTTTGTCTGAGTTGAGGTGTGTGGATGGTGATGTAAAATTAGAACCAGAGTACATCAACCTGCCACTTTTGACTGGAACACTGCCCACTGTGTCCTGGAGGGTTTTACAGGGTTAGGAACTGTTTTGTAGCCTGTGAGGAAGACATGAGCATGGGATCTTCTCTCTCTCTCTGTATGTCTCTCTGTATCCTTCTTTCTCTCTTCCTCTCTCTCTTTCTCTCTCTCTCTCTCTCTCTGTCTCCTTCTCTCTCTCTGTTTGTATGTCTCTCTGTCTCCTTCTTTCTCTCTCCCTCTCTCTCTTTCTCTCTCTCTCTGTCTCCTTCTCTCTCTCTGTTTGTATGTCTCTGTCTCCTTTCTCTCCCTCCCTCTCTCTCTATCTCTCTGTGTTTGTGTCTGTGACAGAATCTGTCTTGTTGGCTCAGTCTTGTTTTGTTTGTGTTCTCGTCTCTCCAAGTATCTATAGTCTCTCTCTCTATCTCTCTCTCTCTCTCTCTCATTCTCTGTCTGTTGTCTCTGAGTATCTATAGTCTCTCTCTCTCTCATTCTCTGTCTGTTGTCTCTGAGTATCTATAGTCTCTCTCTCTCTCTCTCTCTCTCTCTGTCTGTTGTCTCTGAGTATCTATAGTCTCTCTCTCTCTCTCTCTCTCTCTCTCATTCTCTGTCTGTTGTCTCTGAGTATCTATAGTCTCTCTCTCTCTCTCTCTCATTCTCTGTCTGTTGTCTCTGAGTATCTATAGTCTCTCTCTCTCTATCTCTCTCTCTCTCTCTTTTCTCTGCCCCCCCCCCTTCCCCGGTCATTCGCTTTCTCCTTCTGCCTGCACACAATTACTGTCTCTGATTGCTCTCAGACAGGGTCGGGAGGCTCACAAATTAGGAGATAAATAGGATTTCCTACATGCCGGATGGCAAAGGCCAAAGAGCCGTAATGAAAAACTATACATCACAATCAGGCCGACAAACCTATTCATACGGCCGAGCATTACCTCAGTCCTCATAATAACGGCGGAATGACAGTCGTGGCTCTGGGGTAGGCGTATGACGGCTCACGCATGCCTGCTTCTGCTGACACAATCACACACAGCCGCGGCCCCTGGTAACACCCCCCTCACACGCACACACCACATCCACATGTTATTAACAGCGTCCTGATAACACCGCAGGCTGAGTTTAGGTTAGCCCCCACACTGAGTGACATCTCCTGCCTTCTCATGTGGGTGTGTGGCGAAGCACAGCCGTGTGGTGATGTGTTGTCGTTAGGAAGGTTTTCTGAATGCGAGCAGTTTCTTTCTTCATTCAGATGTTCTTGTGCAGGAGGCATTCTGACTGCCTTCTGTTGGATCAGGTTTGGTGGATCATTTAAATGTGATGTCATACATTTAAATGTGATGTCATGGTTGATGCAAACTGATATAATTTGGAGGAATTGCAAAAATATGGCTGATTTTGGATGCAGTCAAGGAAGAAACATGGTGGTGTGGAAGTCCAGCCCACTGGGATTCACCAGTGCCAGAACCTCTCTCTCTGATTAACTCCTGCATACCTGCACAATCACTCAAAGGAGAGCCAATCTGTCTTACACACGCACGCACGCACACACACACACACACACACACACACACACACACACACACACACACACACACACACACACACACACAGCCCGTCCGAGCAGTGTGGACTCAGCTCTCAATTACTGGCGCTGAAATGAGACACAAGTGGACGTCAGCTGAGCGAGCAGCAGGAGAGAGAGGCACTGAAAGCGAAGGCCGTCACTTAGCTGCTTCTTGACAGGCGAGTGCAGCGCGAGTGCAGCGTGAGTGTAGTATGTGTGTAGCTCGTGTGTAGCGCGAGTGCAGCATGTGTGTAGTATGTGTGTAGCGAGTGTGTAGCGCGTGTGTAGTGCGTGTGTAGCGCGCGTGTGTAGCGCGTGTGTAGTGCGTGTGCAGCGCGAGTGTGTAGCGCGTGTGCAGCGCGCGTGTGCAGCGCGAGTGTGTAGCGCGTGTGTAGTGCGTGTGTAGCGCGAGTGCAGTGCGTGTGCAGCGCGAGTGCCCCACCAACTCCAGCAGATTCTGCATTTGTTTGTTTGAATTTTAATTATTTACTCTATTAGGCTTTATAATTGAATCGGTTACTGTTACTTCTTAAAATTTTTATTCTGCCTTAGATTTTACTGCACTGTGCTGTGTTTGAATAACCTTCCCTTGATTTGCTGCAGTGCAAAAGGCTTGAACATCTTTGAGTGTACGTGGTTATTACACGTTAACTGTACCATCATCTTCCTCTGTGTTGTGGATTTGAGGTGTACATGGTTATTACAGGTTAACTGTACCATTATCTTCCTCTGTGTTGTGAATATGAGGTGTGCGTGGTTATTACAGGTTAACGCCACTGACGGGTCCGATTCCCTCACTGATTGATTGATTCTGGTGGGCACGTCTGAGACTGCTGCTGCTACTTAACAGGGTGTGTTGGTGTGTTATAGTATTCATGGTGCTCATCATACTGTCCCAGCTGGGAACTACACAGTCTGTTAGTCTTTATCACACACACACACACACACACACACACACACACACACACACACACACACACACACACACACACACACACACACACACACACACCTGGTCCACCTCATTCACTCACCCAGCTTAACGCAGCAGTCAAGTGTGTGTAGGGACAGAGACAGAGTGTCCATATCTGTTCCCCTTGTGAGAGGAAGAGGATGTGAGTGGCCCACAGGTCCCAGGGGTCAGAGGTCAGGGGTCAGGGTGCACCCAGTCGGCCACTCAGCAACGCTTTTGCCTCTGCTCTCCACTCATGCCACCCCTCGCAAAAGGACATCGATCTCCAGCAGGAGAACCACCACCCTGGATAATTCACTATTGATCTGGACGTGGAGCAATCTTCCCCTGTGCTTTCCCTGGGATGGTGTCTCTCTGCCATGGGTCAGCTCTCCGAGGGGGGGGCGCGGTCCAAACACGGGCCATGACAGGACCGCGCTCAGAGTCACAGCCCAGACGATCCATTCCAGCAGGTGCAGGCCACGCTGATGTTCAACTTTGTTAATAGAACCTGTAGCTTGTAGAGCCTCCCAGTGCTGTTCAGCATTCTGGTTCTCCAACTAATATGGAGGATATGGACCAGCATGACGATCGTTTTGACTCATTTAGAGAAGAACAGAAACGTGTCGGATGAGAGAAAAAGAACACATCTGCTCCTGGGCATCCAATAGAGTCTCCAGTCTGCAGGATTCTCCATTTGTCCTAAATTAAGGGTAATAATAAATTAAGGGTAATAATAAATAAAGGGTAATAATATTGGCATTGGCCAGTAGACAATAAATTCCAAGATGCGACACATGGAGAATTCTGGGAAAATTCTTTTTTGGATGGAAGATTAATAGACCCAAAAACATGTTTTAGAAGTCCAATCCAATGATTTTGCATCTAACATCACATGTACTTTTAGAACTGGACTTGCGGGACTTGCAGTCCTGTTGAGTCCCTTTAACATGAGGCTGTCCACAGTGGTCTCGCGGTCCTGCGTTCTGTCCTGTTCATCAGAAGTGTGTCAGTAAGTAAATGCACTACCCCTGAACACACACACTGACCACACACACTGTACACACACAATCTCCTGTGACTGTTCAATTCTAACTCTGACACAACAGTACTGGAGAAGCCCATCATCTCCTGCGTGACTCGTCTGCGTCACTATGGGTTACACTCTGGGATGAAAATTCTGTAGTCTGTCTTTTTTATTTGAGACTGATTAGGAGGAAAAATAAACCATTTTAGGGTAATATTGTCTGCTGCCCTCCACACACACACACACACACACATACACACACACACACACACACACACGCACACACACACACACACTCATGGACACGCGCACACACACACACACACACACACACACTAGCACACACACACACGTGCATGTGTAGACACACACACACCTGCACCTCTCTTTTCCCCATGTCACCCTTTTCCTCTGCCCTAATTGGGAACCTGTCAGCAGGTAAATGCCTTGTGACCCGTTAGTGACAGGTGAGTGGCCGAGTGGTCCTGGAGGGGGCACTGATGGGGGGGGGGAGGGGTTGGGAGGGGGTGCATGACCTCCCTCAGCCTGCCACTGACCTGTCTCCTGTGTCATCTATCTATCTATCTATCTATCTATCTATCTATCTATCTATCTATCTATCTATCTATCTATCTATCTATCTATCTATCTATCTATCTATCTATCTATCTATCTATCTATCTATCTATCTATCTATCTATCTAGAATTTCTTTTCTTCTTCAAGCCCTGTTCAAAAAGAAGGACATTTCACTGTGATGTGACTGAAGATAAAAGGGGGATAAAGATTAGAGTAACGATCCTTTAAGGACAAACCTGTCCACTGCACGTCAGGTGATAATGGAGACAGAGTGTGACGTCCTCTGTTTCTGTGGTCAGGGCGTCTTTTATCCTGCTGTCTTTCTCTGAGATCATTGTTTCTGTTCTTGACCTCTGCAGCACAAGCACGGCCACAGGCTTCTTACGGCCTCTGCTGCAGCTCGCCTTGAACCGCGCTGCCTCCAGGGGGCGCCGTTTGTCCTCTGTTAATCCTGAGTGACGTGAGATGAGGTGACGTGAGAGGAGGAGGTGTCGTGAGATGAGGTGGCCACGGGCATCATTACCAGTACAGAGGAAACGTGTGACAGCAGCTCAGATGTGCTAACACGGCCATGTCCCCGCCATGGGTGTCATTAGCGGGAAGGCTTCCCCTGAGGTGGTGCACCCTCTCACGTTACGCATCACGTTATGTATCATGTGCTGATAAAAGAGCAACTGCCTTTCAAGCACTGCTCCATCATGTGACCTCTGGACCCACGCTAGCACATATACCACATACTTCATGCTAAAACTACACATATGAGTATTAACTATAAAGTTAAAGGTGTGTTTAAAAAGGAGATATATGACAAATGTTATTATGAGTGGCTGTAATTGTGAAAAAAGTTATAGACCACATATGGGCTACTGTAATACAGAGCTGCTGGGTGAGGGGGGGGGGGTCCTCTCTGTGTCAAAAGTAACCGTGTGCACCGAAACCCGCAAATAAAAATTTTATCTTACACAGGGGAGAAATATGGAGGATTAAAATCAACAGAATATGATATCAAGTCTTAAATTAATTTTTGATGTCAGTGACAATTCACCACTGAAAGTCCAAAAGGCCAAAGTCTGAGCTGAGGTTTAGGACTCATCTTGGCCCATGGTTTACCAGCATGTGAGCTTATTCCGTTAACATTGTGGATTACTGCAAATCAGTGCAGGGCCAAGGATGAGCCCGTCCCAGACGAGGGGGGGTGGAGGTCTGGTGGTGTCTGCACTGCTGGAGGAGGCTGTTGTCTGGCTAACCGTGGGGGGCCCTGGCTTCACTGAACCCCACCGCAGACGTCAGACGTCAGGGAGTAGCATCTGACCACTCTGGGCTGGAGGTGCATCTGTTCACAATGTGTAGTTCATGATTGTGTGTGTGTGTGTGTTGTGCGCTTGTGTTGTCACATGCAAGATCTCCTTTCCTGATTAACCCGATCACATCCATCAGCTCACCTCGACACCCTCCATATTAGGCAGAAAGCCAGTTTCAGTGTCTCCACCCCTCTCTCTGTGATTACCTGCCTTCTTTGCCTGAATAACACTGCCCCTCATAAATGCATGGCACACGCTCATAAGCAGACCACTGTGGAGAAGTGTCTTTCTGGAGGTTAAAGGTCAGGTCATTCCTCGGGCGCCGTGGAGAGGTCAGAACAGGGCCATGTGTATGAATTGAGCAGGGAAAGTGTTCTAATAAGACAGAAGGTAAAATGTGCTTTTTGTGTTATCTGCCAAACTGCATTCAATCCATGTAACAGGGAAATATGAGCGTCTGATCTTCTGGACCCGTGTGTGTCGGTGCCGGTAGACCACGCCGCAGACACACACCTCTCTCATCTTCCTCTGTGTCACTGACCCACACGCATTTCTTGATTGTAAGGCACAGGTACCCTGAAACTCCGCACCAGTTCAGAAATGAACGGGGCCGTGCTGTAGTCACGCAGCAGGAACCAGGGGAGATGGTGGAGAGAGTCTTAGTGCAGACGGACACACGGCGTTACACCAGCACCAGCAGACCACAGGAAGAAAATGGAGGAAAACACTTTTTCTTTTACTGGAAGGAGCATTAATGACGTGCTGTGAGTATGATTGTGATTAGCAAAGCATTCACCTTCATCGTGGAGGAAGATGTTGGTCTGCTAAACCCAGTAATGGGTGAAGACAGACCCATCACCTGTTAAAGGGAAGGTATATTAGTGTGTGTGTGTGTGTGTGTAGGCTGGGTGATTTGGGCACTTTTGCAACTGGACCAAAGGGCGTAAGTCGTAAAAGCAGAGTGACGTGTGGGACAGTCAGGTCCATACAGACCAGTGTCAGGAGTATTGATGCGGAGCTGGAGGGCCTGCTCTTACGGAGATGAACAGGTCACCCGGGTTCCCTGTGATTTGGCAGTGCGGTGTGGATCCTGTTTGTAGACAAGGGCACCTTCAAATGCTTCTGCACCCTTAGGTGTTGTGTTCCCAATGACCAACTGTCTCCTCACTGTCCCAGTGGAGTGGACTCAGCTCTGCGTGTGAGAGATGCTCCTAAAACTATTACCCCACCACATCTCCCACTCGCCCTGGTTCAATCAATCCACACAATCACACTGCACCTGAATATTTCTCTCTTTTCCTCTTCCTTCTCTCTCTCTCTCCCTCTCTTTTCTCTCTCTAAGAGCATGTAATCAGAGGGAAGTGAAGCACAACAGAGAAACATTTAAGTGAAGTAATGAAAGGAGATTGTGGCGGCGCTGAGGATTCACACTGAAGCTGCTTTAACACTGTCAGATGGCATCAGCCTCTGGGTAATAGATTCTCCTGCAGACACTCTATTCCATTCAAAAGGGGGATTCTCCTGATCCCACTGCATCAAATATTTAAACACTTGTATTAAAGGCAGCGTCAGGGCTTCAGCCGTGAGCTTACAGGCCTGATTCACATCCCAGCCCTGTTCACACAGCAGCACACAGCTAGATGGAAGATATATATAATGTGTGTGTGTGTGTGTGTATTCATGTGAATGTGTGTATATGTGTGTGTAGGTATGTGTGTGTGTGTATGTGTGTGTGTGTGTATGTGTGTGTACGTGTGTGTGTGTGTGTGTTTGCGTGCGTGTGTATATGTGTGTGTGTCCATTTCATTCCCGACAGTAGTATTACTGTAGTAATGTATTAAAGTAGTATTAGCCTTTCCTCAATATTATAGCCTTTGTTGCTGTTTTTCTAGAGAAACAGCTTACAGGTCTCTGGGGGAAGGGGGATGCATGCGTTGGCACGTGGGGTGTTGGGTGTGTGTGTGTGTGTGTGTGGGGTATGTGTGTGTGGGGGGTGTTGGGTGTGTGTGTGGGGGGTATCGGGGGTGTGTTGAGTGTGTGTGTGTGTGGGGTATCGGGGGTGTGTTGAGTGTGTGTGTGTGTGTGTGTGTGCGTGTGTGTGTGTGGGGTATCGGGGGTGTGTTGAGTGTGTGTGTGTGTGTGTGTGTGTGTGTGGGGGGGGGGGGTATCAGGGGTGTGTTGAGTGTGTGTGTGTGTGGGGGGTGTCGGGGGTGTGTGTGTGTGGGGTGGGGGAGGGGTGTAGATTGGTAGCAGTGAAGCATTCGACCCGTACTGTTCAGACGCAGCCTTGCTTGTCAAATCTTTGTACACAGAATGAATTGGCGTATCTGCTGGCTGGCATAGAGATATCTGCTGCTGTGGTTCAGTGGCAGCGTCCGCCCTCGTGCTCTTCAGAGTGGGAGCTGTTATTAGAAGACCTGGCCTTCAGGTCTGGAACAGGCAGAAGCCCCGCCCACAGTGTTGTCGGCGCGGTAACGGCACTGGCTCAGTGCCCACCTGCGTGTGCTGTGCATCCCCATTCACGCGCTTAAATGACATCAAATTGAATCCGGCGCGGCTGCACGGCTGCCCACACCAGGAGCTTCTGGTTCTGCAAATTAGGAGAAAGGCACCAGACACCACTTCTCTCCCTCCGCCCTCCTCCGCCCGCCTCCATCTCCATGGATGTCACCCTTCTCATTTCCAGTTGTCCTCCGTTGCTCCTCCATCTCATCTCCATCCCTCCACCTCGCCGGCCCCCACCCGCAGAGCCCCCATTAGTTTAGTGAGCAGCGGTGTATGAAGCCGGCGGTAATAGTGCCACGCTCCCCAGCCGGCTGTGACGGGCCGAGACCACATCGTCCGCCGGCCGTGCCGCTCACAGCTCTCCCATTAACGACCCGGACGCCATGACCCCTGACCCAGCGACCCCTGACCTGGCCTGCCATTACGTCCCTGAGCTGATTGGGAACTGGGAACAGTGGGGCAGTTGAACTGGGAACAGTGGGGCAGTTGAAGGAAGGATGTGGTAGGAAAGAGGCTTTAGCGCAGCCCGGCCCAGACGTGGAGACGGACGCGGAGACAGACGGACAGGGCGGGTTAATTGGAGGGTGAAAGGGGTCAGGTTCAGGTGTTGTGGTGTCAACTTGAGTACGAAAGGAACACGATCTTAGAGCAGTAGATGGAGAAAGAGAGATCACGGGGTCTGAAGAGAGGAGTGACCCACACACAGCTCGAAATAGGGGTGGAGAGAGGGGTGGAGAGGGGGGTGGATAGAGGGGTGGAGAGGGGGTGGATAGAGGGGTGGAGAGGGGGTGGATAGAGGGGTGGAGAGGGGGTGGATAGAGGGGTAGATAGAGGGGTGGAGAGGGGGGTGGATAGAGGGGTGGATAGAGGGGTAGATAGAAGACTGGAGAGGGTAGATAGAGGGGTGGAGTGAGGGGTGGACAGGGGTAGGTAGCCTAGAGGGGAGGAGAGAGGCAGTGGCAGACTTAGCAATTTGGGGGCACAAGGCGAATTTAGCTAGGGGGCCCATCAACATTAATATGCGATAAATAAGTTAAGTCAGGTTCACACTACACGATTTTCGGCTGGTTTTTCAGTCGCCGACTGTTTTTGTAGATCGCCGACAGAAACCTGTGGTCGGAGGCAAATCGGCGATCACTCGGCGCTCGCTCAGTCGTGTTGTGTGAACTGCTGAAAGACGCTCGCCGAGTGGTCGCCGACTCATCGCAGACGACCGGCAGATATCTAGCATGTTTAATATGTAGCATGTTTCATATCTAGCTCAGTCGGCGACTGAGTCACCAGCAGCGTCTAGCTACTGCCAATGGGAACGCTTTCAAGAATGCTTTCAAAACAGTTACCCAGCAAACACACAAAATCCTCACCTTTCTTACAACTTTACTACAACACTATGTTTAAGTTATTGTGACAGCACTGGAGAAATAGTGCAATTGATTGTATCTATGTTCACTGCAACGGAGAGATGAAATAATTCTGGCAATTTTGGACTATGGAGTGTTTAAACAGTAAAAAATAAAATAAAATAATAATAACAACGAAAATGTGGAGTACATGTGTTTCTTCTACGTGGTGTTTGCTGGTTCTCGCGAGAGTTTCGTTTTCGTGTTCGTGTTTTTGGACGGCAGCCAGATGAGTCGGTGATTCCCCAGTCGTGTAATTCGTGAGCCCGCGTCGCCGATCAGTCATGTAGTGTGAAAGCCACAACAACTGAAAGACTCGCGATTACAGCACAACCAGTCGTGTAGTGCGAACGGCACAAAAACCGGACGAC